>NC_058131.1:213062450-213118092 GCF_016433145.1 Gracilinanus agilis
CTCTCCCTCTCTCTCTCAATTCACTCACTCACAAATTGAACTGGCCAGCAAAAGATGGCGCATAACCTTGTGCTCTCTACTGCCCTCTGGTGCCCGGTCCTCATATGTGCCTCCTGTGAGCAAGCTGTGGTTCAGCTTGCAGCCTCACGTTTCTTTCTGCCTTTCTCTGGAATTACAGGACACTGTCCTATTAAGTCATTTGCTCCCTCCCTGTGGCATAGGCAGGACAAGGATCATTAACCTCATTTTATAGACAGAGGAAACAGTTTCAGAGAGGCAAAGAGATTTTATAGATGAGGAAACACACTGAGGTAAAGTGACAGCAAAAGAATTTGACCTCCGGGCCGGTGGATCCATTTGACACTCTTTTCCCAACTTCAAGATGCTTCCTACTTTGCTGTTGGTTGGTTGCCTGAAGAGTAACAATGATGATCCTGGGGATAGCTGGATGGCTCAGTGGATTGGATTGCGAGCCAGACCCAGGGATGGGAGATCCTGGGTTCAAACTTGGCCTCCAACACTTCCTAGCTGTGTGACCCTGGACAAGTCAGCTAACTGCCCTTGCCTAGCCTTTCCTGCTCTTCTGCCTTAGAACCAATATACAGTATTGATTCTATGATGGAAGGAAAGGGTTTTAAAAAATAATGAAAATCCTTCATTTTCTAGTGTGCCTTAAAATTTACCAAGTCCTTTACTATTTATTACCTCATTTGGGGTTCAAAATAGACCTCATGAGGTAGATGGTGCAAGTATTAATACTTTACAGGAAAGAGAGGAAGTGTCTCTGCCAAGGGCTGCACAACAAAGAAGCAAAGACGCTGGTATTCTGTCTCACTTCTGTTCTCTTTTCACTACATTCAGGCAGTCTCTTTAGAGCACCATTTTGAGGAGTGTCAGACATATATTAGAGAGACAGAGACAGAGACAGAGACAGAGACAGAGACAGAGACAGAGAGTTCTTTTTTCATCAAGCATCAGCCACAGCAGCGTCTGGAGCTAGATCCTGGGTGTGCATCCCAGGGTTCCAAGCAGTAGGTGGTATATGGAGAGCCCCAGATCTCTCCTGCTCTCTTCCTTCCCCATTTCTCAGCAGTGGCTTTAGAGTTAGAGCATCTTCACTTTCTCAAGTCTAGATAATCCGGAAAACAATCAATGGGGGCCCTAGAATAGACGCCTGTTCAAACAAGTTGTGTATCCATGTTCACCCGGAACATTTAATAACAAGTGGCGCTGCTGCACCCCCTGGCCAGATGCTTTCTGCCTCACATACTTGTTTTTTTCCTGATCAGAAACGCTTTGTTTCATTTCATTATTTTATTTTATTTTTATTATTATTCTTTTTAACATTTAGAATATTTCCCACAGTTCCATGATTCATGTTCTTTCCCTTCCCCCCCCCCTCCTTTGTTCAAAACCTACTTCCACTCGCATAGTTTTTTGAGGAAAAACTTGTGTAGCCCTTTAGTGCTAAAGAAATAGGAACCGACGTAGTGATCCGCTTTGAAGTCTCTGGCCTCGGAGGATCCTAGAGCTGGACATCTTCGGTCTCAGACTCACTCATTTAGCGTGAGCTGGTCCTGCCATCTAGTGGTCAGTGGCAGAGCTGCTGATTTCACGAGGCAAGCGAGAAGGTCCACTCGGGAGCTGGAGCGCGGCACCTTGTTGTCGTCATCATATTATTTTTATAAAAACCCTTACCTCCTTCTGAGAATCAATACCGTGTATGAGTTCCAAGGCAGAAAGGCAGTAAAGGCTAAATGACTTGCCCAGGGTCACACAGCTAGGACGTGTCTGAGGTCGGATTTGAACCCAGGACCTCCCGTCTCCGGTCCTGGGTCTCAATCTACTGAGCCACCCAGCTGCCGTCATCATGATATTATTGCCCTTTATACTTTGCCGAGTTATTCCCTCAATATGCCTTTATGAAATCATTAACTAGCGCTCTGTCCAAACCCCACCTCTGTCACTTCCTGTGTGACTTTAGATAACTTAAGTTGACTTAACTGGGACTCACTTTCTTTAGCGATAAATGAGACGTTTGAGAGAGATGACCTCGGGACTGTGATGGAACACTTCGTGTAACAGTGCTGGGCTTTTCTAAGCTGGGACGGATCTTAGAGGTCATCTAGTCCCCCCACCCCGACCCAGGGAAGCGACTTGTCCAGGGTCACCTAGTGACGATGCCAAGATTAAGACTCCGACCTTCTGACTCCAATCCTCCCGCCTGCTGCATAGCGCTTCTCCGCTCAGCCAACAAATGACCTGAAATTGTAATGATCCCATTTCCCTCGCGGATCTAGTAATGCGCGTTGGATGACTGCTCAGATATGCTCTTGTGCTTTTCTCCAAGTTAAGAGCCCCCCTCACACACAGCAGATCTGACAAGCGCCCACCGAAGTCTTTTAGGCTAATGATATTGGGGCGGGGTGGGGGGTGGGGGGGGATTTTATTTGGAAGAGGCTGCCGTGGCTAGATCATCTACTCAGTGAGTTCAGCGTTCATTAGTGAGAGTGAATTTTCCTGGCCAGTGACTTTTCCTTGGTTTTTCCCTCCCTGCCCTGCCTTCCCCTTTGCCTTTCAACACAATATTAATCTGATTAATTGACGGCAATTGGACGGTCAACTTTATACCTCACGGAATGAACCGAAACCAAACCAGTGGAGGAGAATGAGGCTGCCTCCTGAGTCAGGAGAAATACTGACTCGTGTCTCTGGGCTGGCAGGAGGTTAATAACAATGAATGCCAAGCGCTTTAGTGGCAATATTGATTGGCTGCTTCCTTGAACTGGACAAGCAAATGCTACCTGGTTTGGGATTATCTGTTGGGGGAAGAACGTCAATAAGATATTTGAATAGCCCCGATCTCATTTGATCTCTTTTTTTTCTTTTTCTTAAATTTATTTATCTGTTACATTAAAATACCCATTAACTCCCTCCCTTTCCTCTCCCCCATTAGAAAAGGCATCATTTGACAAAAAAGGACATAGGAGGGGGCAGGTAGGTGGCTCAGTGGATTGAGAATCAGACCCAGAGACGGGAGGTCTCAGGTTCAAATCTGGCCACAGACACTTCCCAGCTGTGTGACCCTGGGCAAGTCACTTGACCCCCATTGCCTACCCTTGCCACTCTTCTGCCTTGGAGCCAATACACAGTATTGATTCTAACACAGAAGGTAAAGGCTTAAAAAAAAAAAAAAAAAAAAAAAAGACATACGAATATATAAAACTGTCTTCCTTGTTTCTATTTATCTGTTCTTTCTCCAGAGGCAGACATCGCAAGTTCTTCATATATTCTTTAAAAAGTATTTGTTACCGTCTCTAATGCTCTCTTGGTTCTTCTCATTTCACTCCATAATTTCATGCAGGTCTTCTATGTTTTTCCAAAATTAACCTTCTTGTCGTTTCTTACAGTGCAGCAGCATTCTATCACGATTATATGCCACAGCTTGTTCAGCCATTCCCCAGTTGATGGGCGTCCGTTTCCAGTTCTTTGCCACCACAAAGGGAGCTGCTATAAATATTTTTAGAACCTATCGGTTCTTTTTCTTTCTCCCTGGTCACCTTAGGAAATGAGCCCAACGCGGGTATTGGTCACAATGGCTGGATCAGCTCACACTTCCAACAGTGGACACGAGTCCCCATTTTTCCACACCCCCTCCAACGTTGGTCATTTTGTCCTTTTATAATTTATAAAGAAAAAGATTTATTATTTTAGCCAGTCTGATAGGTGCGAGATGATCTCTCAGAGTTATCTGAGACATAGACAGTTGTCTATATATTTTAGAGACCCCAAATCTCATTTGATCTTCACAGGTTACCTACAAATATGAAAGCAACAGGCCTGCAGGAAAGAGGAGACCAAGTGCCCCTTCAGGGTGATGTTGGAGAATCTCTTATCTCAGATCCTCAGTTTTCTCACCTGTCCTGCCTACCTCACAGACCCCTTACAAGAGAAACATCTTGTGGACAGCTAGCTAGCACAGTGGAGAGAGCGCCAGGCCTGGAGTCAGGGGGATCTGGGTCCAAAATTGGCCTTAGACATTTCCTTGTGACACTGGGCAAGTTATAATTGCCCTGGCCCTTACCTCTCTTCTGCCTAGAAACGGATACTTAATACTGATTTTAAGACAGAAAGTAAGGGGTTTAAAAAAAAAAAAAAAAAGTTGTTTTCTCTGGCCTCAGGGTTACCTAAAATCTTGTTCAGGTTCTGCCACTGAGTGCTCCGCACC
Organism: Gracilinanus agilis; assembly: GCF_016433145.1. NCBI lineage: Eukaryota > Metazoa > Chordata > Mammalia > Didelphimorphia > Didelphidae > Gracilinanus > Gracilinanus agilis. The sequence goes on from NC_058131.1 coordinate 213,066,679, forward strand.
CTGATGGCTCTGCCCCTCTAGGATCTAGGTAGCTCTCAGACATCCTGTTTTAGCCTCCACTGTGTTTGCTTCTTTTGTTTGAGAAATGGGAGATCTCATTACTTTCTAGCTGAGTGTCAATAAAAGAGTTTATAAAACTTCTGCCCCTCTGATCTGGCTGCCCACATGCGCTTTATGGAATTTTTCAGTGAAGACTTTATTTCTAGTTTCACTGAGATGATCTTGCCAGAAGAATTGATATAAAATACTGTTTTTTTAAAAAAAATACCTACAAGTGGCAAAAATCAAAGCAGCCTAAGCTTTGAGGCTCTTCCTTCCCCTCTACCTAATTTCCCTTTTATGCCAAGATCTGTTCTATGGAAACCTCCACAGCAGCCCTTAAGCCCTATCTCAGTTGGTCTTGAAAATGGTCACTTCCTTTGTGAGCTGTGAGCTATTATTTTTTTAAAACATTTGCTTTCTTATAATCAGTTCTAATGCAGATGAGCAGCAAGGGCCTAGGCAAGTGGGGTTCAGCTACTTGGCCAGGACCACACATGAACCAAGCACCTCCGTCTCCCAAGCCTGGTACTCTCTGGTACTATACTACCGAGCTGCCTCTTAGCCGTTCTTCATGCGACACATTCCACTCTATCCCTGCCTTGGGAAGCTCTGCTCTCACTGACTTTATCCCACTGTGCCTTTTTCCCAATTAGGGTCCCTCTCAGATCTTATGAGTGCCCACCAACAACTTTTAGGCCAATCGTATTTCAGAGGCACTTTGTTTGGAAGAGGATGCAACAGGTGCTCGGTGAGTTCAAAGTTCATCAACGAAGGTGCATTTTCATAGGCAGCAACTTCTAATTGCTTCTCTCTCTACCCCACTTTCCTCTTCGCTTTCAAAGCAAGGTTGTGGGCAAAATTGCCCTGTCAACTTTGTACGACACAGAATCGACCAAAACCAAACCAGTGAGTGGAAGAAAGCAAGGATGCCTCTCCTGCCCTTTGCAGAAATCTAGACTTGGAATAGGTTCATAGCAAATGCCCTACAGTAACACCACATATTTTCGAGTGAATAAGTGATTCCTAGAGCTGGAATACAAACTGGTTTAGGAGTGTGTATGTATATATATATGAAGAATGGTTTTCTGCCGAGTGCCTCAATATTCCTTCTACTCCCTAAGAAGCAGATCATGTTTTTGTTAATCAGCCATTTCAGCCGTGGCCCCTTTGTGGCCCCATTTGGGGTTTCTTGGCAAGGATGCTCTAGTGGTTTGCTATCTCCATGAGGCAAACAGGATTATGCCTTCTCCACAGCGTCACACGGTTCATGTCTGAGGCCACATTTGGACTTGGGGGGTGCCCCCTGACTGCAGGCACAGGCCACTAACTCAGCAACTCCAAGGAGCTCCCTCCTCCCACGAGGGCTTTGAGCTAACCCAGCCAGGGAGTGGGTAGTTTTTACAGACATGAGCTTATTCTCTTGACCTTCATTTCTTCTCGTTTCTATTTCCTTCAAGGAGCAGCCCAGTCTGGGATGGAACCTTTCTATGGAAGGGAGAGACAGGGCAGCACTAACACAAAGGGACATTTACACGGTTTCAGTATTTCTACTGGCCTACTGCTCAGAGCCCTAGAATGAGCCGCCAGCCCTCTGGGGAGCAGGACGTGGCCCGATAGCTTGTGCTCTCCAAATGAAAGCTCTTTTCTGGCCGCTTCTCAATCAGCCAATATTTATTTGTATCTTGGAATCATGAGACTCCTTTATGAAGGAGGAGTCAGAATGGGTATGCAAAACGTGTATGGCACCCTAGGTTCTAATAAACCTCCCTTCCCATTGTGGGGAATGATTCAAATTAATCTTGAAGACTATATATTAAATTACAGTTGCTAGTAAAAGTGAGATAAAAAATCACCAGGTTGCCCTAAAAAAACTAAAAACAAACCTACTCCCACACTTCTGGATCGAATTCCCAGCCAAGGTTCAGGTGGAGCATTAAGCTGCTCCAGAGGAGACGGGGCCAAAAAGGAGAGCTCTTAGGCCAGTGCCGTCACTCCCACCAGGGCTCTCCGACTGGACCCTGGCTCTGCTCCGGAGGCCAGGACTCCAGGTGCCCATGCTGACTTACTGCACATATGCAGGGAAGAGGTTACATTTTGTATTAATTTCACACAATGGGAATACATGTTTTTGGAGCGGGACACCAAATGATCATTTGGGTGCGTTCCATTTCTCTTGCCATTCTCCAAAGATCAGGTCATCTTCAACATTGTTAAAACTGTTCATTTTTATAGAACATCCAGTGTGTTGTCCAACATGTAAAGCTTTGCACATGGAGCAACAAAGGGGAAAGGAGTGCCAGACCTGACAGCTGGCAAAGAAACAAGTTCTGTTTCCTTCTATATGAAATCCTTGATTATATACTTTCACAAGGTTGTGAGGAAGAGTTTTGGGCACTACATTAATTGTGCTACTAATATCTAGTTAATCCACCACCCACCATTTAAAGATTCTTTTACTAATTTTTGTCTTTGGGGCCCAAGTCTGGATTTTGGAAACTATATTTAGATTCTTGTGTAGAAAAGGTCCTGAGTTAGTGTTCCCCTTCACAAAGAGCCTTGGAAAATGTAACACATTTTAAGATGCAATTAAGGGTAAACACCTACACCACCAAAAAAAATTATTGCTGTTGAATTTATTGTCACTTGACAAACATTTTACATTTCCTAATTTAATCTGCAACTGTTACTAATCCCAGTAGCAAAGTTAGGGAGAAGGGAGAAGAAGAAATGAGGATTTAAGGTCTAAGCAAGCAATGACTAAGTCATCATGCACCTTTTTGCTTTGACTCAAATTATCTTATTACCTACACAATGATGTCCCACTACCTCAAAAAGTAAGTATGCAAGGACATTAGTTCTCCATTAGATAACAGCCAATTGACTTAGGTCATCAGTTGTGACTTTTTAGTTACAAGTAAGGACTGTTTGGCAGCAGAAAAAGCCTGAAGTTTTAGCTCTCAGTGATGTCTCAATCCTTTTACCTTCCACCTGACAGCCTTTCCTAACCATTACTTACAAAAAGGCAGGATAGAAATTGGAACTCATTCTGACATCTTTGCATCCTCAAATACAAAATACTGCCTTAGATCTTGACAGAGACGCTACAAGGGGAGTTCAAAATATATACACACTCCTACACTACCTTCATCCCCAACCAGAAGAAATCCTTGGCTGACACCCTCAATTAAAGAAATTCAATTCATTCTATGTATTTATGGTTACTTGTCTAAATGGCATCATACGTAAACCAGTTTTGAAGACCATAAGAATTTCCCGATACCTAATTATTTCAATATACTTTTATTTTAAAACAGGTCACAACACTAAGCTCAATTCTGCCATTGTACAAGCTACAAATGCTTGCGTAGCAGCTGAGGGGCAATCTTTAGAAGCATATTTGAAAAGTGAATAAAAATTCATATAAAACAAATATTCAAATAAGTTTCCATAGGAACACAGATAAGTGTGACCCCATCTCTTAGTCTTCCATATTGTTGCATTTGTGCCAGGCCTAGTCTTAAAACATATTTAAAAACTCTAGCAGGAATTAAGTTACTGGTCCCCCAAAATGCTCTAATTCAAGCTAAACTTGCAATGAATGGCTACAAACAGAATCTATACATTAACACTAGCTGAAGTACAAGTTGTTGAGTGATGTTCCATTCCACTTTCCCAAGCACAAGACAATGGCAAAGTGTTGATATCCTGATCCTCTACTTCTGCTGGAAAGCCTTGGTTCTTGATTTGTTGCATGCATTGCCTGAGAGACACAGAAGCAGCACATTAAAAAACCGTACCAGGTAGGTCTCATTGCCAATATGGCCCTATAAAGTCCCCCATTATTGACAAAAACATTAGCAATGTAAATCAATCTCTTAATGCAGTGGCTTTAATACACCAGATCTTTCCAAGAAGAGCACTTGTGAATTTATTTGAATACAAATCCTGAAAGGTGTTTGTGTCTACTCCACCATTTACATGACTATATGGCCAATTATACTATTAATTCTGGAGTAAAATCAACTTGAAAACTAACCATGCTGGCCCAGACATCACATAATAGATAGTGGGTCTCTGGAATCCATTGAAAGTAGAAGCAGCAGCAACAGTATAAGCGCCCATGTTTTCAAAGAGCATCCAATCTCCAACATGCATTTCTGGTAAATCACAGCGTTCGACAATTCGATCAAGGCCATCACATGTTGGTCCCCATATGCTAGAAGAGTAATACTTCTCATCTGGTTTGGGCCGCTGAAATAAATGGGTTATACCAGTAAATGACAGTACACTTCACCAAGTCCTTTACTTGTCTTGTTTCTTAAAGGGATTTTTCTTACCTTTTGTAGAAGAGGTTTAACATGTGCATGATCAAATAGGATACAATTAAATGATCCATATACTCCATCATTTACATAGTACATAAAGGTCTGGTCATTTGCCTCATCTTCATCTAAAAAAAAGGGAGGGGAGAATACCAGTGAGTTCTCTGCACAAGAAAAATAAATTTGATATCAGTACTCTAGACTGCCACATACCATCAGAGCCGGTCTGTTCCTTTAATACAAGTTTTTTGGCAATGATGTTAACTGCAAGCGTGAAAGCTGACGCAACATAGTATCTGCCAGGTTCAGCTATGATTCGCACTCCAGAGTCAGGAGGAAAATACTTGTCCAATGCTGGATTGATTACGCTTGAGATCTGAGTTAAGAGAATAAACCACTAATTATTAAAGGAAAATCAGGAAGTAGCATTTACTGGTGGCAATTGTTTTTGTTTACCTGGCTGTGCATGGCATGGTCAGAACTGGGGTCACTACCAATTAACACAAATACTAAACTCCACAATACATAACACATAAATGTAGTCTTGGTTCCAAATCTATTCGATTCTTCCAGACATCCTTATAATTCACAGAATTTTTAAAAGTGTTAAGTGTTTGTGAAATAACAAAAAAGACATTTTTTAAAGTTCTAGGGGCAGCTAGGGTAGCACAATGGATAGAGAACCAGAAGGGATTCAAATTTGGCCTCAGATTCTACCTAGCTGTGTGACCCTGGGCAAGTCACTTAACCACAAATTGCTTAACCCTTGCCATTCTTCTGCCTTAGAAATGATGCTAAGACAGAAAGTTAGGATTTTTAAAAATTTAAGTCCAAGCCCTTACAGTAGTATATCAATAATTTGTCTCATGTCCATGTTAAAAGGTCAAGAATACCAACTGAGTTCTTTTTATTTTACTTCAGCACTCTAGACTGCTATAATGCCATCAGAATCTATCTGTTCATTTAATACAATTTTATAACTTTAAAAATTAATCCTAGGGGGCAGCTGGGTAGCTCAGTGGATTGAGAGTCAGCTAGAGACGGTAGGTCCTAGGTTCAAATACGGCCTCAGACACTTCCCAGCTGTGTGACCCTGGGCAAGTCACTTGACCCCCATTGCCCACCCTTACCACTCACCACTCTTCCACCTAGCAGCCAATACACAGAAGTTAAGGGTTTAAAAAAGAAAAAAAAAATTAATCCTAACCAGATTTGTATGCAAAATACTAGAAATATTTTGGTTACAAATTTTCATACAATCAATCATACATATGGAAAGCTAAGTTACAAAAAAATATAGAAATAGAATTAAACAAAAATGTTTCTATAAAAAAAGTTCTATAAAATTTTACTCTCAAGATCACTTAAGTATAAAAATGGCCAGGCAAAATCTGAAAATTCTTTCACAGATCTATGAATTTTAATTTCCAAGGAACTTTGAAATGTTTTTTAAAACATAGGAAATTAAGTACCTCTTCAAATTTAAGCTTTACATCTTCAGAACCAGGAAAGCCACCACCAATATCGAGAAGATACATGTTGAAACCAAACTCTGCCTATGGGGTCAAGGAAAATTAAATTGTCAGACAACATATAGTATACATATGCCAAACACAGAATTTTAACTTTAAAAAAATCCAAAGATGTCAATGCTTATTTTTAAAAACATTACTATATTAAAAATTTATTCAATAACCAACTAAGTAGTTATGATAACACTTGTAGTAATTCTATTGCAAAATGGCTATAATGGCTGAGATTTTATACCCTTATAAGCCCTCTAACTTACCCCCATGTCAAAGACACATCGGGCATCAGAGACTGCTTGGACAAATGTTTCTGGATCAGTACAACCACTTCCCACATGGAAACTAAAAAGAGAAATTCATTCAATTATTTCTGACAAATTATGACTTAAGGAAATTTGATATCTTCCTATGAAATTCCACCAACATGATGGGCTTACCTGACTCCAATAACATCAATATTCAGTTCCTTTGCCCGCTCAAGGAGTAGCCTACTAGTTTTAAGAGTGGCACCAAATTTAACACTTAGACGACAGACAGCTTTGGAGTCATCAGTGGCAATCCTCAAAACAAGCCTAGTGGAAGCAGAGAAAGAGGCAAATTTCACTAACATGAATCATGTTAGGATTCAAGTGAAAAAAAAAAATTAAAATTTCCTAAGTAGCATTTTTAAAATTCCATCTTGCCACATATAAGTAAACTAAGATGGCTTTCCCCTATGTTGCAAAAATATATTTAAATTTTTGGGGTGAGGGAGGAGGAAAGAGGGTGGGAAGGAAAGAGTTCTGTACCTGTTCTCAAACCAGATATTAATATACAACTTTTTTTTTTTAAAAAACCCTTACCTTCCATCTTAGAATCAATACCAAGTGTGTGTGTATATATATACACATATATACATATACACACACACAAACACAGAGATATATACATATATATATATTTTTTTAAAGTTTGAACCCAGGACACACCTCCAATCTCTAGGCCTGGCTCTCAATCCACTGAGCCACCCAGCTGTTCCCTATTAATGAACATCTACAGAATAAAAATGTAAACTATAATATTGAACATGGAGTCTGGGATGATCTCAACCCAAAATACTGAAATTTAGTAACTACTTACTTTGCCTTTGGATGAGCTCTGGCAACTTTCATTAACTCTACTTCACTATCAAAAGTCATCATTTGTACTCCATTGTTGGCAGCATACTTAATTTGTGACACTTGTTTGCATGGATTTGCATATATTATCCTCTCTGGTGGCACCCCAAGACTCTGTACTAACTGTATTTCAGTCTGAGGAAGGGGAAGAAAAAGAAGCAATTTATTATGAGAAAAATGGAAAGAACAAAAACAAGAAAATACCAAAGTTACTCAAGCCTTCATTCCTCTAAAACATATGATTTGTCTTTGAATAAAGGTTGATTTAAGCATATTTTACTCAGATTTGGAAAAAAGCTTACCTTGCTAGCACAATCAAATCCTGCTCCTACTGCAGCAAGTGTCTTTAATATAGCTCTGCTGTCATTACATTTAACAGCATAAAAAGGAGTTACTCGAGGAAGAGCTTTGTACCATCTCAGATGTTTCTTTAGGATGTCACCGAGGTCAGCAACATAGAAGGCATCTTTATCATCCTGAAATAAGTTAATATAGAGATTATCTAAAATGTGTAAATATCTACTAATTCACCAAAAATTATTATGGCCACCCTTTCTTCAGTCATCTACTTTTTCTTTTCACCCAGTGCTCTCAAAATGGAGAAAGGGACGAGATTTTAATAGATGTTCTTTATGTCCCAATGACAGAGTTTCCTTTAGGCTTTGTCTGGGTTCCTTTTAGGCTCCAAGATAGCAGACACTTAAGCAACATAAGCAATATATGCTTAGCTAATATACTTACAGAAGAAGAAACTTCATTAATTTTCTGGTCCAAAATATCCTTAGCAGTAAAGCCTTCATCAAGGAAATTGAAGTCAAATTCATCATTGCTAAAGCTGTTCATGGTTTCTTGATGTTCCTCTAAAGTGCAACAAACTACAGTATCAAAAGGAAAAGCAAAAAAATTGTTCTGAGCAAGTCTGAAAACCAAAGAACTAAAAACTGAATTTGAAGCAATAAACATTATTATGTAAAAAAAAAACCAGGGACACTTAAAAAAACTAGATGTGTATAATGTAGATGATACAACAATTATGATAACATTTACAGTGCTTTAATAAAGGTTTTGTGAGACATCTTATACATGTTATTTCAACTGTTCCTAACAAACCTGTAAGATAGGTGCTATTTCCCCCCCATTTTAAAGGTAAAAAAAAAAAACACAGAAGCTGAAAGATTAGGTGAACTTCATGGGATCACACAGCTTACAAGGGAATTCTAAAAAATTCTAAAAAATCTAAAGTCAGAATTTGAATTCAGGTCTTTCTACTGGAGTTTCCAAGTCTAATAATAATAATACTCTCACTACTGAATCACCTGGCTGCCTATAACAATAGCTAAGTAAATTAAAAGGATTTTCAAGGCAGAGAGTATATACTTCATTTGCTTGAAGATGACATCAAAGCTAAGCCTTGAAGGCATGTTTGGATTTTCCAAGTTTGGCCTGGGGGCGGGACTCACAAGCCATAAGGAAGTTAAGATGCAGAAAGAGCATGTCAAAAAAATCTTAAGATAAAAACATAGCAAATAAGTTTACTTACAAGGAAAATTAAGAGATGGAATTTAAAGGCAAGCTATTTCCAGCTTTACACCGAAGATGGTTTTCCAGGAAGACAAAATCCTGTTAAATACAAGGCTATGATTGTGCCTTTGGTGTAGCTGTTGCACTGGAAGAGTTCTGATAAAAAGACATACAAAATTTACAATTCAAAAAATTATATATAAATCACCCAAAAAACTTTAAGAGGGCTATTTAATCATCACTCATGATAAATTAGTAGCTTTTCCAGAAAGTCAATAATTTTATGGTATTACAATTGGGAGTCACTAATTTAGGGTCATCCAAGTCCTCCTCATTTTACAAGTCAATAAAGTGAGGTAAAGAAAATTTAAAGAACTTTGCCCAAGGTCCTATACATAGGTAATTATTAGGGACAGAGCTAGGTTTCAAACAGATCTTCTTGGTTCCCAGTACTCTTTTAGGACAAATGATACATATGCATATAGTCTTTAAAACACACCTAGGAGATGGATAACTATAAATTCAATATCAAGCTTAAGAAAGCTTTGTTAGAAGCTTGTATGCAAAATGTTTTTTTGATGATAACACCCAATTCAGTGTTTAAGTTTAAAAATGGTGTTTCAGCAACTGCCAAAGGGCAAAATGAAAGCATGAGACTGAAAAGATAGACATACAGAATATTTCTTATTAATATTTCTTAACCTCAAACATCTATCTCTAATTACATGTAGTACAAATTTTTGGTATAGGTTTATTATTGAAATTTGAGTCAGATTAGCTTTAAAATTTTTGTTTCAATATAGTTTCCTTAGATGGACATGTATTTCGGGAATTGTATTTGCAATCTCAACATACTGAAGTAATCTTTATTCTTTAATAGCTGCTGCTCAAAAAAGTTGTAGTCAATATACCATTTCCTTCAGCAATCTTTCTAAAAAACTTCAAGATTCTGTCAAAGAGTATGTTTTAAAAATGTTTAGAACAACAAAAATTGGAAGGTTGCTAATAAAATTCTAATCTTTAGAAAAACCAACAGAGCGATTAAGGTACTTACTATTTGTTAGATTCATCTATTTATGAACTCCACTTCAGTCAAAAGTAGGTAATGAGTATTTAATAAATGAAAAGTGAATTTGTAATCCCATCAACTATTTTAAAATATAACTTTAAAGGAGTCTTCTCTTCCAATCTTGCCAACTTCAAAACTTGTTCAAAAGTAAACTAATAAGTAAAACTCATTTTTGTTTACATAGAAACAATTTGGGCAAAGACAAGGTTTTAAACAAACTATGGGGCAGAGTGGTGCTTCTTTATAAGCATTTTTTAGGTAAGCAGCAAATTCAATTTGAAAATATTCTAGTCTTTGAGTCTTTGTTTACAAGTCCTTAATAAAAGATATGCAAGATTGTGTGCTATATATAAAGTACTCTTTATTCTGATCTATTTGACATCACCAAAAAATGCACTATGTAGTTTTAAAAAACATTTAAGGTTCTGTTTTTTTTCAGACTTAGTTATAAAGTACCTTCATTAGACAAAAGTTCTTAACTATTCCAATATTCCAAACAGCAACAATTATAAAAGGAGCTGGCTGACTGAAATATTAACTAATCCCTCCCCCATTTATGAGAGGTCCCTTACCTTTAAGAAGTTCCCTATATCAATGAAATTATAGGTATATTCAACCTACCCCCTTGGTCCAGTTCTGAATCCAACTATATTTAATTTGTATTGAGGTCAGCAGACCCATATTTAGTCTCAAAACCAAATTTTACTTGAAATGTAACACCTCGTGGTGGACTCTTGAAAAAATTTTACATTTTGTTTCCAGTAGCTGGAGACAAGTGGGGAGGGAGGTAAGAGAACTTTTTAAGTACAATTAAGTCTACCTTTAAAAGCAGCTGTCAGCTTTGAGTTGTCATTGGAGGTCCACTACTAGAACCAGTTTTGCCAGCCAGAATATATAGTTCTTTCAGGTCTTTTTCAGGACTTAAAATTCCATATTCACTGGGGTCTAAAGTATTCAGATCTTTTTCTAAATCTTTATTGGCTTTCTACTAGAATGAATATTTTTACCAACTAATACTTTAGGCAGTAGGGAGCTGCTACTTCTAAGATTATTTTAGCTCAATGTTTATCGAAGCTACTACAAGGCCATTTCAACATGATGACCTAGTAAGAAAAGAGCCAACTCCCACAAGTTTCTGAATCAGATAAAGTACTCTTCTAAATAACTTTCCTCCAACTACTCTCACCAATACTCCCCTCCCCCGAAAAATAAAGAAATGTTTTTATTAAAGGCTATAATGGGAGGAAATGGGCCACCTGTTGGTATTTACTATGATCACAGTTTACATTTATTATAGGATAGCTTACAAGCACTTTCCTCACAATTACCAACCACATAAATCGGTATATTTCAGCCTTTTTCGGATAAGTAACAACAGATCACAGTATGTTAGTGGGACTAGGTCCCATTAAAATAAGTCAAATCAACTACTTTTTCTCTAAGAGAAGAGATGACATGACTTGCCCAAGGTCACACACCTTTTAAGCTCAATAGGTCCTAGCAACTGAGAGTTTAAAAAGGTCTTTTAAATTAAGGACCCTCTACCCCACGGTCTTCGCAAACGCGGACAAGTTGGGATGGAGTCATTGGATTGCTTTTTGCTTTTTAGTTACAGTCTGGGCTGGGAGAGGGTGGCATGACGGGCCCCGGGTGGAAGGTCACACGGCAAGTACAGCGGCCGAGTTCCGGTCTCCAGGAGTCCCGGGGCAACGCACTAACCGCGAAATCAAACTGGGGTGGACTCAGTGTCTAGTTTTCTGTCACCCGCCTCCTTCAACTCCCCTGAACCCAGGGTGAAAGAAGAAGTGAAAGGACAGCTGCAGTTCTCGCTCTCCTTCCTTCTCCGCAAGCCGCGTGGGGCCTGGCATAAAGAAAGGAAGCGCCTCCGGGAAGAACCATCAAACCCCATAAGCGCCCGTTACCTGCGGCACCAGCTGGGCCTGAGACAGTGGCAGGGCAGAGTCCAGGGGCACTCTCCCCCCTGCCATTCACCCCCACATAAGACCGTGGGTGCCTCACTCCAACCCTCACTCCTGCCTGCCGACTCCCCCCCATAACAGGGTGGTCTCGACCACCGCTTCCTCCTCCGCGTCCTCCCCCCCACCCCGCATCCGGGGTGGTCTCGCCCACCCGCCCCACGGGAAGGAGGTGTGGGGTCCCCGCCCCGCCTCGTTCATCTGCCAATCTCCCAGGGCCCAGAGTCGGCCACGTCCCTCCTCGGCCTGAGGCCGACACCGGCTCCATAAGGACACGTGGCCGCTCCGACCCGTCACAGGCCGCCGGTTGGTCGCGGTGCCAGAGACGGAGCTGTGCTTCCCCACCCCCTCACCTTAAAGGACATGGACGGAGTGGGCAGACCCCATGGAGATGCTCAAGATGGACGGAATTCGACGGCTACGACGCCTTTCCCCCCAACCTCCGCCCCCGTTCAGCCGCCTCCTGCCCAGCTGGAGGAGCCGCGCCGAGCCGCTGGCCCGAGGTGGCACAAGAGCTGGTGGCAGAGGAGCTACCGGCGGCGGAGGCTGAAGGGGTCTGACAAAGCCCGACGGCTCCGCGGCGCCGCTACTTATAGCGCCGGCGGCGTCGTCATGGAGACGCACCAGCTCAAACCAGCCCCGATCGGTTCCGTCCGGGAGGAGGCGGAGGCAGGAGCAGCGACCAATAGGAGAACAAGATGGAAAAAAGAGGAGGGAGGCGGGCGGTTAAACGTCAGCGTATTCGAATACCGCCCCGCATGTGCACGCCCCGCCCGCCCGCGCGCCCGGCTCGCGCCGTCACCCGCTTCCCTCTCCCGCCCCCCCTCCTTCCACGCCCAAGCTTAAGCGGTGCAAGCCCTCCGGCAAGCTCGCGGACTCCCCGGCCCAAAGCGGGCGGGAGCGCGCGCAAACACTTAAACACACCCCCTCGCGCGCCTGGGGGTTTCTTGAATCCCGCTTCAGCCGACTGAGTCGCTTTTTCTTAGGGTTTACGAGCCTTTGTGGACTCAGACACTGGGAAGAATTCTTGCAGCCTTGCAGTGGGGTCCCTAGTCCTTTGTAAAAATCAGTCTTAAATAAATGCACACATTGTTTCCTGAGCATTTTTCCACCTTTCTTTGACCCGCCAAGCAAAGCATGATTTGTATTTATTCCAAATCAAAGGCCCTTTATGTTAACCGAAGTGGAGAAAAAAGGAACTTTCTGTACTCTCCAGTATCCTTCTTTGGGCCTCTCGGCAGGTCAGATAAAGCCTCACATGCTCTTAGAGCCTACGCTACCCAGTCGGGAATGCGTGCGCCCCCAGGGGCAGACTTTTGATCTGGTTTTCCATTTTTAGGAAAGAGGGCTATTCTCTTGTGAGCTAATTAGACTTGGACTGTGCTTTGAAATCCTTTTGGTGAAAGTTACTAAAACATCTTTGATAGGGTTGTTGAAGTAAACTAGTGAAAGGAATAGATTTTTTAAGTGTATTTTTGGTCCTCAGGCCCTTTTCCCTCCGGGAGCCTCTGTTTCCTGGATCAGTAAAATGAAAAGGCCATTAGAAACCATATGGTCCACTTTCCTCCCTGAGGATCAAATGAAAGAATAATTGTAATAATGGCACAGTGCCAGGCACATAGTAAGCGCTTTGCAAATCTGAACTATTATAGAGATGGAAAAACGGGCACCTGAGGTATGTAGTCAGAGAGCCAGTTAGTATCCTTGAAACTGGACTTGAATTCAATTGTCTAGTGCTCTTGCCACTTGTCTTTAACCCGAATGTTCTGTAAATCAATTATCATTTATTAAGCGACTACCATATTGCATCTGGAAACTGGAGTAGGCACTGAGAATGCAAAGATTAAAGTTTAGTCCTTGCTCACAGGGAATTTACATTGTTTTCCCCAATGGAAGGCAAGGATTGTTTCTTTGGAACCCTGGTTCTTCCCGGGGTCTCTTTCAGACTTTATATCCCTGAATCTATGAAGCACATGTCTAAGATAAAGATCCTGTTCAGTGAACTCCTGGCATAGCACACAGCTGGCCCCAGAACGAGGAAGAACTGAAGTGTCTCAAGTCCTACTGCTTCTGACATACTGCTTGTGATGAGCCCTTCCTTGAAAAACAAAAACAAAATGTTCAGGCAAAATCAACACAGCAACAATTCAAGTCCAACAGTGTATACACTACTTTCAACATCTAGTGTTCTCACCTATCTACTGAAAAGGGGAAGGCATGTTTCTTTATTATACGTGTTCCAGATCTAAGAGACATCACTGCAGTTTCCCCAGTTTGGCTACTTCTTGCTGTCATTATCATTTACATTATTATAATCATGTTCTTTCAGTTTTCCTTTCTTCAGTGCCACTGTCATTGCTTCAAAGAAGGCTCCCCTTCCCTGAATTCTTCACATTTCTTGTTTCTTAGGGTGCAATAATATCGTGTTACACTGATGTATCACATTCACAGTCAGCTATTCCTCCATCAATGGGCACCTATTTTGTTTCCTGTCTTTCCTTACCACAGTTTTGCCATGAACATTTTTTTACAAAATATTTTCTTGATGACAAACCCAAGAGGTAGGTAAGGAGTGTCATATTCAAACTCTGGGAGTTCTTTTATAACAGGAGTAAAAGAAGCTTTGTATTTTTTTTAACCCAATGTCTAACAGCGACACGGCAAGTAAGCTTCAGAGCTGGGATTCTAACTTGGATGTCCATAATTACCTACTATACTATCTCTTAAATGTACAGTCTCTTTGAGGAGACAAAACTGTTTCTTTTTCTATCACATTCTGTCTCTAATTCTTAGTTTCTTTACACGTACTTTCACACAATTACATAAAACTACAAGAATATAATAAAGTGCTAAAATGAACATAAACAAGTCCCCAAGAGAATTTGAATTTTCAGAAAACCAAGTGTCTTCTGTGTGTGTGTGTGTGTGTGTGTGTTTTATGTTTGTATGTGTAAGCTTGCTTTCAGAGAGCACCTTCTGTACTTTCTCAGATATGTGGACACAAAAATAGTGCATTCCTCAGTTAAGAGTAGACTATTCCATCAACAACAAACAGCTGGTTATGGACATCATCAGTCTTTAGATAACCCTATTCAGAGCTACAGGAACGAGGAGACCCCTTCACTGTGGAATCATTGGAAAAAGTGTGAGGTCACTGACTCTTCCCTGACATTTGCCCTATTCCCCACATCCAATTGAATGACAAATCCTATTGATTCTACCTGCCTAACATCTCTTGTATCCTCCCCTTTCTACTTTACTTCCAGGACTTCCACTTGAGTTTAGACCTTCATCTCTTCTTCCTGGATCCTTGTAATGGTCTGCTTACCCTTGGTGTCCCTGTCCCTGTCCTCTCTCCATTTCAAGACATCCTCACACTGCTACCAAAATTATCTTCCTAAGGTGCAAATCAGACCATGTCACTTCTATGCACCAAGACAGATGCTGTATTATAAATTTTTGAGTGCAAGGATTGTTCCATTTTGAAGCTTTATGTTCTGAGGCTAGTCCCTTGTTTCAACAGGCACTTCATCAATATTTTGTTGGTAGTGGTTAACTGAAATTAAATTAAATGGAGTGAGATTCAGGAGACCCAAGATTTTAGTCTTAGCTCCACCACTAAGCAACTATGTGTAAACCTTCCTAAGCCTCACCTTCATGTATAAAGGAAGGAGGTCGGATCAGATGGTCTCTGAGGTCCCTTCCAGGTTAAGTTATGATTCTTTGAACTCTCTAGGACTCAGTCTGCTCCTCTATAGAATGAGGACAAAAGATTAGATGTACTCCACCGTCCAGCTCTAAAATTTTGCTATTTTAATTTCTAGAACTTTTAACCATATCTTAAAGAATATACTTCCACAAAATATTATCCTGTTTTTCAGAACCCTGAATGGGCACTGCCTTCAGAGCCTGCCATGGGTCTGTGCCAAGAGCTGACCAGTCTCTTTTGACCATTCTCCATTATTCAGATAGTTACATCATAAGCCTGTGGCCTTAATACAGGAGGTATGAGAACAACCCTATACAACTTATATATCTGGATGAGTTTTGTTCAAGGCTATGTTCTAGAGATCAATTAAGGGCATGAAGATGCAAATGCTTGATGGCCCCCGTGGCTGTCAATTCCACTTTCTTCAAAGGGCACATACCTTCTGGTCCTCTGACATGTTCTAGACCAGGAGCCTATATTGACCTCAAATCTCAGCATCCATTAGGCATCCATAGAAACAAGCGACACTAGTCTTAAAGTGTATTTCTGTTATTTTTGTCCTCCCTTCTGAGGTGATATCTCTGACCTTTGCCTCCTGATCTCTGCTTTGGACTTTCTAGTGTTTTAATTCACCAGTAAAAGAAATCTTATCTTTTACTTCACTTCTAGATCTATATTTTGGAGTCTTTGAGCATTACAGTTGAAAAGAGGGCCTGGGCCAGCTCCTGGCTGGCCTTACAAAGCTTCTCATATACCTTGTAGGGATGAAGACCTGCATAAGCAAAACTTACAGGTGGCTAGAATCTTAGCGCAGAAAGCCTACCAGCACAGTGGGGTCCCCCGAAAAGATCAGATATGCAACAGGAAAGTAAAAAGCATTATCTATAATATGTAAATAAAATCACACGTATACATTTGTACACATCTATTACAGTCACATGCATATATGCACGTAAAGTTAAAGAAAGAGAATGTGGTAGTGGCGGTCTGGACCTCTGACTTCATTGGTACAGGGAACTTGCAAATACTATAAGTTGCAGAACAGTGGCTGATCCAAATAAGGGTACATACATAACATCACCCATAAATCAGAATCTAAAGGCTTAAGCCATCCATTTGGTCTGTAGTCCCCCCCATATCATCTTCAATAGCAAGATTTCCTCCTCCCACACCCATACACACACTGCGCTGTCACTCCAGGTATGTGCAACCTTGCCCAGTTTGGCCTATCTATCCCCGATGAGAAAAAAGTGGAAGTGACTGAAATGTAATTGCCTTCACTCCTACTGCTTGAGGCAAACTTTCTTTGAGAGTCAAGCACCTGAGTCTGCTAGCTGACTCACAGCAAAGGGAAGTTCCACAAAGCAGTCTTATGCAATGTGATGAGAAGGATAAATTTGATACAGGAAGATAAATTGATGAGTAAATTACATCTTATTTAAATGCACACCTTAAAAAAATGTTTTCTGTATATATTCCTAATTTCCTCGAATATCAACTAATAGAGAATAGAGTAGTGAAGTAAATTCTAAAAAATAGAATTTGAAGTTTGTTTTGCAATAATATTTTAAATGTGTATATTTCATCCTTAGCAAAGAGTTTTCATATTCATTTTTGATGAATCCTGTCCATTTTATAATGACTTGTAGAATGGTTTGTCTAAAATCATTCACCTATCAAATAGCAGAAATAAGACCTGAACCTAGTTCTCCTCGCTCCTATTCTAAGGCGGTGATTCTTATTTGGATCTGTGATCTCAGCAGGGTCAGTATGCCCTCTGCTTCTACAGGTCTGTAAATCTGTATCCTCTTGTGCATAGCCCTATATTGCCTCTTCCATCAATGCTGCCATTATTGATCAATAGACCATAGTAGCTCTCTTTGTGATGGATGCCCATCAATTGAGGAATGACTGAACAAGCTGTGGCATATGATTGTGATGGAATACTACTGTGCTGTAAGAAATGGTGAACAGCTTAATTTTGGAAAAAACATAGAAAGACCCACATGATGTTATTAAAAGTCAAAAGAGGGGAGGGGGTAGCTGGGTAGCTCAGTAGATTGAGAGCTAGGCCTAGAGACGGGAGGTCCTAGGTCAAATCTGGCCTCAGACACTTCCCAGCTGTGACCTGGGCAAGTCACTTAACCTCCATTGCCTAGCCCTTACCACTCTTCTGCCTTGGAGCCAATGCACAGTATTGACTCCTAGACGGAAGGTAAGGGTTTTTGAAAAGAAAAAAAAAAAGTCAAAAGAGCAGAGCCAGCATTATCTACAACATTAGAACTATTATTTGAAGAATGACTTGTGTATATCCACCCCTAGAGAAAGAACTGACAAATAGAAACAAGCAAGACATAGTTTTATATATACATATATCTTTTTTGTCAAATGATGCCTTCTCTAGTGTAGGGAGGGGAGGGAAAGTGGGAGATTCCTGGGAATTTTAATATAACACACAAACAAATTAATTTATCCACATATACAATATCCTAAAAGTCTCAGGGCAAAGAAAATTTTAAATCTAATATCTTAAAACTGCTTCAAGACTTTTTGGGGATACCCTGTATTTCAAGAGTTTTTCTTTTATGAACTGACTTCAGAGCTAGTTTGGCTATGTGATCACAGGCAAGTTACTTGACCCATTTGCTCCTTAAGTGATAGCCAAAATTAGAGGAATGACTCAAGTGGTTTTCTGTATTAGTTAGCTCTTCTCCTTTTAGAAACTCATGAACTAATCTGGGCCAAAAGAAGTCTAGCCATCTGCTAAAGTAATAATAGCAATTATAATTAATATAAACACACATATATACTCATGCAGGCATACATACTCTTATGCACACGTATATGTTTATCTTTAAGATTTATACAGCATGTCCATTACAGCACCTTTGTGAGGCAGGTAGTTCATGTAATATTGAGCCCATTTTTACATAGTAGGAATGTGATGTCTAAAGAGGTAAAGTGGTCTGCAGGGTCACAGAGATGGGCAATGTAGATGCTAGGATTCCAACCTGGCTCTTCTGACCTTAAAACCCGTGTCCTTAAACTAATAGTTTTGGTGTGTGTTGCTGCTTTTGAGCTCTTTGTGGCTGCCTCCCTTCCTGACAAGTTGTAGCAGCACCTCTGCTGGGCTTTACTACTGTCCCATTTTGAGTCTGGCTCCACCCTGGCCCTTGCTATGGGGTGTTACCCCTGTTATGGGGCACACCTTGGGGAAGCCCCAGGTCACGAAAGATTTCTTCCACCCATGTGCTGGGGAATAACTTTTGTCAAGAGGACTGGTGGAACTTGCATAATCCCAGCTTCCTGAGGGTGCGACCTAAGCCCCAGCACAGATATCTGAGTCCTGTGAAAGGCCTGTGTCGTCAGTTGTGAAGGGGCTTGCCAAGAGTGGCCGTGCCACCACCTGCCACCACCCAGCATCTTTGATGTTTGGGGAGATGTTTAGAAAGGGCTGGTGTGACTTCCATGGAGTGCTCACAGCTTCTAGAGAAGGGAGTTCCTCAAAACAGAGGAAACTAGAGATATGTGGGTGGACAGCCAAGCCCTAGTGAGGCTCACCCATGGCTGATGATGCTGACCTTCCAAATAGCCTTCAACTGAGACTGTCCACACCTCTTCTGTTTCCATCAGCTCCCACCCCTCTGATGGCAGCAGCTGGGGTGGTACCTGACAGAAAGCAGGATGCTTCAACTACTGTGAGTTTCATGGCTTCAAGGGTAAAGAGGGCTGTGTCAGTCCCTACTCAGAAGAGAACCTGGGTATGGGATGGAACTCCTTTTATTACTCTAGGGAGGGCAAGGGTGTAGGTAAATGAGGGGAAAGGAATGTGTTTCAATGAAAGAGAAAAAGACTATTATAGAGTAGGAATTCTTAAGTTGGGGTCCACCAAATCACACAGGGGCATAGATAGATTTCAGGGATCCGTGAACTTGGATGGGGAAAAATTATATCCTTAGTTTTATTAACCTCTAACTGAAATTTAACATTTCCTTCAGTTAAGAATATAGGCAACAAAGCACAGTTTCACCAAGCTTCCAAAATGATGCATGACACACAGAATGGTTAAAAACCCCTGCCAGATAAGAAATTGATTGAAGAAGGAAGGAAAGGAACAGTCAAGGAAGGAGGAAGAATGTTGGGCAAAGACAAGAAAAACAAATAGAAAGAAAGTGAAAGCATAAAAGGCAAGAAGAAAGGAAGGAAAGGAAAGGAAGAACAACAAAAGGGAGTAAGAAAGGAAAAAAAGGAAAAGAAAGAAGAGAAAGGGAGTATTAGAAGGAAGGAAAAGAAGACAATTGAGAAAGAAGATAAAGGATGGAAAGAAAGGTGAAAAAGGAAGGAAGGAGAAGGAAAGAAAGGAAGGACAAAAAGGGGGTGAGAGAGGGAAGGAAGAATGACATAAGCTCAATAGGGGCATGGAGGCAGCTAGGTGGTAGATTAGGAGTCAGGAAGACTTGAGTTCAAATTTGGCTTCAAACACTCACTAGCTGCAGACCCTCAGAGTAAGTCACTTGAGCTTTGTTTGCCTCAGTTTCTTCAACTATAAAAATGAAGATATCTCCTAGGGCTGTAGAGAAGATCAAATTAGATATTTGTAAGGCACATTATGCAGTAACTAGCACATAGTAGGTGCTTCATTAATACCTGCTTCCTTACTTCCCAGGAGCTATGCCATTTTTATCTTTTTCTACTCAGTACTTATTTTGCAGCTAGAAGACCCTTAATAAATATTTCTTGAATTTCAGTGTATTAAAGGAAGAAAAATGAGGGAAGATTTAAAATATATATAAACTCTTCAGTTTGGCATGTAAAGTTATTTGCAACCTGGCCCCTTCTCCTTCATGATCTCTAAGTCATAGTTGTACCAGCTTGCTTATTGCATCTCTCACATTATCCTTCATCTCCTGTCTCTTTGCTTCTACCTGGGCTGTGACATGCCCAGAATATTTCCTACGACCTTTTGGAATACCTGCTTTTCCTTCAAGGGTTCCTTCAGGTACCATTTCCTACAAGAGACCTCTTTTTGTTCCTGCAGATCTCCTTCCAAGTTACTTTATTTTTGATTTGTATGTAACTTGTTCATAGGAGAGCCAGTGCTGATTAATGTAAAGAGCTGATCTCAGAGCCAGGAAGAAAACTCAAGTCCAGTCTCTGACACACAAAGGCTGTATAACCCTAGATATGTCCCTTAACCTTTTGGTGTCCTAAGCAACTTGAAAAGACTATAAAATTGTAGAGATTGTCCAGCTTGCATTTGTTGAGTGAATTTCTTATAGGAGCTCCTATACCAATGATGTAACAGGTCCAATTCCTATCCTAGTGGCACCTAGGATAACTTAAGCTCCCCTCAGTTTCCCCAATTGTAAAATGGGAACAATAATGGGGGAAGGGAAGAAGCATTTGTATAGCACCTATTATGTCAGTCATTGTACACAGTGCTAAGGTGCTATTATTATTTACATTTTACAATTGAGGAAACTGAGGCAGACAGAGGTTAAGTGATTAGCCCTGGGTCAAACAGCCAGTAATATGTCTGAGGCTGAATTTGCACTCAGGTCTTCCTGACTTTAGACATGGTATTTTATTCACTGCGCTACCTCACTGCCTCAAAATAGTACCTACTTTCAAGGGTTATTGGGAGGATCAAATAGGATATTTGCAAAGTCTTTAGCACAATACCTGGCAGATAGTAAGAGTTTAATAAATTCTCGTCCTTCCATTTCCGTCACTTTGGACTTTGTATTTCTAAAGCTTGGCACTATGTCTGGCATATTTTGTTGTTGTTGTTCATTTGTGTCCACCTCTTCATGTCCTCATTTGGTGTTTTCTTGGCAAAGTTACTGCAGTGGTTTGCCATTTCCTTCTCTAGATCATTTTACAAAAGAGGAAACTAAGACAAATCGGGTTAATGACTTGCGGAGGGACATGCAGCTGTTAAGTATCTGAGGCTGGACTTAAACTCAAGAATATGAGTCTTCCTGACTCCAGCTCTGACCCTCTATCCATTGGACCACCTAGATGCACTGCCTGGCATATAGAAGACTCAATAAATGTGGCTGGATTGAAAGAAAGAAAGCATTTCCTTAGGGGGTAACAGAGTCCTTCATAATGAGTGTCACAGCAGACCAGAGGGACCAGCGGAGTACCCCTCTTGTCCCCAGAAGGGGTAGAAACAGAATCCCCCAAATCATTAAAAGAAATACAAATAAATTTAGAAGGAGATGCCCATCCCCTAGTTCTGAAGAAATCATTTCATCCTGACCTTTTCAGGGGAGTGGCTGCAAGATGACTATTTGTCAGTGACAAACTAAATTCCTTTATAAACTCAAAGGCCATCCCAGAGGCCGGGCCTCACCCAGCACTGTTGGACTTTCCAAACTGTGGGGTGTATACCCCTGGGGAGGTGGGGTGATATTCTGGGGGGAGGCTAGAGAGGAGCAATAGTCAGGATCACTGGATGAATCTGAGTTTTAACTCCTACATAAATCTTTATGTTTTGTTCTATGAAAATAAAGTTTGTATCAAAATGAACAAAAATGACACTAACATGATAAATGTAGCCAAGATGGAGGGTATCTTGAGTGACAGGAATGTCGGTTGAAGACCTTGGAATGTGCCCAGGTGGTGCGAGCCAGGGCCAGAAGACAGTTGGAGCCACCCTATAAAGACCCAGGGACCACAGCACACGGGCGTCTCTCATTCTAGACCTGCAATCCAGCATCCATATCTGGTTGCCATAGGAAATCAACTACCTGCTAGTCAATAGAGCTGGAAGAAACATCATCACAATCAACAAGAAGAGCATCACTAACCTTCCCCATCCTTTAGAGGGAGAAGAAAGCTCCAGCCTATTACCAAATCTAACATCCATTTGATTCAATTCACCTTTGCTTATCTAGATTTAGCTTAACATCCCCAAACCTATTTCCTTGTCCCTAGCCCTTATAGATAGTGAATAAATCCTGTTATACTTTGATCAAAGAAGATTAGTGTTCCTTTCCTAATTGGTGAATCATCTATAGCTGATTAGGGAAGGGATTTAGCATAGAGTTAATCCAGGAGCACATCTATACCAGCCCGAACCTATCCTTTTATCATCAAATCCAACTCCAAGTCAGGGCTAGAGGAGTTGTTAAACACACTTACAACTCCCATTAGGTTCCTGATTTGGGCGCCTTTGTGGGCAGAGGCTTGGCTAAGCTGATCTCCATAGGCTTGGGGTCACTGACACATTGGGTAACCACCTGGCAAACACTTCACCTACTAGCCCAGATTCATCCAGTGCCTGTGATTTCCAGTGCCTACTTGGCAGACTCAGTCAACAGAGCCTGTCTGGCCAAGTAAGGTTTAGCAGCCTTCTTACTACCAACCTGCCTCCAGTAATTTACCCACAACAATATACACAAAAGAGGCCAAATTCCAGCTGGCCCCTTCCAAATCTCAACACAAATCTCTATTCCAGTTATGGCCATTTGTAGGCTCATCACACAAATGAGTTGTTTGTCACTCAGTTTTCTGCATCTGAATGGGAAATGTACAAAGTCAAAGCTAAGCAATCTATATCTGGAAATTAAAAGTGCCATAATAGCTGTTATCTTTTTCAACATCATTAAAAAAACTACCAAAATATCCTACAACTCTTTTATCTTTTATTTTAGAAATGCTTAATTAATTTCTTTTAATTTAGCCCCTTCCTCCCCACCCACCCACCCACACCACAGAAGGTATCATCCAGCAAAATATATAGATTATGTCATTTATATTTCCACTTCTCAATTCATTCCCTGAAGGTGAAAGTTATTCTTCAAATATTAAATCTGTAGTTGTACATAATGTTCTTTTGGTTCTGCTCTTTTTCACTCTTCATTATCTCCTGTAGTTCCTTCCGGGTTTTTAAAAAAAATTAATCTGCCCACCTTTTCTTACAGCACAGTAGTATTCCATCACAATCATATACCACAATTTGTTTTGCCATTCTCCAGTTGATGGATATCTCCTTGATTTCCAATCCGTTAGCATCACAAAGATTGCTGCTATAAATATTTTGAAGTATATCAATTCTTTTTCTTTTCCCCTGATCTCCTTGGGAAACAGTTCTAGCAATGGTATTGCTGGGTCTAAAGATATACACAATTTTTTAGCTTTCTGGGAATAATTGCAAATTGCTCTCTAAAATGGTTGGATCGGTTCCCAGTTCCAGCAACAGAGTACTAGTGCGCTCACTTATCTACATCCCCTCCAACATTTGTCATTTTACCCTTTGGTCATTTTAGCCACTCTGATGCCTATGAAATGATACCTCAAAACTGTTTTGGTTTCCATTTCCCTAATTAGTACTGATTCAGAGCATTTTTTCATATAGTTACATAAAGCTTGAATTTCTTCATCCAAAAATTGTCTGTTCATACCTTTTTCCCATTATCAATTGAGGAGGTGGCTCTTATTCCCATATTCTAATCTTGGCAATATTTGTTTTATTTGCCAAAACTTTTTCAGTTTAATGTGCTTAAAATTACCTGCTTTGCATCTCACAATGCTCTCCATCTCTTGTTTACTTTTAAATTCCTCTCCTATCCAAAAATCTGATAGGTAACATTTTCCCTGTTCTTCTAATATATGATATCTCCTTTTATGTCTAGATCATGTATCCATTTTTATCTTATTTTGCTCAATTATATGCCAACGAATTTAACAATGTAAGTGAAATGGAAAAACACTTAAAAAATGTAAACTGTCTAGACTGTCAGAGGAGGAAAGAGAATATCTAAATAAGCCTATCTTAGAAAGAGAAATTGAACAGGCCATGAATGAACTTCCTTTGGAAAAAAAAAAAAAGCATAAGGACCAGATGGATTCACAAGTGAATTCCACCAAACATTTAAAGATCAACTAATTCCAATATTAAATGAATTATTTGAAATAATAGGTCAAGAAGGAGTTTTACCAAACTCCTTTCATGAAACAAATATGGTACTGATACCTAAACCAGGAAGAGCAAAAACAGAGAAAGAAAATTAAAGACCAATTTCATTAATGAATATAGATGCAAAAATCCTAAATAAAATAAATGCTAGCTAGGAAACGACAACAATGCATCACAAAAATTACACTTTGTAACCAAAGAGAATTTATACCAAAAATGTAAGGATGGCTTAATATATGGAAAACTATTAATGTAATTGACCGTGTTAGCAAAAAAAAAAAATCACATGATTATATCAATAAATGCAAAAAAGCCTTTTATAAAATACAATTCATTTCCATTAAAAAAAATTGGAAAACATAGGTATAAAAGTATTTTTTTCCTTAAAATGGTATGAAGCATCTACCTAAAATCAACAACTATTATTTGTAACTGGAATAAGCTAGGATCCTTCCCAATAAAATTAGGAGTAAAACAAGGATATTTAACATGGTATTAGAAATACTAGAAATAGTAAGAAAAAAAGAAATTGAAGGAATCAGAGTGAGCAAAATAATAGAATGATAAAATGTGGAAAATCTTAGTAATTCAACTAAAAGGTTAGTTGAAACTCTCATTATTAGTAGCAATATAGCAGGATATAAAATAAGCCCATATAAATTGTTAAAATTTTTATACATTAATAACAAAGAACTGAAGAGGTAAAAAGAAATATTCCATTTAAAATAACCACAGATAGAATAAAATACCTGGGGCTATACCTGCCAAGCAAGCCCAGGAACTACATGAACATAATTATAAGACACTTTTAATACAAATAAAATTAGATACAAGCAACTGGAAAAATATTAATTATTCATGGATGGGCAGAGCCAATATAATTAAAATGACAATTCTACCTGAATTACTCTACTTATTCAAAGCCATCCCAATCAAATTATCAAAATATTATTTTATTGAGCTAGGAAAAAATGACAAAATTCATTTGAAAGAACAAAAGATCAAGATATCAGAAGAATTAATAAAAATGAAAAGGAAGGAAGTCTAGCTGTATAACCATATTATAAAACAGTGTTAAAAGAAAATGGGGTGAGAGGACACACACACACACTGACCTCTTGTGTGAGTGCTACTAATAGAAGGGCTATGCCTCTCCCCACCTGACAGGCTCTGCTGGATTGAGCCTACCAAGCTGGCTTCTTTCAACAGTTGCCCAGGCAGGGAACCACTGAGAAGTTGTGTGTGTTGTCAGCTTCTCTAGTTCCTCAACCTGGGGTTGGTTTGAATGTTGATATGGGCTATTAATGCGCTGATTGGATAATGCTATGAGTCTGACTGCGTGACTATCTTTCTCTTCCTAATGGCTTTAGATATATTCACAGCTCAGGAAAGGTACTTCAATCTTTGACCTGGTATCAAACAACTGTATTTAATTCTGGCTTAACAGGGTTAGGAACAAGGGAAAGGATAGAATATCTGGGAATGTTATTGCTAATTATCTAAGGAGATGATCAAAGCTATACAGGTTGCTGGATCAAGTAGAGGCTGAAGATTCTTCACCCTCTCACTAACTCTGGCTTGACTTGGCCAGAGCCAAGCCAAAGAATAGGGAAGGCTGTTGATCTTCTTGAATGACAGTGGTACTGCTATCTCTCAGCTCTATTGATGGTAGATATAATAGCTCTCTAGGTCTCTTAGGCAAGGAAGTTGAATTGCAGATATAGGGCCTACCCTCCCTCTCTTGAACCACCTGCCATCCAAGATTGCTCCAGAATGGACTGTCCTGTGCTGTGCATGATGAGTATTTATAGGGTTGGCTCCAACTGACTTTTGGCCCTGGCTCAGGGTACCTGGGTACATTCTGAGGTACTAACTAACGATCTTGTCACTCAAAGTGGTAACCATCTTGTCCCAGAAATTCATTATAACAACAGTAATTATCAAAATTATCTGGTACTAGTTAAGAAATAGAACGGTAAATCAATGGAACAGAACAGACATAACCTACAATATTTTTTTTAATTATAGTAGTTGCAAATATAAAAACTATAATGGAATTAACATCTCTACCATATTATTTTGTTGTAGATTTAATATTTCTTTCCTGTGGTTCTAAAATGTAGGAAATTTTAAATTTCATTTAAATAAAGCACAGATGTAGTGGAACATCTCTTCCCACTGGGGAGGCTGAGTCTGGCAGATCTTTTGAGTTCAGGAGTTCTGAATCACAATCGGGCAAAAGCTAGTGAAGAATCTGCTCTTCAGACCAGCACCAATGTGGTCTGACTCTTAAACAGAGGGCCAACAGGTTACCCAAGAAAGAGCCAGTTTTTCCAGGACAGAAAAAATGGAACAGAATAAAGTTTCCATGCCAATCAATATTGAAATTGGGATATGACTGGCTATTGCTTTTTCCATCCTAGATGGAGACCTCATCTCAAATAAACAGACAAATAATACAGTGTAAGTTAGGAAAATTATTTGCCTAGATTGTTTTATGAAAAGTGTAGGGAGTGACTTTTTTTTAAAGCTGTATGTCTCTACCTTGTCTAGAAACTATGGCTTTACTGCTTTCTCCAAGAACATTGTCCCTGGCTCTGACTGCCTGACAGTGGGGAGAGAACAATTCCCAGACTATCAGCAGTAGCATTTTAGATTACTACTGATGATAACAGGAGGAAAGTAGTAGAAAAACAGCTCTGATAGGGAACTGGGTCCCCAAGTCACAGCTGGTCCATTCAAAATGAGAAATTCTTGACCAAAATTGGTAACTTGGACCCAATGCTGGCAACTGATTGATCTCACTGTCACACTTTTCAAAACCTGAATCTCTCAGGACCTTATTGGCATAGATCTCTAAAGGAATAAACTCCCTCATTCCGTCTGGAATTTCCCTCTCCCCTTAATATTTTTGTGCGTCCTACCTCTATTTATGTACACACACAAGCACACATATATATTATGCTTTAGCTCTCATCTCAGTATCTTTGCACTATCTATCTGCCATACCTGGGATACACTCCCTCTTTAGTTCTACTTCATAGAATCTTTTACTTCCTTCAGAATTCACCTCAGGTTCTCCCTTTCTGGATCACACCCCACCCTCTCCCAGCTAGTCCCTTGACCTTCCCTCTAATTACTTTATATTTATTTTGCTTTATTTGCACGGTAGATTGTAAGTTCCTGGAGGGCAGAGAATGTCTTTGGCCTCTTTTTGTATCCCCTGTGCTTAACAAGTAGAAAGTAGGTGCTTAATTAATGTTGACTGACTGTTTGGGCATGTGAGGAGGGAACTCCCATTCCCAAAGGCAGATTGGATCTCTAGACAATAGACTTTTCAGTATTTCTTCTTTCATGGTTCTATGGTTAGTCCTGAGAGAATGTGGCTATCGATACTCACAAATTGCTCACAAGACACCCACCCTCATTTGGTATGTTTCCCATTGATTACCAATTAGCCAGTTGAGATGGAAATTAGCTTCTGGAAATAGATATTTATTAAGGTAATGTACTAAGGATAGTTGGTATAAAATATTTCCCCTAAACCAGGGATATGCCCTCCCACATATAAGTTCTCTTGGGAGAATACAAAGTTACAGAGCAAATGTAGCCAAAAAGGGCCTGGTGACTGCAAATCTCTTCATGAAGTCCTCATGAAGGACTTATGAGAAAGAATACTATCCACATTCAGAGGAAGAACTGTGGGAGTAGAAACACAGAAGAAAAACAACTGCTTGAACACATGGGTTGATGTGGATATGATTGGGGATGTAGACTCTAAACGACCACCCCAGTGCAACTATCAATAATATGGAAGTAGGTCTTGATCATCCTTACATGTAAAACCCAGTGGAATTGTGCCTGGGCTACAGGGAGGATGGGAGGGGGAAGTTTGGGGGAGAGGGAAAGAACATGAATCATGGAACCATGAGAAAAATATTCTAAAAAATAAAAAAATAGAATTACCAAAAAAAAAAAAAAATGAAGTCCTCCTGAAATTCCCTTACGGAATCTCTTCACAAGACTGGGAATTTCAGGGCCCTTGTAAAGTCCTAATAGATCTGCCTTTCCTCAATGTATCTCTCAGTTCCTAATGCAATGATGCCAGAAGCCACTGCTACCAATTCCAATGGGAAGTAAAAATCTCCTCACTTTTCAAAATTCACCAAGGGAATAGGAGTGGTTCCCAAACTTTTTTGGCCTACTGCCCCCTTTCCAGAAAAAATATTACTTGGCCCCTTGGAAATCAATTTCTAAAAAATTTTAATAGCAATTAATAGGAAAGATAAATGTACTTGTGGCCATCACCACTTTCCTGGATTGCTGCAGCACCTACCAGGGGGCGGTAGCGCCCACTTTGGGAATCACTGAATGTGGTGGGCAGGGAGAGAAATAGAGAACACAGCCCTATCCTTTCAAGGGCCATTCTCTTATTGCTGCTATGCTCCTACTTCTGTAATATGCATAGCCCCAGACCCATGACTGATTCTTTCAACCAAACCCAATACATTTCCTGTGTGGCAAAAGTTAATTTTACCTAGTGATTAAAATATTTAACTTCTTCCCTATTAAGGATTCATTCAATCCTATGCCTACCTTTGATTGACTATTCAATTGAGAGGTCTAGACCCTCTTGTGCCTTCACTGATGAAGGTGGGTTTCCATCCCCAGCCTTATATGCATGGGTTTACATGGATGTGCTTTATATATATTACATTATATTATAAACAAAAATGCATATCTGTATAGACACAAAAGATGTAGGCGATAAGTTCCTCGGAGCCAGGGTCTATTTCACTTGTGTTTTCTAGCCCCCGCACCTTGCAAAGTACCTGATCCACTGAAGGCTCCTAGCAAATGCCTATTGATTAAGGTCCATTCTTCATAAATCACTGCATTGGCTAGAGTGCTGTCCTTGGTGCCGCCCTTCCATGTGGGACAGCTCGACGAGCGTCAGGAGCTGGAAGACTTCCCCTGGATCCTCGCCCCTGCTACTGCTGACTTCTCAACACTTCCTACTTTCTAGAAGACTTCAGCTTCAGTTCAACAACACTTAAAATGTAGCCTGAACAACTTATAGACCCGAAGAGTCAAGCAGGGAAGAGTAGAAACGTCTCGCCGTCGGGCCAGTCCGTAGTTCTAAGCCGCCGTTCATTGGCGAGATCGTTACCAGCCATATTCATACACGCGCCTGCTCCAGAACAAAAGGAGTCGGAGCACCGCTGCTTACGACAAGAAAAAGATGGTGAAAGCTAAGAGTTGTATTATCATGAAAAGGAATAGCGTCGCAGTATTTAAAGCTAAAAAGGACCTTAGAGCCCTCGAGAGAAAACAGAAGGCAGCTAGGTGGTACAGGGGAGAGAAAGCTGGCTCTGGAGTCAGTAAGACCCAAGTTCGAATTTAGCTTTACATCCTTTTCTAGTTATATGACCCTCGACAAATCGCATCATCTCTTCCTGGCTCGGTTTCCTCATCTGCAAAATGGGGATAGTAAGAGAACCTACCTCCCAAGCTGTGTTAAGGATAAAATAAGACGGTACTTGGAAAGCACTTTATAAAACTTAACGCTGGCTGTTGGTTGTTGATATTAACAACGAGGATTTCACAGATCCTATTTTATAGTAGCTATATTATGCACTGAGATTAATGAAGAATACTATCAAGAACTAAATAACCACTTAAAATAAACTTGAGGGGGCAGTTAGGTGGTTCAGAGGATTGAGAGCCAGACCCAGAGATGGGAGGTCCTGGGTTCAAATTTGACTTCAGACACTTCCTTAACTGTGTGACCCTGAGCAAGTCATTTAACCCCCATTGCCTAGCCCTTGCTGCTCTTCTGCCTTAGGACCAATACACAGTACTGATTCTAAGGCAGAAGGTAAGGATTCAAAACAACTAATTTCTATTCTGTTGATTACAAAAAATCTATAGTTATTTAAATAATGATATACATATATGCAAAACCTTATTTATTGGGGCTAGAGATGTCATTTGTTTATTTAATATGTGGAGTCATTTAATGTGATGGACCTTTTGCAATTACTGCAAGCTCCTCCAGGGGTCCTCAGCCCACAGGTTAAGAGATCTTTGAGATCACTCAGTTCTAGTCTAACATGCTCATTTTGTTGTTGGATTGTTTCAGTCGTGTCTGACTCTTCATCACCCCATTTGGAGTTCTCTTGGCACAGATACTGCAGTGCTTTGCCATTTCCTTCTCCAGCTCATTTTACAGATGAGGAACTCAGACAAACAGGGTTAAGTGACTTGCCTAGGGTCACACAGCTGATTAGTGTCTGAGATCTGATTTGAACTTGTGAAGATGAGTTTTTCTGATTCAAAACCCAGTGCTCTGGGGCAGCTGGGTAGCTCAGTGGATTGAGAGTCAGGCCTAGAGACAGG
This sequence comes from Gracilinanus agilis, assembly GCF_016433145.1. Classification (NCBI taxonomy): domain Eukaryota; kingdom Metazoa; phylum Chordata; class Mammalia; order Didelphimorphia; family Didelphidae; genus Gracilinanus; species Gracilinanus agilis. The sequence goes on from NC_058131.1 coordinate 213,097,329, forward strand.
AGGTCCTAGGTTCAAATCTGGCCTCAGACACTTCCCAGCTGTGTGACCCTGGGCAAGTCACTTGACCCCCATTGCCTACCCTTACCAATCTTCCACCTATAAGTCAATACACAGAAGTTAAGGGTTTACAATTAAAAAAAAAAAGCCCAGTGCTCTGTCCACTTACTTGCCCTCATTTTACAGATGAGAAAACAGAGCATCAGAAAGGGTTGCAATTGCCTTCAGTTACACAAACATTATATAATAGAGTCTGAATTGAACTGAGATCTACATTTTCTTGAGCAAATTGTTTCCAAGAAATCTGGAATCTTATTGAAGAAAGAATTGAAGCTAGATAATCCTAAGGAAGTGGTGGATCAAAGAATCATAGAAATATTAGATAATTTTATTTTGAATGATGAAAACAAAGAGACAGCACACCAAACCAAAGCAATCCTTAGGAAAATTTTATCACCAAACTTTTTCATCAACAACAGGAAGAAAGCACATCAATGAATTGGGCATTCAACAACAGCAAAACCTAGAAAACCAACAAATTAAAAGCCCTGATTAAACACAGAAATTAAAATTTCTGGAAAATCAAGGGACAAACAAAAATGCATTTGGAATCTGAAGTTCAGGGTTCAGATTCAGAGTGTCTGCGCTTGGATTCTGGCTTTCCTGTTTATTCACATTTTAGCCTTAGAAAATTCACATATGTCCCAAATAAATGTTTCTACTTCTCGTTCTCAAAACTCACCAATCCACTTCCTGTCTTTGTGCCTTTATATGAGCAATTCATTTTGCATATATAGTGTGACTAATCAGTATTCCTGGTGAGTTTGATGAGTTTTCCCAATTCACTTGAAGAGATTTTAGAATGAGAACCTTTGTCTATCTATCATGGAGTTAGACATATACCATAGATAGCTTCAGTGAACTGATTTGGGAGTCAGTGACAAACTAATGATTGTCAGCTGAGTCTTAGTAAAGGCACCTCCATCTCGGTAGCCTTTAAGAGTGAGAAAGGAGAAACTGTTCAATATTTTGACTCTGGGATCAAAGTTGGCTCTATATGAGTACAAAGTTCCCTGTTGGGACCCACTGAGATGTGAGATATATCTTAGAGACTTAGCTTCCAGCTGAAGCATTGATTTCTAATCAATATCAAGTGTTTAATGTCTTTTTGGTAATCTCAATCACCTTTTAGATTTATCTGAATTTGTTCAATTTCCTTTTTTAAGTCTGTTTGTCAACTAGAGGGCTAATATAGAGGGAAGAGAAAAAGGGAGTCCAATCTTCTATCTTTATTGTCTTGTGCATTTACAAGAAACCTTTTGAAAAATCTGTAGGTTCCCTTATGTCCTGAAGGGACCAGTTGTTGAAATTCTCATCCGACACAAATTGGTTTCTCACTTGAGAGTGAAGGGGTGAGTTCCCAGTCGAGACACCAAATCCTAATCAATCTCAATTGGGAGAAACTCATGTTCCTTCAAAGCTTATTAGTAATCTGACTTTCTCTTTGGATAGGGAAACACCTTTTTTTTCTCCTTTTGTTTCTTAATCATATTTTTGCCCTTGTTACTTGTTTATTTTCATTTTTTTCTTTCCTAACTGAGTTGGGACAGGCAGTATTCTATGAGAACCTTATAAACTACCGCTTATAGAATTCTCAAACTTTATATTTGGTAGTAAGTGTAACCTCTGGGCCCAACAGCTAGTTTAAAGCTAGACCTTCACAAAAGAAGGTTTCATAGGAATCATGTAACAATCATGCCACAGGGACTTTGTTGAGACTCTTTAGTGGAAGACACTGGAGGAGGCAACTTGACAGGGCAGGGCTTGAGCCTCCCTCAGGTCATCAGATAATTATCCAGCTTTGGGGATATTTATACATTTTCCCTGAAACACCTGTTTGATTTGCTGGGACATGGGGCAGGGTGTGACAGTTAATCAGGAGAATCTTTGATTTGCTTAGTTTTCCCAAGTGACTTTTTAAAATCACAGGCATTAATCTTTGATAGAAAGGACCTAGATATGTACCATGACTGTGCTGAGAGACATAAATATTGTTGGCAGAAGAATGAACTCTGGATTGCTCACTAATGACTGGGCAAAATCCTGACAATTGTTGATTAAGAGTCAGGAGAGACAGTCTCTTGTTGAAGGAAAATTCCTTTCTGTGGTCTATAAAAGTGAGGAAAAAGAAATGATTCTGACTTACTTTGAGACTCTTCAAATGCTTTCTCTTCCTTGCATAAAGTTGTAGCATAAGTGGGGAGTTTCCTGGATTTTAGGGGAGCAGGAGATGGTAGCTGAGCTTTCCCTCCCTCCTAGTGGCAATATCAACTCAGAGCAGAAACTCATGGTGTTAGGAGACATGTTATTTGCTCAGATAACTAGGGTTTAAGACCTAGCGCTTTCTACCTTTCACAGGGTTCTGTAATTAGTAATCCCAAGAAATGAACATTAAGTGGCCTGATGTTAGCCTTCGAGAATTACTGAAGAGCATTGGCTATGGGGGGCAAGGGTTTGAAGGGGGAGTGAAGGGGAAAGGAAAAACATGAATCATGTATCCATGGAAAATTTTTCTAAAAAAATAAAATATTTAAATCTTAAAAAAAAAGAATTACTGAAGAGATTTCTTTAAGAGTAAAATTAATCAGATGAAAAGAAGACTTTCACCACCCTGTACCAGAAGGACAAAAGAATTTCCTGGAGAGGACTTTGAGCAAAAATAGACATTGTGTAAGGTTCTGACTTGCTTGCTGACCACCTGGTAAATAAGAGGCTCTCTGAATGTGACTATGAAGGCATTTCAAAGGGACTAGAGTGTCAATCACTTTTCTTTTTAGCTTTTTTTTTTGTCCTTCTCTGATGGAACTGAGGAACAATGCTATGAGAGGAAAGACTTTTGGTTCCCTTCTTCTGAGGCCAACATGTGACATATAAATATGGGCCCAACTTCTTTGCCTGTCTCTGTGTTTGTTCTTTTTCCATTTTAGATTAAGGAACTGGAGAATCAGACCTTGTAAGTTTTGAAAGGTCAGGAGAGCCAACATTTTAGTGTGCCAGAAACTGGACTTTACAATCAACCCAATATTAATACCTTGAGGAGCAAGGAGGCACCTTTGGGACTCAACTCAGCAAAAGAAAAGACAAGGATTTGTTTCTCATTTGGCATCATCTGGAAGGTAGAAAATGGAGAGTTCTTCCCAGATCCTTCATTTAAGGAAGGCACCCTGGTCAGTCATTATTTCCCACCTGGCTATCCTCCTGGATTTCATCATGCTCTCTCATCTTTATACCAGACCACATCAACCCAAAAAAGTCATACTTCCTCAGGACTTCCTGACCCTGGGACCCTTCACCTAAGGAGAGTGACATAGGGTCACAATTTCATCATTTCCCACATGGCTGCACTCCCATGGATTTCATTATGCCCCATTATTGGTTGCTCTCTCTGTCAACCTGATTTTTCCATTTTTTTTGTATGTATGTGTTGTCTTCTCCCATCAGACTATAAGCTCCTTGAGGGAAGAGGCTTGCCTTTCTTTATATCCCCTAAACTTTGCAGAGCCTGACAGATAGAAGGCACTTAGTAAATATTTACCGACTGAAACTGATAGGACTAATGTCGTGTCAGTCACTAGCAATCAGTCAAGAACCATTTACTAGGCATTTAGAAACCACAGTCTGGTAAAATCATCCTAGCAGGTAAGCTAAATCAGATTGAAGATAATCTAGGGGACACGAATCTATAAGTGAGTTAGGGGGTTGTCTACCACAAGCATGTAAAGACTTTTCTGGGCAGAATGGGCAGACAAGAAAAATTTATTCCAACAGTCATGAAAGAAGGCTGAATAAAGCAGGTGCTGTGGAGCACTTAGAGCTTAGTCAGGCACTGAAGATGCCAAGGTCATCCACCACATCCCAGGCCAATGCCAATCATCCTGACTTTTGTCTTGCCCCTGGACCATGATGACTTTGGAAGAGAGAGTGAGCTATTCAACTCTGCCTTACTAAAATCCAATTCATGTGCAAGTCAAGACATTATCCCATGATGTCATTAGTCCTCCTCAAAAATGAAGGACGAAACAACAAGCACTTACAATGCCAGGCACTGTGCTAAATGCTGAGAATAGAAATATAAGCAAAAAAGAAAAAAAAGAAGACAGTTCTTGCCCTCAAGGAGCTTACTAATAGGAAGGACAAGACACAAAAGAAAACTGAAAAACGAGAGGTGATAGCACTTGGTCTGGTGGGGATTGGGAGAGGCGTTGAGGGGAAATGAGGGAAAAGTCTAGATGAATGCAGCTGGGTGGGAAAGGAAGGAATGACTGACCTTGGTGCCCTCCCACAATGGAAGTTTCAGGAGGATGCCAAGGGTGAGGGTAGTGAACAGATATGAGTTCTAGGGCTGAAATGATTTTCTAGGATGAAGACATTCCTGGGATATGGTGAAGAAGTCCAGAAAACTATGTAAGAACTGAGATAGATTTGAGATCATTCCTCACAGAGACTGAGATGGTCTATTGAAAAATGTGCTCCTAGGTGTTGGGGGAAATTTTAATTTTTTGGTTCTAGTTCCATCTTCAAAATAAACATCTCATGGGATAGAAGAATCACTCAGGAGCACCTAACAATGAAGTGGAAATGAGAGAGTTGGGGTTGGGGAACACACTCCAACTTGTGTAGAGACTTGAGCTAATGTCATAGAGAAACTTTCATATTCTTCAAGGTACTCCAAGAGCCCTGAGGGGGTAAATATAGTTGGTCTTGCTCTGGAAGAGTGAACTAGTAGTACTTGCTTAAAGTGTAATAGGTTCTTTGAATGTCTTATATTTCCTATACCTTTTTCTGGCATGTTTTTGAGTCCTTTGAATATCTTATTTAGTTTTCTGAGGTGTAGGAAACAAACACTTTTATGTCTGATAACCATATTTCATGTTGAGGGTCTTTGTGGTAGGGGATACTGTTACTCTATTTTCAGGAATCCCGGACATGAATTATATCAAATGTTTGTTTTAAAGATCTCCTTGGAGTTTTACTCCAAGGTTGAGGAAGAACAAGAGATTGACTTTCTAGTGAGATCAGGGGTCCAGGATGGACTTGGGTCTATGTGACCCCAGTCTGCTTTGGGGGTCTTGAAAGTTGGAGTATAGTTTGAATGTACTACTTTATCACCTTTGCCAGATTTTAGCTTCCTTCCAAGCTCGCTCATGTGTCATTTCCTACAGGAAATCTTTCCTAAATCCCCTCAATTAGTGCTACCTCTGTCTTTCTCAAATTATCATGTATATATTTATTTGGTTACATGTTTTATTCCACCCTAGCTTCCTCAAGTGGAACATAAGCTTCTTGAGGGTAGGGATGGCTTTCTGTTTTGCTTTCATATCCCTCATGCCTATCACAGTGCATCGTATGTAGCAGGTGCTTAATTACTAAATACTTGTCAGATTGGAACTCACTTTTCTTCTCTAGACCTTGATACCTTCATCTGTAAAATGAGGGATATGAAACTAAGATCCCTTAGAGCTCTAATCTATTTATCCTAAGGCGTGTGCACGTGCGTGTGTGCGTGTGTGTGTGTGTGTGTGTGTGTGTGTGTGTGTGTTATTGCTACATGCACACTAGATATCATTACCAAAAAGTTAGCAGATTTTTTTTGGCCACAGTAATTCATGAAACTGGCTACTAAGGAGAAATTACACTTGTAGCAAGTACCTCTGGTTTACTCTTCCAGAACAATATAGGCTACATCTGCCCCTCAAGGTTTTAGGAGTACATTGAGGGGCAAGGAATTTCTCTTCTCTAATGCCATTGGCTTAAGCCACCACAAGTTGGGTGTTCTCCACCTCACCTTTACCCCATCCCATCCCTCATCGTTGGGTGCCAGTGAGCGATTACCCAGATCCATGGGATAATTTCTTTGGACACAGAATATGAACAAAGGTTTAACATTTCTTCTCAACACCTCAGGGTCACATTCTTCTATATCCCACTCCAGTCCCTTGAGAGAATGGGCTCAAACATAGCTCAGGTCAGACATAGCACTGGTACCACCCATTTTACATCTAGATGTGGTGTGACTACCAGATGATGGATGAGTCCTTGTTTCAACTACTGCTGGACTGGGTCCCGAAGGTCACTCCTTGATCCCCAAGTGACCAATGCTGAGCTGATTGCAAAATCCAGGTTCTGGGACACTGAGTTGTTGACTCTCCTGACTTTTCAGAACTCACAAGAGATACTGAATAAATCAGTGAAGAAAGAAGCAAACCTTCAAATGAAATTAATGATGTTTAGCAATCTTGAAGTATCATAGTGTACCAAAGTGTCTCGAATATTATGTTCACCCCAGAGCTTCAGGGGCAAGTGGAAACTTTTCCTGAAGGGCACCATGGCTATATAACACCACTTTTAACTGGCCTGGTAATAAAAAAAATCCTATAATGTGCAATTCATTGCTGGCATTTCTGAGACACCAAATAACATAGCTTTCTGCTAAGACAACATTTACATGCCAATTGTCAAGGGTGAATTCTCAGTCCTTCCCTTTCATTAAACAAAACCCTTTATAAAAGCTAAATGTCCTGTCATCTACCCTTTCGTTCAACTCCTCTGAAAAGTAAATGCTGTGCTATTTAATCAACTTGAAAAGATGCTGAAATTTAGATTTGAAATTGACATTGTCTAAGAAGACAAAGGAAATGGGTGCATATGGTGATGTAAGATGGAGGACCAACTTCAACCTGAAGATCTGGGTACCTCCCACTGACATCAGCGAGGACAGATTGTTATACATTTTCCAGTGAAAACTGGCCTTGTGGACTGCTGACACTCATTTTATTTAGAAATAATTTCTTACTGTTTTATTGTGGATGGTTCCTTATACTTAGGTAGGAAGCATTACAATGCCTTGGATTTATTTCTTTTCAAGGAGTGTCCCATTTATTCTCACATCTGTATGACATAATGGATAGGGAAATGGAATCATAGAATTAGAACTTGAAAGGGCATTAGAGATAATACAGTTCAACTCTCTCATTTTACAGGAGAGGATTCTGAGGCCCAAAGAAGAGAAAAGCTATCATGGAGACCAGAAAGATAGTGGAGGGACTAGAACTTAAGTGGGTTGAGGGTACGGGGCTAGAAGTCAGGAGATCTGAATTGAAGTCCTGGATCTGTCACTACCTGGCAATATAACCCGGAGCAAGTCACATCTCTATTCTGGGTATTCATATTATCTGTAAGATGGAATGGCGATGTGAGACTGAAGGATTTCTAAGGTTCCTTTCAGTTCTAAATTCTACAAAAATGTACTTATTTCTCCATTTATTTGTAGACAGTATGTTATTATCCAGCTCATTCTCAAAGTGTGCCTGTATGGGAAATAACTCAGACACAGACTATTTTAAAAGAGAAAAGAGATTTGGGAGCAGTAATGGAAAGCAACCCTATTATCTCCTTCATGTCATTTGCTTTTAGAGCAACTCTGATCACCAGGTAAGGAAAACTCCCTTTAGAGAAACCTAGTTCTACTAGCAGTGCCAACTAGGAACCACTCAGCTGAGACCACAAAGGCTGGCAATCTGTGCCAATCCCTGTCCTTTACTATCTATCACGACATGCCCTGGTTTCATTTCTCTTTGGTTGTCTGTCTTCTCAATAGAAAGAGTTTCCTTACTTCTTCCCTTCTTTGTCTCCTCATCCCTACTCAGGAATACTCAGAAAAGCATCTTTTGCTTTTAATGAAGTTGCTAATTATAGAAATGGTTTGAGGGTAGAAGTCTAAGGGTTCTCCTCAACAAAAGAAGAAAGTGAAAAAGGTGTCCAATGCATAAACATCAATTAAGTATGAAACAGGTAATTTATTCCCACACAGAAAAGGGAATCCTAAATGAAACCTGGGGCTCAAGCTTGTGTGCATGTGACTATTTATTAATGGAGATTGATTGCTCGGTGCTCTGTTCACAAGTGAGCATCAGAGTTGTCAAGAGCTTATAAGGGGAGAAATCCAAAAGCTTCTGGCTTCCAACTTTTAGAGAAGATACAAGTGCTTCAAGAAGAGGTGCTTGGGGGGTGAGGAAGACTGTGGAAGAAGCTAGCATGTGGATGAACTGGCACCTTGAATACATATATCCCTCTTTTTAGTTTACTATTCTAGAGCCTTTGGAGATTTTCACCTTGTTTGGAATATGAGCTTCTTTCTCTCTCTCTCTCTCTTTCTCTCTCTCTCTCTCTCTTTCTCTCTCTGCTATGGGTTTGGATAAAAAGATTTATTTGTTGTTTGCTCTAAGTAATGGTCTTTATGAAACTGACTTTTGGTGAGAAGGGAGTCTACCTTTTGTAACCATAGCTTGAAGCTTTCTTCCCTGTTAAAGGGAGAGCAATCAGGCCAGTGGCTTAAACCTTAAAACCATTTCATCTAGACTAACAATATTTAAGGGATAGATAGATATAATTCTATCTAGGTAGCTCTTCCCTCTCTGAATATAGCAGAGTGGCCAGGCTCATGGCCCAGCTCCTTCCTGAAAGGAATCACAGTCTCCTTTGGAGAAGGGTGAATGGAAGTGACTCTAGAGATATCTTTTTACCTTTTCCCACGAGTAACATTTAGACAGATATATGTAGCCATACATAAACTACATGGGCATGCATACACCCCTTATGTGAGCAATTAAAATAGTAGAATTATTACAACAAAATTCAGTTTTGTATCACTGTCAGTACAATAGATTGTGAGGCCTCGACCAAGTCTTACTGGTACATAAACAGGGTTGTTTTGTTAGTTTTTGTTTTAGCTTTCTTTTTTTCCAAGGCTACTAATTATTTAGTTCACATTTCTCCTTCAGTGAGCACAAACTAACCAAACACAAAGTGGAATCTTCCTTCCAGGGCACACTACCTCAACCCCAATGATGATAAATTTGTTGCCAAAAACTCAATCCTGCTAATGCTGCTATACCTTCAACTACTCTTGCAGATTCTGCTTTTGGTTCCACCACTCAGAGTTCTTTCAGGACCTTTCAGTGTTCACAAGGTTGGTATTAGAAGAAAGGAAAGACAAAAAGAGATATAAGTTAGCCAGGGTCCTATGTCCCTCTTTGTAGTTTACTATTTTAGAGCCTTTGGAGATTATGTATATAAAACCGATACATGTTGGTTGATTGACTCCCTAGGGCACTGTTGGTGAATGTGTGGCATGGATATCAGGGTGGCATGGAGGGGGTTCCTCCATTCCCCCTCTCCACAGCACCTAAAGTCATTTTTGCATGCCCCACTCCTCTGTCCAGCCTCCCAATGTGAGCACTTCCTCCCTCCACTGTCTGGGATAATGTGGGGGGCTCACAGGCAGTTTGAAATTGCAGTTTGAGCACACAGTCTCAAAAATGTTCACCAACACTGCCCTAGAGGATCTACCCAACATAACAGACAACTTCCTCTTGCTTTTAATATCTTAGGAGTATCAGTGCAGTACTTCAATTGTTTGTTGCCCTTCATTGTCACTTTTTGATTGGTGTGCCTCCTTACATATTTAATTCCCCTCAAATTTGTCTCAAATATCCCTTCCAGGGAATTCCTGGTTAAGATGGCAGCAGAGTAGAAGCAGCTGCTTAACCTCTCCTAACCCACACATACAGGACTCCTCAAGAGGACATAAAAACAAATCCAGATGAACGAAGGGACCCCACAACAGGGGGCAGCATTGAAGGTACATGGAATCGGGGCATTTCCATGCTATAAAGGGGTGAAACAGCTCTCACTAAAAAGCCACCTGAGCAACCCCCTCCCTCCCATACCATACTACATGGCCAAAGCAAGTGCACAAGAGTTAGAGCAAGTTTGGGGCATTTGTTAAGTTCTTGGCAGCTCACCAGGGCCTGCTCCTGTGAGCAGCAAGACTCAAATATCCCTTCCAAAACACTGCAAGGTCCTATTGTGTTATAAAAATTAGCTTGGGCTCTCAAAGGTTATTCCAGCAAAGTAGAAATTCTCCTAATTCTCACCAAGTTGGAACAGCTTTCAGATTTGTTCTTCCAAAGAACAGACTAACTAAGCAAAGAGAACAGCATCACCAGCATGTCGATCGCTTGGTAATAAATACTTTGGTCAAGTCAATCCATTAAGTTCTAAAAATTCAAAATATCTTTTATGCCTCTTCCTATTCCTCCCATGTGCTCTCATTGTGACAGAGGTGAAATGAAGAAAAGAGAACAAAGGGAAGTATGCAACACTGTTTTGAAAACATTAATTCAGCTGTGGATAGATTAAGTCTGAGACTTATGCCAGTAAATCAATATACCACTAAAGGAACTAATTCCTATCTATGTGGAGGTTCTGACTATAAATCAAACCAAAACATATTAAGATGTTGCAGCTTACTTACACATGTCATTCATAGAGAAGTGAAAAGAACTGGTGGACTTCATGTCATTATACACCCAAAGGTGACAAGAAAATGAAATGGCAAATGTAGTCATCCCTCCATGATATGTTCACACTGTGCAAATAACAGTCATAGTTTATGTAGACATTTGAGGCTGAGGAAGAAGTCTAGCATCCATCTGGTGCTTACTGTCATGAGTGACTGATAACCACTTTTCCCTAAGTTACGATTTAGGAGTTCTGCATTAAGCACACAGACTTTCTGTTTCTTTCACATACTGATAGAAGCTAATGACATTGAGATCTCACCATAGGAGAAAGGATTGAGATCTTCACTGTTTCTGCATACATATCAATTGTTTGCCCTTTTTTTGTCTCTTATCTAGTCCATTTAAAATGTTTCCAAGATTATAACTTATGTATTAAGGTTTTGATTGACATGGAACATTGGGAAATGACAGGGGAATGGCCAATTGGATGGGGGCATCAAGTGTTAAATGAATGAATATTACTCCTACATATGCATGTGACAGCAATCTGGGGCAGGGTGCTGGGTTGATTGACAGCCACCCCTGTCCGTGGTGCTGATCACTCAGAGGCCCCCACACACATAGACTGCTTCTATATAGCCCACTGTGTTTCTGTGACAAGCTATTTTCTTCATTAATGACTCCTGGGGTAGCCAGATTTGGCCCCCAGCTTCTTCTCTTATTCTTCTCCAGTCTTGCTTCTCATGTTTTTATCTTATTGCTATAGCTACTATTTCTAGCACTATAACAAATAGGAGAGGTGATAATAGACACCCTTGCTTTACCCTGATCTTATTGGAAAGATCATGGATTTATCCATATTCTATATAGTGCTGGTCCTTGATTTTAAATAAATATTACTTACCCATTAATTGAAAGGGTCATTGATTATTATGTTTAACAAGAGTGGGTGGTATGTCTCTTCACAATATTTTTTCAAACTATTGATATAACATTGTTATTATTGGTTTTTAATGCGGTCCATTATGCTGATAGTTTTCCTAATGTTAAAATAACTTAGCTTTTCTGGTGTGAATCCAACTTGGCCATAGGGTATATAACCTTTGTAATATATTGTTATAACATCCTTATTAATAGTATATTTAAAAGATCTGCATCAAAGCTCCTTAGGAATATTGGTTAACAATTTTCTATCTGATTTTATTTTTATTTTTCCTGGTTTAGGTATCAAGATCTTATTTGCACAAGAGAAGGAATTTGGTAGGAATCTTTTTCTTATTAAAAAAATACTGGAGCAGCTAGGTGGTTCAGTGGATAGAGAGCCAGGCCTGGAGATAAGAATCCTGAGTTCAAATCTGCCCTTGGAAACTTCCTTGCTGTGTGACCCTGAACAAGTCATTTAACCACAGTTGCCTATCCCTTACTATTTTGCCTTGAAACCAATTCTTAATATTGAGTCTAAGATGGAAGGTAAGGGTTTATGGAGTAGTTTGTGTAATATTGGAATTGCTTTTTAATTATTTTATTTGCTTTTGTTGTTGAGGTTTTTTTTGTTGTTGTCTGATTCTTAATGATTCCCTTTGAGATTTTCTTGGCAAAGATACAAGAGTGGTTTTGCCATTTTCTTCTCCAGCTCATTTTACAGATGAGGACATTCAATTTGAACCCAGGAAACTGAGTCTTCTTCATCCCAGGTCCAGCATTCTATCTACTGTGCCACCTAGTTGATCTATCTATAGAATTCACTTATAAATACATGTCTCAAGATTTTTTCCCCTTTGGGTGCTCATTTATGGTTTGTTAAACTTCTTTTTCTCATATTGTATCATTTAAGTTCTCTATTTGTAGTTCTGATAAGTCAGAGCAATGCCTGGGCATTTTATATTTTTATAAATATTTATCCATTTTGTTTAAGTTGTCAGCTTTATTGGCATATAGTTGGGCAAAATGATTTCTAGTAATATTTTTTATTTCTTTTTCATTTGTGGTGAATTCTATTTATTTTTTATGCTAGTCATTTTGTTTTCCTATTTTAAAAAATCAAATTTGCTAATGGTATTTTGAGTTTTTTTCTTTAAAAAAACTATCTTCTCACTTTATTTACTAAATCAGTGGGTTTTTTTGCTTTACATTTGTATAATCTCTTGACTTTCAGAATTTCTATTTTGGTGTTTAGGGGAGGTATTCTAATCTATTACTTTACAAAGTTTTCCAGTTGTATAAAGAATTCATTTATTTGTTTTTTTCTATTTTTTGTCAATGAAGGTGTTTAAAGGTATACATTTTCTCCCAAAGAGCCACTTGGCTGTATCCCAAAAGTTTTAACATATTGTTTCTTTATTGTCATTATCTTAAATGAAATTATCTATTATTTCTGTGATTTTTTTTCTTTTATACACCAATTGTTTAGAATTCAGTTATTCTTAAAATAGTTTTTAATTATTTTTTTCAGTATCTCTTTATTTTTCTCTTCATAGATCTTAGGTTCAGCTCAGGCTTGAAGAACCTTCAAACTTTCAATGCACCTAGAGTGATTGGATTTAGGACAAAGTCTAATCACTGAATTCCTGATCTAAACTTTTCAAATTCTGACTCCAGCCTGGGGCTGGGTGACATAAATGTAGGCTTGCCTCTAGTTGGAGTTTCAGTAGACTGTTTTGGTGCTAGCCCAGGATAGCCTCTCTGGAAGCCTCTGGAAACTCAGAACAGAGCTGCAGGCTCCTCTTAGTCTGAATTCTCTGTTCTGAAAACTCAGCTGCAGGTCTCAGAATAGGCCAGGAACTAAATCTGGATCTCTGCCCAGGAAAGAGTGGCACTAGTGATGCTCTCTTTTGTTCAGCATTAGGCCTGTGACCATTCTGTGCCCTAGTCTGCAGCTATTACTATTTATTCTAGGTGCAGATCTCCTCTTCATCCCACTGTACTCTGGTATCAGAGTGCCAACTAACTATTATTCTTACTCACAGCTTCGCTGCATTGTAGAAGGTTTATCCTTGCTCGGCCCACAACCCATTTATTGATGCAATATATAGTTACAGGCCCCTGAGGCTCTGAAACATTTCCGTGCCTGGAAGGCTCACAGCAGAGTAGCCTTCTGGCCAGACTTGTCCCCAACATCCACAGACATTTTTGTCTCCTGTTGTTGACCTGTCCTTCAAATATGGCTCAGTTTATTCTTTTTTGGATTTACCGCCAGCATCCTGTCTTGCATTCTTTCTAGGTCTTTTGTTGAAATATTTGTAAAGGAAAGCTGTGCTATTACACTATCTTTGTTAGTGTCTACAATCTTATTTATTTCTATCAGATGTCTATATAACTTTCATATCAAACCCCTATAAAAGATATTTAATATAAAAAAATTTACCCAATTAACTGCTTCCTTTCTTATCCTAATTGCATTAAATTTGTTCGTACAAAGGCTTGAATTTCATGTGAGCAAAATTATTTATTTTGTCTTTTGAAATAGCCTATATCCAATATTTGGTTAGGAATTTATCCTCTTTATCTATGAAAGATATATGATCTGTTTCTCTCTCTTTTTTTTGTTTAATTTTTTAATTACTTTCTGCCTTAGAATCAATAATACATATTGGTTTCAAGGTAGAAGAGTGTTAAGGGCTAGGCAATGGGGGCTAAGTAGTTTGCATTTTAATGAGGGAGAGAACACACAAATTATTATGTATATTTAAAATATATTCTATGTAAATGGTATGAAGATTGGATTAACTCTCCCCTGCCCACTTTTAGATTTAATCACCAGAAGTGTACACACCCCCACATTTCCTTAAATGAGGGGATGTAAATTTTAAATTCTTTTGAGAATAATTTCAGAATAAGGATCTTGCCATCTCCCCAGAATCCAGACAACAAACCTGTTTGGTGGAGGCACCAAAAAGATGCCTAAAGACCCTTCACTGGACCATGAAGATCAAAATTGAACTTTGGGTTCAATTGATTTGAACTATGGGGAGTTGAATGAGTTGAATGCATTTGTTTTGAATGTACACTCTTATGCCAATAGGGGACTGCCCCAAATTGGTTTTTTGTCTATGCGGCTAGTTTTATCCATTTGTTCTATCCATTTTTTTTATCCCCCAAATTCCTGAAATTTAGAAGTTGTCTATGTTTACAGATCCAGCGAAGAAAAAGGGCCAACCCTTTTTTTTGCCAGATCTCAGGGGGAAATGTGTGTTTGGAATTCAGGGAGGTGCCATTTAAAAGTATCTTACAAACTTCCTATGGACACGCGGGGACTTTGAGACTACATTCCCCATGATCCAGTGGGTTTCCGGTTTCTGGTTTTGGAAGTGGGGACGTCAGACGTCCCCACATATAGGGCAGCTTAAATTTGGAGGTCGGGCTTGAGAGGCTCTCTCTCTTGGCTACCTAGCGAGCATGGGTGGCACTGGCAGTATCTTTGAAGAGATTTTATCAGACGTGTGGTCAAATTATATATTTTATTGACATGGCCATGGCTTTAATTAAACTACTAAATTCCCTCATTTTATCAGTCTTTATCATTTTTAATTGTAACATTGAGGTCCACAACCCATGCGCTAAACTGGATGACAACTCAGAAATAACTGACTGCCCCCTGGGCAGTCCTAAGAAAATTCTAAAACTACGATTGGTCCGCGTATAGTAGAAGGAAGGCACAGGAAGTGATAAGTAAGGGTTTTTAAAAGTAGTTGCAACTTACTATGACTAGCTGTTTCTCCTTCAAACTTAACCTTAGAGGAGCTCCAGCTTGGGACCTCAGACTGCTTCTGGTAAGACTGCCCTTGGATCTTCTCTTTGGACTACCACGTGGGTGAGTGAAAAGGGCTGACTCCTTTCCTGGCTCCTGAAGGGACTAGCTTCTGGAGAGGCCCCCTGTCTTGGAGGAGGCCTCGTGGCTAGAACCCTTGCTTTATTCACCACCGGCCCTTCTGATCCGTGGTTCTCCAGTGGAAAGTTAACAGCCCTGCCTTGTTCGAATCAGGCCAGAGTAATTATCTAGATACCTTCTCTACCCTCTCTCATTTCTCTACTTTCAATCTTTCCTCTATTTTATAAATAAATACTGCTAAAAAGTAATTTGACTAGAGATATATTAATTTCAGTGACTACATTTCTCTTATATTTAGTCCAACCTTAAATTTTACCCCCCTACAATTCATGGCAATCTCAGAAAGAAAGTTCTCTCAATGTGGTTGGAGGAGGAAAGCTGTGAAATGCCTCATAAAATCAATAGAATTTGAGCTGAGTTTTGAAGGATGCCTAGTAAGGAGGAAAAGCATTGAAGGTATGGGTGAAAATCAGTAAAAATAGATGTGAAATTGAATGTTGTGGATGAGGAACAATAAAAAAGCTAGTCTTATGGGATCATAGAGTACATAAAGGAGAGAAAATTAGAAGCCTAGAGAAGGAGGGAGAGGACAGGTTAAAAAGGGTTTTAAATGACAAAGAGAACATTTTACATTTAATTCTGGAGGAAATAGTGAGACTGAAGTAGAAAAGTGGCGTGGTCAGACCTAGGCTTTTGGAAAATCACTTTGGAATCCTTAGAGTGGATGGATTGGAGAGGCTAGTGGTTCAAAGTTAGGAGACCAAGTGGAAGGTTATTGCAACAACTCATTTGGAAGGTGATTTGAGGTTCTGCTACAAAGGTGAGGACTATATGAATAGAGAGAAAGGGAGATGTAAAGGTAAAAACTATAATACTTGACACTAGATTGGATCTGTGGGATACATCCAAGGGAAGAGACAAGGTTGGCTCAGAAGTTGCCATACCAGGGAACTGGGAGGATTTTGGTGCTCTTGAATGTGAAAGGAAAGACAGAAAGAAAGAAGGGTTTGGACAAAAAGATGAATTCTGTTTTGGACATATTAAGTTTGAGATGTCCTATTATTATTCATTCATTTCAGTTATATCCAACTCTTCCTGACCCCATTTGACATTTTCTTGGCAGAGATACTAGAATGGATTGCTGTTTCCTTCTCCAGCTCATTTTACAAAATGAGGAAATTGAAGCAAACAAGGTTAAATGAGTTGCCTAGGGTCACACAGCTAGCAAGTGTCTGAGGCTGAATTTGAACTCATGAAGATGAGTCTTCCTGATTCTAAAGCCCAGTATTCTATTCACTGTATCGCCCAGCTGTCCTATGTGATATCCAACTTGAGATACCCAAAAGGTAATTGTTGATGTGAGACTGGCACTCAGGAAAAAGATTTGGGCTGGATATATTGATCAGGAAATCATCTGCAAAGAGATAATTGAACTCATGGGAACTGGTGAGATCATCAAACATAATCCATCATATTAAAATGAATAATACTTTACAACCACAAAGCACTGCATATACATTAGTTCCATGGTAAAAGCAACTTTACTATGAACACCATTTGCCAACCAACTGCCACCTATGGACCTGGCAAGCTGGCTTGACTGTGCAATCAAGGCACTCTGAATGAGAAACAGGAGCTAGCATGTGTCAAACTAGTCAAGCTGCCCTTACCACTTCAACCATCATCTCCCTCAGAGCTTGGTAGAGACAGCCCAAGAACTTGTACCTGAAGAACAGGAGCAACATCCCTCCAAAAAACCCAAACTGGCTCTGCTTAGAGCCTATACCTCTACCACCAAGCCCATCCTAGCAGGGGGGACCCCCTGCTGGAGAAGTGGCCCACACACACCCACTCCCATCCCACTGCCACCAAAAGAAAGGGAAGATGGAAAGCTCTAGCAACCTCCCAGGCCACTGACCCTGCTCACAGGCAGGGAAGCAATCCTTGTGGAGATATGACCAGACATCTGACTCAGTGGTAACGTGGCTTCTGCCTCCTCATTGTTAAGTGTTCAATGAAGGCTTATTCCCTTCCCCTATTATACTTGGGGACTGGGAGTAGGAGGGGGTAGCTGGGTGGCTCAGTGGACAGAAAGCCAGGTCTGGAGAGACTAGAGATCCTGGGTTCAAATTTGGCCTCAGTCACTTCCTAGCTGGGTGACCCTGGGCAATTCCCTTACTATCCCTTACCATTCTTCTCCCTCAGAACTCATACTTAGTACTGATTCTAAGACAGAAGGAAAGGGTTTAAAAAAAACAACTTGAAGGAGAGAAAGGGATGAGGGGAAGAAGGAAAGAGAAACAGAGTGGTAAAGGATTGATGAGAAAGATATTTAGATTCCATTACTTAGAAACCTCTTTAGTTTGGGGCAGTATTTGTTCTTAGCTGAATTAATAAAATCTTTAAAAAAATTTTTTTAAGTAAAGGGAAAAGCATTCAGTTTCTTGGTGAGTCATCCCTATATGTTTGTATCTTGAAACCATAACCAAGGCCCCCTCTGGTGGAAGCTCACCTAATTAAAGGCAAAATAGTGAGAGGGAAATAAACAACCTATTAAGTACTGAGCTTATAAACGTCTCCCTATAAAGTGATAATAATATCCTAGGCTCTCTCGCTGGGATATGAGAAGCAGCAATAATCTCTAATTTTGAGTGTTATCTTGTGCCATAAGGATCTCAGTGAGACATGGGTGTGGTGGAGCTTTGGGTGCGGTTGACCATGATTTTGGCAAAGGCAAGGAAGACAACAGCCGGATCTGTTATGTGATGCAGGAAAAGACGGCTGCTCTGGTATTATAATGGAATTTTGACAAGGGATGGAGCCGGAGTTGGGGAAGGAAAGGATCAAAAATTATTCTAGTGTTTCAAGATGGGGGCAAAGGAAGAAAAATGTCGCCATCCAGAGTCATAAATTAGTAGAGTCAGAGAAGAGGCATTCAGGACCATTGACTGAGTATTCTGAGAGAGTGCGAGTTCCCTCTGGGGGATGAAGGGTTCTAAATGGTTGGCAGGTGACTTTAACCTGGAGAAATGGTTTCTGGATTACAAAAGGGACTGGAAAGGCTGTGTTCATTGTCTGTCTGGGCCCAGATATGCATTTTGGACTGGGTTCAGTCCTGGGGGTGCCTGCCTCAAATGTAAAAGGTCAGGCTCATTTTTCTCACTCATTGGCTCATTTTGTCCCTTACCTTGGCACTCTGGGGATTATTTTACTTATAATTCACAACTATGGCCTCTCCCAAAAAGCAGGGAGTAAAAGGGCATTCAAGGAACAAAATAAATCCTTTCTATACCAGAAACATAAAAGACTCACAAATTTTAATAATATTCAGTTATAACTACTATTACAATCAGCTGGGTGGATATTTAAACTTTAATAGGACATAAAGAAGCATTGTAAACTCATCGAATGCTGAGTAATCACATAGTAAGAAGCAGGTGCCAAAGTTGAAGGCTTGTAGAATTTTCCTATATTGATCAATGGGTATGTGAAGGGAAGAATGTTCATTCATTATCAGATGGATAATTATAATTGATATACCAGAGTATATAGCATCCTGAACCTACAATCCACAGGGAAATGTGCTTCAACAACATTTACCTGGAGTCAATATCAATATTTACATTTGATATGAGTTCTGTCTTCTATTTGTGTTGTTTTCCTTTAATTCTTGAACTTGACTGAAAGCAATGAGAGGGGCAGCTAGGTGGCTCAGTAGATAGAAAGGCAGGCCTGGAGAAGGGAAGTCTTGAGTTCAAATCTGACTTCAGAATACCTGTGTGACTCTGGGCAAGTCACTTAACCCCAATTGCTTAGCTTTTATTGCTCTTCTGCCTTAGAACCTATACCTAGTATCAATTCTAAAACAGAAGGTAAAGGCTTAAAAAAAGGAATGAGTTTTTTGCAAAACTGGCTTTTAAAAATAGCATTATCATGATCATTTTTTTAAAATTTTAAACCCTTAACTTCTGTGTATTGACTTATAGGTGGAAGATTGGTAAGGGTAGGCAATGGGGGTCAAGTGACTTGCCCAGGGTCACACAGCTGGGAAGTGTCTGAGGCCGGATTTGAACCTAGGACCTCCTGTCTCTAGGCCTGGCTCTCAATCCACTGAGCTACCCAGCTGCCCCCATTCATGATCATTTTTAAAACTTTTGTTGACAAATAAGTGAGTGTGTGTATATATATATACATATACATGTATATATATATATATATATGTAGAGAGAGAGAGAGAGGAATATTTTTACCATGTGAACAAAATAAAAGAAAATTAATAAACTATAAGAAAACCAAAAATTTAGAAGTAATTTTATATATAAATCAAGGTTAGGTTTAAGGACCAGACTTGTATATGAAAATTCCCAGGTGAGAAAATTCCCTCTACCAATACAGCTTATAGTCTCATGCTTTCTATAACATGAGGATTTAACTGGTGATGATACAGATAAAAAATAGCAAGGATTATATCTTAATATAATATGAACTTGCAAAAAAACTTTATGAATACCATCTTATTTTATCTTCACAACAAGTCTGTGAAGTATGTAAACACTATTATTAATCCCACTTTACAGATGTAGAAATTGTTAATGACAGAGGTTAAATAGTCACCCAGGATCACATAGCTAGTAAGCTTCTAAGGCTTCTAAATTTAAATTCAAGACTTCTGGACTCCAAGTCAGTCCTCTGTCTATTTTACTGCTTTACTGTCATTAAGTGACTTGCCTGGGGTCTCACAGCAAGTATGTATCAGAAGACTGGCTGGGACTTGGGTCTTTCTGGCTTAACTCTCTAATCATTATATATCATGCTGCCTCTCATGTCATCATAAACTTCTGTTATTTAGAGTTTGCTAACCACCTCCCCCCCCATAACAAAATTAGCTTGTTTCCTTGAACTTTTGTGTATTTATTAGCATTTTATTGATGTTATTGTTGTCTTTGTTTATATGGTTATATTTAGTGTATATTTTGTTCCTTCAGTTCAATCTTCTTTACTCCACATCACTTCCTAAACATTTTCCTATATTTCTATATTCTTCAAATAAGTGACACAATGAACAGAGCTCCTGGACTTAGAGTCAGAATAGTTCTGAGTTCCAATCGCACAGACACTTACTAGCTCTGTCACCTGAGTAAGTCAAATAACCTATTTCTGCCTCAGTTTCTTCATCTATAAAATGAGGAAAACAATAGTACCTACCTCCCAGCTTTGTTTTGAAGATTGAATAAAATAAAATTTGCCAAATACTTAGCATAATGTCTGGCACACAGTATGTATGTATGTATGTATGTATGTATTTGTTTATTATTCATTCATTTATTTATTTATTTTTGAGCCCTTACCTTCCATCTTGGAGTCAATACTGTGTATTGGTTCCAAGACAGAAGAGTGGTAAGGGTGGGCAATAAGGTTCAAGTGACTTGGCTCACAGTATTTGGCAACTGCTTCTTCCTTCCCTCCTTCCTTTCTTCCTTCCTTTCTTCTTTCCCACCTTCCTTCCTTCCTTTTTTCCTTCCTTCCTTCCTCCCTTCCTTCCTTTCTTCCTTCCTTTCTTCTTTCCCACTTTCCT
>NC_058131.1:213118142-213158899 GCF_016433145.1 Gracilinanus agilis
TTTCTTTCTTTCTTTCTTTCTTTCTTTCTTTCTTTCTTCCTTCCTTCCTTCCTTCCTTCCTTCCTTCCTCCCTCCCTCCCTTCCTTCCCTCCTTCCTTCTTTCATACTAATCCCTTTTTCTTAAATAATTATACTCTACTTTGCTCCCATACAATAATTCATTCAGCTATTCCCAATCAACATACTTATTTATTTCCAGGCTTTTGCCATTTCAGAAAGCACTGCCAAGAACATTCTTGTGTGGTTCTATCATTCCCTCTATCCCTCAGTATCAGTAACATCCTTAGAATATAGTCTTAGAAGTGGGTAATCTAAAGCAAGAGGGTATAAAAGGAAGAACATTTTTGTAGCTCTCATTCTACATTCTGTATTGCTTTCAAAAAACAAAAAACCCAAGCCATCTCATAGCTTTGCTAGCAGTATGATAAATGCCTCTTCCCCCCCCCCCCCAGCAAGACTGGCTCCTTGGAGTTATAGTCACTTTGTGCTGTACAGGGATTTACAGGCATAGCTCTGCTCACATCAAGATGCGACTCTCCCCCTAAGGTAAAACCCATGAGTCAACATATATAATTCACCGTAACGCCTGTAACGTGTATAACATGTATTTAAATGTGTACTGCAATTGATTTGGACAGCTGCCTCTTCTCCCCCCACTCCCATCAATCATTCCTTGGGGCTTTAAGAGAACAATAGTACGGCCTATTGGGCCAAGTGGAGACCCAGGAGACAAAGACCTGGTGTTCTTGTTCAGACTTAGCTACTGACTCGTTTCAGGCCCTGGGCAAGTTACTTAACTTCTCAATGTCTCAGTTTCCTTATCTGTAAAATGGGGATAATAATGCTCACCTACCTCACAGGGCTTGTTGCAAGAATTAATTAAAGTTTATAAAGTGCTTTGAGATTCATGGATAAAAGGCACTGGAGAAGTACAGAGTATTATTATCATAACCCAGCAGACTATAAAAGATAATTTTGCAGGAAAAGGCAAAATTTAATTTCTATACAAGCAGAAACAAAGGCAGATATAGTCATGCAAAGTTAAAAAATTAGATGGTAGTTTTATAATTTAAAAAAGTTATAACATGTGTTGCCCCTACTGACAATCAATATGGGAAAATAAAGTATTTCTTCTAGGTTCAATCACTGATATGTGGGAGTAGGTCCTCACGGATGGTCAGACACTCTAGACATAACTATAACATGTAATTTCTCTGGGAGGTGTTGTAGGCAAAGTTTGGAGAAACTCATCCTCCTATTCCACATTCAAGCATTTGTTCCTTTTAAAGCCTCCCAAAAGCCATTGCTTCAAGTCTCCTGACCTATAAAATAAACATCCAACTTCTACTTACCTCTAAGGTATGTCGAGAGAAATAAAATACTCTTAAAATGAACATTACATTATTAGCACCTTTCATCTATAGATCTTGCAGAACACTTGGTGCATTTAATTAGATCATGAAAGGCCCCTCTGAGGCAGGTAAGAATGTGAGTGAGGATATATAACCTAGTAAGAACGTCTAATATATATCTAACATGTACTCAGAGATAGCATGATCTTGGTACAGGACTTGGTTTTGGAAGATCTGGATCTGAGCCTTGATTCTTGGGATCTATAACCCAAGAAGAATATCTAATGTATATCTAACATTTACTCAGAGATAGCATGATCTTGGTACAGGACGTGGTGTTAGAAGACCTGGATTTGAACTTTAATTCTTGGGATCTATAACCTAATAAGAACATTTAACATATATCTAACATTTCCTCAGAGATAGCATGATCTTGGTACAAGACTTGGTGTTAGAAGACCTGGATTTGAACCTTGATTCTTGCTAACTTGCTGTATGAATGTGGACAGTTCATTTTTTACTTTCTGGACCTCAGTTTCCTTATCTGTAAAACATGGGAGGTGAACTAAGATGAAATCTCCAGCTCCTTCCTACTCTAAAATTCTATATTCCGTTCTCTTCCATTTCTGATCATCTATGTTCTAAAGTTCCTCCCACCCCAACGTGTCATGAGAAAACTTCTAAATCAGAGCATAAAAGGTTGACAAGGTTGTCATTTGGGATAGGGATAGAGTCTGGACCTGTGATTTCATTGATATTGGGAACTCCCAGGAGAGGAAACTACCTCTTACCCCCCCCCCCCAGGTCAGCCCCTTTTCTACTACTTAAGAGTTTGGGAGAGTCACTTAAAGCAGTGCAGGTTAGATGACTTACCAAAGCCCTTTAGCAAGTATGAGCTAGAGGCAATGTTTAAATCCAATACTTTCTGCTTGGAGGCTGGTTCTATATACACTATGCCATTAGAAATCCATGAATTAAAACATAAAAGAAAGAAAATAACAACTCAATTCAACTAACATTTATCAATACCCCCATGGTGTACGTGGCACCGTCCTGTGCATTGCAGCTCTGTAGATGTTTGGATATTGTGCTTGCCCTCAAGTTGCTTACATCCTGCTAGAGCGAATGAATACAATTTAAGTACAACACAAGGCAGAGCATGATGGGGGAAATAGTCAGCTCCAGATATGGTAGCCTAGGAAAAAACTGAAAAAGAAAAACCCACTTTGACCTGGGGGTAGGGTGGAGAGCAGAGAAAGCTTCATGAAGAAGGTGGTAGCTGAATTGAGCCTTGAAGGAAAAGCAGAACTTGAACAGGCAGAAATATGGAGGGACCAGTTCTGACAAAAGTATTCACTGACTAAGGGATCTTGTGCAAATTTATGCAATGCAACTCTGAGTTGGATACTATCCTTTTCTGAGTCATATAGAAAATCATCCTAAAATTAAACTAATATGACCAAGGTACATAGTTCAAGCTTGAATGGTGGAGCAAGCGGTGGGTTCAGGTTCATAAGATCATGGAACTTGTGCTGAGAACGGACCTCCGAAGTCATCTAATCCAAACCCCTTAAAATCATAGGAATAGCAAGCATTTTATATAGCTCTTCTTTAAGGTTTGAAAAACACCATCTACCCATCTATCTAAGCATATATTTTACATATATATACAGATATATGTATAAAATCTCATCTCATTCTCACAACCACCTTGCTTTTATTACGATCATTTTACAGATGATGAACTAAGCCCTTGAGAAATAAAGTGACTTACCTATGGTCATCTAGGTAACAAGTAAAAGAACCAGAACTGCCTCCAAATCTAGTTCTTTTTCTGCTTCTCCATGCTCCCTCTTTGCGAAACAATGTGCCCTGTGTGGTCAACTTAGAATAGACAACACATTTCCTAGTATTATAAAATTACAGTCTTGTGAGGGTCCTTAGAACAGAGCACACAGAATGCCAAAGCTGGAAGGGACTTTATAGAACATGGGATGTGAGAGTGGGAAGGGTCTACAGACATCTTCTTATCCAACCCCATTATGTTACAGAGAACACTGAGGTCAAAAATGGGGAGGAAGCTCCTACAAGGTCCCTACAAGGAAGCCAGTGGAAAAATTAAGATTCAGACACAAGTCTTCTGCTTTCCAGTCTAGTGGCCTTTCCTCACCACCATTACTTTCAAACACTCACAATAGCATTCCACACTTCTTTTTTTAACCACCATACTACATTTAAAATCATTTATCTTCTGGACTTCATTTCCTCTCAAGTTGGTAAGCAGTGTAATGTAGTGGGAAGAGTGCTTGATTTGAGATCAGAAGACTTGCATTAGGATCCAAGTTCCACCAATGATTTTTTTGTGACCTTGGTCAAGCCATTCAACACCTTTTTGCTTTAGTTTCACCTATATATAAAGAATCAGACTTCTGGGTCAAGTGATCAACAAGGAGGAGGACTAAACATTTTCCTTAGCCTTCACTAAACCTCAAGAACTCCCTAAAAAAAAGGAATTATGCACCAGATGAAAAGCAATTATAGTTGTATTCTCAGGCCAAGACACCAAGAAACCTAAGAAGTTAATGGCCTCATGAAATAACATCAAAGAACAATAATCCCTAACTCCCTCACTCAGCAACCCCTTCTACTAGCCCCCGTGTTCTGGCAGAACACACAGCCAAATCTACCAACTTATACTCTGGGATCCACTCTGTAATTTCTCTTCTTCTACTTCAGTCTGTCTGCACACACTACCAGTACCCTCACCCTACCACTCGGTGCCAACACACAACAGACCCCAACTTTGCTGACCCACTTTTAGAAAAGGAAGTGAGAATGTTCCCTGCTTGGGGTGGCAGTACTCAATCATAGACCTAAAGAAGAGAGAGAACTTGGGCAAGGTACTAGTAAGTGTGCAAGTGGGGCTGCACCAGGGCTGAAGGTAAGAGGGCTGGCCTCCAGTTGGGAAAATTTCTTTCTCCCCAAGAATCTTCTTGAGACAGGGAATGAGGATGGTGAAAAGTAAAATTTTCAGCTGGGAAGAAGGCTGACACAGTTTTGAAGTTCAGCTCTCCCAGCTCCCAGAACCATGATCAATGGGGGAAGAATAAGAAAGTGAGTAAAGTGATAGTATATTGTAAAAAAGGGAAAGAGGGAATTCACCAAAGACTGCAGGAGGAAGAAAATTTAGTTTAAAACCTCGAGCATGAGCAAATAAATTGAGAGGGAAGATATTAAAGCAGGGGTTGGCAACCTTTTTGGCCGTGAGAGCCATAAATGCCACATTTTTTAAAATGCAATTTCATGAGAGCCGTACAGTGCTCACTGTGTGCGCTCCTGTAACAGCGCCTGAAAAAAAATTGACTTTATGGCTCCTGCAGAAAAAGCCATATCTGGCCCTCAAAAGAGCCAGATATGGCTCAAGAGCCATACGTTGCCAACCCCTGTATTAAAGCATAAGAGGACTCCCAAGACATCTAAGTAACTTCAAGCATCTCTAAATAAATGTGACAAGTTAAAGGAAATTGAGGCAACACCTGATAACATAGAAGATTTCACAGATTCCCAACAGAGCATACACAGCAAAACGATTCTGAATAATTCAAGAGAAAAATAAGAATATCAAAAGAAGCAACTAAAAAGGAATAAATGGCAGAATTTACGACTTACACTGCAGAAATAATTAGCAGAATAGAAAAACTTGAATATATGGTAGAATACCTCCAAAGAGAAAGGGAAAAAAAAGAATTGGTAGTGAATACAAATATACTGAAATAAAGCATGATCTGAAGAGAAGCAAAAAACAATAAAAAATTAAAAGAATATATGATATCAATGCAAGTGATACTCATTGACAGACTTTGAAAAGACATCTTAAGGATCATGGCTCTTCTTGAAAGATGTGACAAGCCAAAAAATTTGAATGCCATAATCTACAAGAAAACTGCTCAGAACTTCTGAATACCAAAAACAAAGCACCCATCCAAAGAATCTAGAGCTTTTTGCCTTTACAAAAACACAAACAAACAGACAAAAAACCAAGACCAAAACCTATGCTTTATGGAAAAGGTAGAGATTTGAGTGGTCATTGAGGCTCCTACCAGCTCCTACTTTCTATGATTTAATGTTCTTCTTTACTTATTGTGAATCTCTCTTGGAAATATTTTAACCAAAACATTTTAAAAATTGAATGAACTATTGAAGCCATTTACCTGCTTTCTGGGGATAAAAGGAACAGCTTATAATAAATAATTTCTGGTTACCTTTAGTTGTTGGATTTAAAAAAAAAACACCTTACCTTTTGTCTTAAAATTAATACTTTCAGTCTCAAGGCAGAAGAGCAGTATAGGCTAGGAAATTAAGATTAAGTGACTTGCTCAGGGTCACACAACTAGGAAGTGCCCAAGGTCAGATTTGAACCCAGGACTATCCATCTCCAGGACTGGTTCTCTATCCACTGAGCCAACTAGCTTTTCTCCTTTCTTTTGGTTTCCTTTACTTATATCCCCAATGCTCAGTGCCTAGCACAAAGAAGGCACTTAATAAATACTAATCGACTAACTGGCTAATTGATATGAACTAAATAATCAATGGAAATTATACTGGAGGGAGGCCTTGAAAGATTGTACTAGAAGAATCTTGAGAAAAGCCATGGTGAACTGCCTCTTGGGACTCAATCTTCTTCTGAGAGTGGGAGTTGGGAGAGTGTCCAGAGGAGGTCCTCCATTTATAATGGCAAAAAGTTGGAAGCAAAGTATATGACTAAGTTGGAGAATGGCTGAATAAGCCTTGGGAAGGAAAGTGGAATGGAATATTATTTTGTTGTCAGGAATGACAAATACTAAGAGTTCATAGAAATAGGAGAAGACTTGTGTGAAGAACTGCAGAGGGATGATTCTAACTTCAATAAATTGAAGTATGTACCCTTCTCATCATGTGCTATAGTGGAAACAATCTTGAGCTCAAGATCTGAAGCTGCCATTTTCTGCTTGTGTGATCTAGGACAAATCAATTAACTTTTTTTAGCTTCATTTTCTTCAATGGTAAAATTAGAGAATTGTACTAGATGGCCTAAAGTCCTTTTTAACTCTAAATCCATCATCCTATGTCCAGTCACATGAGCAATTGTCTTTTCTGTGAGTTCATTTGTTTTCAGAAATTATAAATTGGTTGTGATGTGGAAAGAAGCATTAAATTGTGATATAGTTGTAGAGTTCATGCTGTGTCAAATTAAAAGGCATCAATTAAAAAGATGATAATGTTGGGCAAAATGACGAATGTTTGGAGGGGATGTGGAAAAAGAGGGACACATTGTTGGTGTGAATCCAACCATTTTCAGGAGCAATTTAGAATCACACCCAGAGAGTTATAAAACTGTGTATACCCTTTGACCAGTAATACCACTGTTGGGTCTGTTTCCCAAGGAGAGCAGGGGAAAAGGAAGCGAACCCATATGTTCCAAAGTATTCAAAGCAGCTCTCTTTGTTGATGGCAAAGAATTGGAAATCAAGGGGATATCCATCAATTGGAGAATGGTTGAACAAGTTGTGGTATATGACCGTGATGGAACACTACTATGGCATAAGAAATGATGAGCACAATCATTTCTTAAAAACTTGGGAAGACCTACATGAAATTTTGGAGAGCAAAATGAGTAGAACCAAGAGAACATCATCAACAGCTACAGAATTAATATTTGAAGAATAACTTGCAAATTTTGTGAACTTATGAATAACTTGTGAACAGAGAAAGAAATGATAAATAGAACATGAAAGACAAAATTTATATATATATATACATATGTGTATATGTATATATATTTTGGTCAGGTGATACTTTCAGTGGTGAGGTGACAGAAGGAGGGGGGTACAATACCCGTGAATTTTAATGTAGCTAGCAAATAAATTAATGAAAAATTCAAAAATAATAACCTTGTGTCCATAAAATGACAAAAATGGGGAAACTGATACTGTTGCCTGAAATGAGCCAGTTCAGTGTTTTTTACCCTTTTCAACCTCTTTTAAATATCTAGAAAATTTCAAGAGACCCCCACCTGATAGTAGTTAGCATTCCTAACAAACATATCTACATGAAAGCTATGTTTACTGTCAGTATTCCTTGAGTGAGAAAATGCTGGATGACAAAAAAGCTCCTATGAATTCAGTAACACTTAACTGGGTTCCAATTTTATTTATCTTAATAGTATCTCTATGTATTCAAATTACAGAAGTACCAATACAAATAAAGCAGATTATTGATTCAGTCTTCTTAACCAATCAACAAACATTTAATAGGGCTAGACACTGTACTGAGAGAGGAATAGAAAAAAGTAAGAAACCCAGGTCCCTGCCCTCAAGGAATTCACATTCTAATCAGGGAGACAACATATAAATAATTATGTTCATAGAAGATATGTACACACAAAATATATAAAGATAACTTAAGAATCCAAGAAGGACATGTGTCCTAGAAAGATACAAGTCGTCAAAAAACTTGAATTCCATAAATGTAAGAAATACTATAAAAGGGGCAGCTCTGTGGCTCAATGAATGAAGACAGAACGGTCTTGGGTTCAAATTTATCCTCAAACACTTCCTAACTGTGTGACCCTGGGTAAGTCACTTAAGCCCATTTTTCTGTCTTGAAGCTGATCCCCAGTGTTAATTCTAAGATGGAAAGTAAGAGTTAACACACAAAAAAAGAAAAGAAACTGTTCAAAACATCTGAATTCAGAAAATAAAGCACCCACCCAACAATCCAAAGATTGCCTCCAGAATAAAGTAAACACAAAACCCTATGCTTTATTTAAAGGATCAGGGTAGGTAGTTGAAAGAGCTGGTCAAAGAGTTTCCATCCAGCTCTAGTTTTCTATGATAAAACATTCTTCTCTACCTATTGTGAGTCTCTGAAGGAAATATTTTAACTAAAGTATTTTAATTTGTAAAATACCAAAGGGGGGCAGCTAGGTGCATAGAGATCCAGGGCTTAGAGATGGGAGGTCCTGGGTTCTAATTTGACCTCAGGCACTTCCTAGCTGTGGGCCTGGCCAAGTCATTAACCCCTATTGCTCAGCCCATATCACTCTTCTACCTTAGAAGCCATACATACTATTGATGCTAAAATAGAAGGTGAGAATTTTTTAAAAAGTCAAAATTAAGGATACCATTGAAACCACTTACCTCTCTGATGAGGATAAAAAGAACGACCTCATAATATCCAGTTGCTTTTATTTTTATCCCCAGCACATTTTGGCTGATGAATGAACTGCAAATAGAATTAAACTAAAATGACTTTGCTTTCCAAAAAATAAATAAGATAAAATAAAATTCCGTGATAAGCTCTTTGAGGGCAGAAAATATGTGACTCAGAAAATATGGAGGGGCCTGAAGTCAGAGGTTTAATTCCCAACTCTGCTATTTACCATTTGTGTGGCAGGTAGGGGCTATTATAACTCCCATTTTATAGATGAGGAAACTGATGTTGACAGAGTTTAGTGACTTTCCCTTCTCTTCGTCCTAGTTTCTTCCTCTGTAAAAGGATGCTTGACTAAGTTCTTGACCTTTCCAAGATTAAACTCCATTCTTATTAGGACTTAGCTATATAGCCAATGGCAAAAAAAAAAAAAAAAAAAAAGTAAAAAGTATAGGTTTGGGTTTCCTAACTTTTTATGTCTGTGAAATTGTAGCAAGAGTGTTCTGGGAAATATTTAATAACCAGCTCTCCAGAAAGAAAGGAGAAAAAATGACCCACTTTTAAGTTTAATCTGAATTGTTAACATTTTCTCCATCATTTTCTTCATTTTAGACCACTGACAAAACAATATATCAAACCTTTATTCATAGCATTTGTGATTTCTAAGGTATAAATGTTCACCCTGAAAATTTCTTCAGATATTTTTATTATTTTTTTTATTTTATTACTCATTGTTTATAATCTATTCATTCCACCACTCCCCTAAACCCCCACCCAGTGGCAATATATGGTAGAAAGTGCACATAGGCTTGATTGTGGGGCACTTGGCCCAGAAGGCCCCATTCCCCCATTAACTGGCTACATGACCTTGGGGGAGCCATTTCTCCCCTCTGGGCTTCAGTTTTCTACTTCCTAAAATGAGAGGGTTGGACTAGAAGGTCTTTAACATCCCTGACATCTCCAAATCTTCAGATAACTTCCTTAATGGCATTTTTTTTCTTCTTTTAATCCCCAGCACCAACCACATAGAAGATGCTTAATAAATATTTGTTGAATTGGAATGGAATTAAATTGAATTGAATTGATTCATCTAAATGTTGATATTGAAGAAAACCCAATAGGCAAAAACAAGAGGCCCAATGGCACTTGTTGGGGCTTCCTGGGACGCAGAGCCCATTGGGATAGGAGAGCTTTCCCTCATATCTAGGAGCTCCAAGGAGCGGCAGCCATTGTTGGCACTACTCTTGTTTTCTTCCTTCTTTTCTTCTCTATCCTTTCCAAGTGGTTCTGGTGGGAGAGGAAGAAGATTGTTTAAGGATTTGACCACTGAACGGGGGATAAAAACCCAAACCTTTTATTTAAATAGCACTTTAGGGTTTGCAAAGTGATTTACAAATATTATTTCATATAATCCTTACTACAACTCTGGGAAGTAGGTGCTATTATTACTCCCATTTTACAGATGAGGAAATTGTTGTTGATGGAGTTTAGGCGATTTTTTCCAAGCCACACAACTAGTGTTAGAGGCTGAATTTGAACTCAAATTTATCTTCACTCAGGGTCCAGCACTTTATCTGTTATGCGAACTCTCTGCCCTCTGCGAACCTTTTCTTCAATTCTTTCTTGCTCCAAAGGTGATTTGATTGGGTGGAGCTCAGCAGCTCTTGGGCCAGGCAGGAACATCTCCCCTCCTTCTCACTCCTGGAAGGTCCCGTTTAACTAAACACCTTTCATCATCTATAAGCCCAGATTTCTCTCCACTATGCCAAGATGCCTCTCACTACATTCAGGTAACTTTAAAAAAAAGAAGTGATTAAATTTTCATCTCTTTGCTAAATTAAAGAATAATGCCTCTCATAACTAAGTATGCAGTAAAATGCCTTTATACAAGAGAAAAGAAGCATTCCTGAGGTTCATATTTGAATACACTAGCCCAATGAGCAGATGCTTTCACATCACATTCAGAGTGCTATATGGAGAATGACATGTAAAACCTTGCCTGGACCACTATTTCTTCTCCTACTGTCACATTTCATCTCCATTTTTCATTTCTTTTCTTTTTTGTTAAACCCTTCCCTTCTGTCTTAGAACCAATACTAGGTATCAGTTCCAAGATAGAAGAGCAGTAAAGGCTACTCAATTGGGGTTAAATGACTTGCTCAGGGTCACACAACTAAGAAGTGTCTGAGATCAGATTTGAACCCACAACTACACATCTCCAGACCTGGTTCTCTAGCTACTGAGCCACCTGGCTACCTCATTTTTTATTTATTATCACAGTCTGACCAACAATCATCTCTGCCTTTTAGAATGTGAAGTCTCTTCTCTGATTCCCTTTAACCTCCCTCGGCACTAGTACTTTCTCTCTATTTAAATATTGTTAATGGTTAGGCTAATCGTTAGGTGGCCCTCCTTTACTCCTTGATTTTACCATCCTTGTCCCTGTCCATAATGTATCTCCCCTCCCCTAAGAGGATGGAAGCCTCTTGAGGTTGAGGACTGGTTCCCTTTTGGGCTTGTATACCTGGTACTTTGTCCAAAGTAGGTGTTTAAGAAATAGTTGTTGAGTTGAACTGGATGGAAAAGAACTCCACTCATAGGCAGAGGTAGCAGATGTAGTAGAGGTCAGACAATAACCATTTATTAAGTTCTTACTATGTGTCAGGCACTGTGCTGAATGCTGGAGATACAAAAAAAAAATGGCAGACAGTCTGGGCATCGGTAGAGCTCACAGTCCAATAGGGAAGACAACACACAAACAAGCTCGATACAGGATAAATAGGACATAATCAACAAAAGGAAGACTATTGGCTTTCCAATTCTCTTTCTGCCTTCCTGTACCACATCCTAGACTACCCTAGGCAGCCTATCACTGAAGAAGAATCTACATGGGTCTTGTAGCAAGGATAAAAGACAATAGATTGACCACTCTACTGGTAGATTTGCTCCCATGAGACCACAAATGATCAACTAGGACGGCTCAAAACTTGATGGGATGAATCATTTTCCTAGTTGTTTGAACCAAGATGGGAACAAAGTGTATATGTGAGTGGCATGGTGGGGAAAAAAGGGAGATAAAGTAGTAAGTAGTCATTGATTATGGTGCCTAATGAACAAGAAATAGCAGATATTAATATGACTTTGAGCTGACATTTACAAACTTGGTATTGCACCAAGTACTTTCATGCTCATATTGTTTGACCCACATGACATCTTCATGAATTAAAGAGTTTTTATATTATTTTACTTATTTTCCAGTGAGAAAACCGAGGCTTATAGGCACACAACAAAAATTTATTATACAAATACCAAAAAAAAAAGAAACAAAGAAAAGTAAAATCAATCTCTAGCTTCAAGGAGCTTACACAAATTAAATAGGCATTTTCATATACATAGAAGAAGAAATAAAAAATAATGAATTATCCTTTTTTTAAAAAATAGAATCAATTCAAAGTTACTTTTAAAGCTATCCTCCTTATCAGTGATTCATTCTTTATTTCTTTTCTTTCCTCTAAAAAAGAGAAAAACCCTTACCTTCTATACTAGTAACAAATCTAAGGGCTAAAAAAAATAGTCTGAAGTGATTTGCTCAGAGTCACACAGGGAGGAAGTGTCTGAGGCCTGATTTGAACCATGATTCTTTCTGTCTTCTGCTCTTTTCTATAAATTGGGCAGGAGGGAAGGTTCAATGACCCTTTTTCCTCTTTCTTTTCTTTTGAGCAAGAGGAAGGGCTACCCTAACCCTAGCCCTATACCCTTCTGCCTATCCTCAAATAAAAGACAAAAAACAAAATCCTTGTCATATCCATCATTCTTTTGACTTTAATACATTGTCCTTCTACTTTGGATGTCCTTTGATTCCATTAATATGATCTGATGAGTACTGGACCTGTGGTTAGGTAATGAGGTGGTGATAATACCTAGAGGGACAACATCTTTGATTGTGAGCTACTACTGAGCTGTTGAAAGGGTCACAAATGGATTCTTTCTGTGGATGACCTTAATTCTCTTACCGAATATTGAGTTATTTGCATTTGAGGTCTCAAATACACATACACAAGTGTGATGCTCTCCATGTGGCTATTCTTCCAGTGATGCAGACCACCTCATCAGGGCTTGCCCATCCTTTGTGGCTCTTGCTCATATCTTCCCATAAGCCTGCCCCAGAGAACCATCCCAAATCCTCGTTTTCTTTTGACATTGCAAGAATACCAGAAAAGCACATGGATCAATCAGTTAGTCAACAAGCCCTGATTACACAGGCTACATTGATTATATGTTATCCAATGTTTTCATCATTTAGTCACTTTTTTTTTTAAGAATACGTCTCTTTGACGGCATCCTTTGCTCTTGTTCTCCTTCTTGTGCCTCATTTGTTCTATCATGTAACCTGTTCGTATCCACCTCACACCTCCCCATTGTCCTCTGGTAGAACCTGCTTGAGCTCCACTGGCATAGCCTCCTTCAGGAACTCTTGGTTCCCACCCCTACTCCTTTTTTAAAAAATACAATAAAGCATGAAAGCAGGGCTTTTTCATATTTGTCAGGCTTTGTTCAGAAATTATGGAGTATTGTGTTCATTCTCTCTGCCTCAAGAGAGATAGTGTGTACACGTAAAGCCCAGTGGAATTGTGTGGAGGCAGATGGGGGGAAGGGAGGGAAAGAACATGAATCCTGCCACCATGGGAAAATGCTCTAAATTAATTAATTAAATAAACATTAAAAAAAACAAAAGAGAGAGAGAGAGAGAAACTGTGTAGTGGTCAAAAGTACTCTGTATGGAGAGTCAGAAACCCTGGAGCCCAGCCCTGGCTTGACAACTGCTTATCTATGTGATCTTGGGGAACCACTGAGCTTCAGGTTGCTCATCTATAAGATGGGGCTAATAGATACTATCTTGCTTTGTGGGCTGTTGTAAGGGTGAAATGAGATATGGTAATGCACCATGTGTTAGTGTGCTTGGCCACTGCATTTGCTCATGTAGACAAGGCTGCTGAGTCTGCTTCTGGGGAGTCATGATGATGTGAAATACAAGTATTTTGAAGAGATTTGGGGGCACGTGTAGACATTGTGTAACTGCTTCCAGTCTTCTACCCCGACGATGAGGAACTTTCTTTGCCTTAATCATCTTCAGCTCTGTCTCTCACTTGGATCTTTCCTCTTGGTTTGGCTCCTTCATGGATGGCCTGTGAGAGACGAGTCATTTTTACCTGTCTAAACTTCCATTTCCTTTTTTGTAAAATGAGGAATATAATATCTATCTTACCTATCTCTCAGGCAAGGATCACATGGGCTAAAGGAGGACAAAGTCCTCTATTAATGGAATCAATTGTTATCTGACCTTTAATGAGGATATTTTTAACACTCAGCTAATAAACAAACAAACAAACAAATAAATAAATAAATAATAATAATAATAAAAGTCAGTTTTTTATCAGAAGCTTAGCAAGGAAGAGGGACTGCAATGCGATGTTTTATATACTGCACTGACTCATTCAATTGATATTTTAAAAAGGGATTTAGGTAGTAGAGTGAGATGATAGAAGCTTGGCTCTGGAGTCAGGAAGACCTGGGTTCTAATCCTGACTTTGACACAAACTAGCTGTGTGGCCATAGGCAAATAAATCACTTGCCTCTTATCCCCCCAGGTAACTCTCTAAGACCATAAATTAAAGCAAATTGCCCAGCTGTTTCAGTGGAGGGAATTATAGGTTTCCTTCCTTTGTGATGAAATCACTGGTTCTGACCAAAAAAAAAAAAAAAAAGCTGTATTCAAAATAGCTTCTCAGGCTAATGAAAAAGTATCTTGGAAATCTGGAGGAATTCTAAACTACTTGAGAGCATGTGAGTGGAGCCCTATCTAATGATGGGAACAGGGAGCTTTAAAAGTCTCTTCTAACTTTTAAAATGTAGATCTACTCCCTAAAAGAGAGTCGGATATGGAGATAGGCTTCTTCAAGGAGGAAAACAAAATTAAGCTGCATTTAAAAAAAAGCAAAATTCCGTGCAACCAAAGGGCACTAATGATTTAGCTCACAGTTATTCGAGGGCTTCAAATTTGGGAAAATGTTTCCGTGTTATTTATATATTCATTTTACGGATGAGAAAAGCCAAAGCTCATAGACGTTCAACGCCCTAAGCGGGGTGCCGTCGCTAATAAGCATTTTAGCCAGTATTCCAACCTAAGTCTTCCCATCTCCAAGTCCAGCATCCTATTCACTCCGCCGCACCGGTGGATGCCCATAGGTCTGAGGAACACGTGGGTTTTGCCTAGATGACCACCAGGATGGAGAAGGGTTCACTGTCCAGATTTAGTCTTTTCAATATTCCAGGGAAAGGTCGCGGGACTCGTGTTCCAGCCCTTAGAAGTTTCAAAGCCCGAGTCTCCCTTGGCCCTTTGTGCCAAATCAGTTACAGGGAAAGGTTTCTCTTTCATCTCTCTAGGAGGGTTGGCTGCTGGGAGACAATGTTTTGAAATACCACGTGACACCCAATTATGCAAATAAGTTTCTCCTCTGAGAATTCACTTTGCTCTGAACTTCAAACATCTTGACCAATAATTTCACACCATACTGTCTTTAAGTAGATTATATCTGCCCCCTAACCAATTAATTTAACTCAGGGAAAGTTTACCAAACACTTCTCTTTGATCAAACAATCCTTTTTCCCAACAAAGGATGCATTACTCCCCTGGTGCTGGCTGGGCAGTGACACTTTTCCCACACCACTTGCAATTAATATCCAGATCAACAAAGAAGGAAATGTCCCAATTGCAGAAGCCATGTTGTTTTCTCACTTACGAACCTTTTTTTATTTCTTTGTTTGAAGACCCTTCAACGTCTCATTTTATTTCTTTTTTGCTGCCTTTTCAGTCTTCATTCATCAGTCTTACTTCCTTGATTTCATCCTGAACTCTCCCAATTCTGGGCATTCTCCCACATCTAGAATACGTAGTTATAGCCCTTTGTTAAAAGTCCTTCTCTTTCTTCAAGGCAGGTGCCACCTCTTCCATGAAGCCTTCCCCAATCTCCCTAGCAGAAAATAGTGTCCTCTACTTCTCTTAACATTCCCAGGTCATTGTGCCTGGATCTCACTTAACCATATTCTACCTTTTTGTGTATTTATTTGAGCAGATGCATAATTTGCTTCCTTTCCCCCCTGCTCCATTACATTTAATTATAAACACTTGCAGAGTAGAGATTGTGTCGTTTTTCATCTTTGAATCCACAGAACTTGGGAAATCACCTTTTGAATAACATAGATATTTAATCGATGTTTGTTAAGTTAAATATGAATTGAACAGAAATCATGATGTTTCAAATATCACTATTTAAGTGTTCTCTTGAGGTTGTTTGGGGTTCTTAATGGCTTCTCAAATTTCACACTTGTCTACTACTTCATAGAAGGCAATTCGGGGCATCACAGAGAATTCCTGAAATAAGTACAGAACCTAGGACCCCTAATCCTCTACCGTAAAAGTACCAGGAATCTCATCTTTATCAGAACAAAATGATTGTTATACCAAGTTCAGATCATGACAGTGAGCGAATGACTTTGTCTCTCTGAACCTCAATTTCCTCGTCTGTAAAATGAGGAGGTGGGACTAGAGGATCTCAGAAGTCACTTCTGACAACCTATGATTATCAGAGGATAAGATCTGCAAATTCTGTTAATCTGATCAATTTTGTTCCTTATCATTTCAGGCGCACCTGTCATTTTAGGTTGATCAAGATATAGACATATACGAGCTATTACAAATGAATATATATTTAAATGATTGGGCTATATGAATATGTGCATGTTTTAGGAAGAATAAAGGGGATTCCAGGTGTCATTAGCAATCTAATGTCTGTAGCCTATTTCATGGCTAGGACTGGATGATGTCCCATTCACCACTCCCTCCCCACATTGCCATCACCCTCAAGGGGGCATGGACTCCTCTTCCTAGAATGAGTTGAAGAGATGTTTCCTATCCCTTTCATCAATCACCCAAAAATCATATAGGAAAAAAAAATCTGAGGCCTAAACCCACAATCCTGTAAAATATATTATTAATTTAGGCACTGACTCTTCTTTGTCTTCCATCCTTTCCCAAAGGTACGACCAGATGAGAAAAGTGCACTTTTCAGGGCATTGGATTTGGAGACAGAAAACCTAGGTTCAAGATCTGACTCTACAAATTCCTAGATCTATGACCTTAGATGAATCACTTCCTTTCTCAGGGTTTCTGTTTCTTAGATTATAACATGAAGAAATTACATTAGATTATCTCCAAGTCTCCTTTCAATTCTTGAGATTATGACATAGTGATACTATTATTATCTCTATTTCCTAGATGGAGAAATTGAATCTCAGAAGTGACTTGAACCCAGAACACTAACAAATAAAAAGGTAGATTCTTCTGCACTCATTAGCTACATGACCTTGGGCAAGTCACTCCCCTTCTGTTAGCCTCAGGCTCATCATATAGAAAATGAAGGTTCATATTCAGTTATCTCTAAGGTTCCTTCCAACTCTTGACATTCTATGATTCAATGTCTTTAGCTATATGGGGCAGTGAATGTGATGACTCATCGTTCCATCATCTTGTGTGACAATTATAGGCTGGTATGTACACCTCAAAGTGATGATCCAATTCAGGAAATTGAGCCCAGGTCTTTGGAATCAACCCTTGCCTCAGGAGAAAGTGTACCCAAACAATCCTAATACAGATAGAACCCTCAGTGCCAGACCCAAACCTGTTTCATTGCACAAGTCTCTTTCCTGTTGTATTGGGGAGACAGAGGGATTAATTGAGGAGTCAACTAGAATGCCTAGAAGACATCTGGGGGTGGCAGCCATTTAGGAAAAAGTGCCAAGAACACTTAATAACTGATACAAGTCTTTGTTATTTACTTTGGTACACTGTTTTATTAAATGTCTATTGCTCTGATTTCATGAGTCATCTGGTGTGGTCTGGCCCATAGTCATTGGATGGGGGCTCAGAGCTGCGGATTTGAAAAGACAATGACCCAAACATTACTCTGATGGTGGGTGTAGCTGAGAAGGGTGCCACATCAGGGGAGGCCCATACTACATAATCTTTCTGTAGTAATTGGAATTCAACTGAGTTGGCCACATAATAGTAATAGTAATGATGCCAAAGACAGATTTGTACATCTTCTGTTACATAATCTGGCTTTCTCTGATGCCCCAATTTAAATACCTCCCCTTGTTAGACTGCTTTATGACTCAGAAACCTCTGGGATCAATCCAAAACCAAGAGAAAAGCAATCACTTCCTTCTCCCATGGGAAAAAAAAACAACAATAATAACAATACCACACAGAAACAAAGAACCTCAGGCTA
This sequence comes from Gracilinanus agilis, assembly GCF_016433145.1. Classification (NCBI taxonomy): domain Eukaryota; kingdom Metazoa; phylum Chordata; class Mammalia; order Didelphimorphia; family Didelphidae; genus Gracilinanus; species Gracilinanus agilis. The sequence goes on from NC_058131.1 coordinate 213,136,033, forward strand.
AGATTGTTGCTTTGTTTTGTTAAAACTCTACCAGAAAGCAAAGATAAATGAGCACATTAAAATTGTTTACCATGTATATTATTTTAGTGACCCAATCGGTGAGTATCAAAGCTACTTGGGGGATTAAGCACTGGGGTTGCCTTTTCTTGTTTTAAATTGATTTGAAACACCACATCCCCTTATGCTAAGTTCTGGACCACCATCATAAGATAAGGTAGAAGGAGCCTTATACATCATCTAATTCATCTCCTTCTATTTTATAGAAAAGGAAATTGAGACCTGGGAATTAGTAGTGACTTAATTAATTTAGGCACTGACTCTTCTTTGAATTCCATCCTAAATTCACAAAAGATCTAAGCAGTAGAGTTGGGACTTGAATACATGTCCCATAACATCAAACCCAGGGCTATGTCTACTACACTTTTCTGCCTATTTAATACACAATGCTGTCCACTCAGGTCTACTATAAAATCTCCCACTGATGTCCTCTTCTGATGCCTCATTATAGGGTCAAAAGGTGATCTATGTTTCTCAATAATTATGTACATAAAGCAAAATCTCCACTTGGTCTTACCAAGCTAAAAGAGCTCTAAGAACAGGCCTGGTGATGGCATCTGTTGGCTCAGAATGGGTTTAGTTTGCTAAGGTGCAATGAGGTTCATCAACAAAAGGCTGGAGAGCAGGTGATTTTTTTGGGTAGGGTGAGAGAAGGATGAGTAGCCACTCACGAAACAGTTAAAAATAAAGAGTGACTGACAGCAGTCATTGTCCTCTGCTACTTTCAGATCATAGTGATGGGGTGGCAGGAGACAGGGCCAGGGGATGGTGAGAATCTCACAGATTTTTATATAGTCAATTAATGGTTAATGGTTAACACTAATTGGTACTCTCATTGTGTGATCTTTGTCCAATGACTGAGTTGACTTAAATGCCCAAAGAGCTGCATCATTTCACCTCCCCTCAACATTCTACCCCTCCTTGAGCTCAGAATTCTACAGTATCCAGATCTGGGGCCCCATTCCCTCTAGCCAGCAGCCCAGAAGACCAAAGGGAGCCAGTTTCATAGAAGCATACCCTCTAAAGCAGCCAGATTCTAAATCTTTCCCACAAATCTGTGGAGGATTAACTTTGCAGAGCCTCTATCAAATAGGTTCTATTGCTCATGAAACGTCATAGCCATCTACCTATTAATACTGACTTTCGTGTTCCAGACACGTAGCATCACTTCCTTAAGTGCAAGTGATGTGATTACAACCCCAATCACTCAAAATAGATAATATTTGCCAAGGGTTTAGACAGTACCTAGGCAGATGCTGAATAAGTGCTTGTTCCCTTCCTCCTTCCCCCTTCCTTTCATCCTGTTCTACTCATCCTGTCTACCTATTCCCTCATCTGTTTTACTCTGCTCTTGGAACTCAATTTTATTATCAAAAAATCTGCCCACATCCCAGACTTTTTGAAATAGATTTTATTGATATATTTTGTTTTAAAATCACCTACATTTTCACTCATGTCCCACTCCTTTACCCTTCCCAGAAAGACACTTTTTTATAGCAAGGAATTTGTTTAAAGAAAGAAAAGAACAAAAATTTGATTAAAAAACAATTAAAACATCCATAAAGTACATTTTTTATAGATTTAAGGAGAAAATAGCCATGGTGAGTCTATAACGAGACAGAAAAATTAAGCAGAGCTTTCCTGCATGGGTACAAAAATCTGCCTTTGAGTTAGTTTTCACATTTCTTCAAACCTGAAGACAAACTATAACTAAAAGTAGTTCCAAATAACTGTAAATGAAAAACATAGTTCTAAAGAGCCTTTAGCTGGGTTATAGGTATTCATTATTGTTAATTTTTTTTATAATCCCTACCTTTCATCTTAGAATCAGTACTAAGTATTGGTTCTAAGGCAGAAGAGCAATAAGGACTAAGAACTAGAGGTTAAGTGACTTGCCCAGAGTCACACAGGTAGGCAGTGTCTGAGGCCAGATTTGAACCCAAGACTTCCCATCTCTAGGATTGATTCTCTATCCACTGAGCCACCTCACCGCCCCAATATTCATTATTTGTAGCATAAATAAAGCAACTTAAGGTCCAAAAAGAAGAATAAAAAAATGATTCCTACCACCAAGACATAAAAATCCCCTTGAAAGAAGCTTAACACACTGGGCTATATTATTTGACAACACAAGTGTTTAATAATTAAAATGTTACTATGATATTTGTTTACATACCTACCACCTTTCAAAGCACTTTTCAAACATTGTACAGATTAGGAAACAAGAGTTACAACAAAAATTGAATGTGGCCAAAAATCTCAATACAAATTAATATATTTTAAAAACTCTTGTCTTAGAATTGATACTATATATTGATTCCAAGACAGAAGGGTAAGAGCTAGGCAACTGGGGTTAAGTGACTTGCTCAAGGCCATGCAGCTAGGAAGTGGCTGAGCTGGATGGGAACTCAGAACCTCTGGTCTCCAGTCCTGGCTCTATTCTCTCAGCCATTTAGCTGCCCCCAAGTTAGTGTTACAATGACTAAAAGATCAAGAACTGCCAACTTCCACTGCCTATGGGAGCACTCATGCTATCTTAGCAGCCACTATTCTCTTAAATTTTGTTTCTGTATAATGAAACACACACATAAAATTGGCCTCTAGCTTTTAAAATGTCCCTGTTAATTGTGCTGTTAAATCCAGAGTTACTAAGCAATATGAAAAATATGGTTAACAACCATGTTGTTCCAGTTAATCTCTTCTCTTTAAAAGATACTGAAATGAAACCCATTTTAAGTTGTAAAGTTTTAGTGTAAAAATTAACAGCATTGGATTCCAGTTAAATTTCATCATTATTCAATGGCCTAATTGTCTATATTGGCTAGTATTTTCACAAGCTGTAATCCTGACCTTGCAAAGGAGTGGGGGAAGTTGTTTTCTCATCTTTTAGGGGGCGATGGGGAAAGGTGGTCATTCTAATTTTGCAGTTTTCTCTTTTTGATCATGTTGGTGCTGTTTTTTCCATTTAAATCATTTTAGTCATTGTGTATTTTATTTTCCTGCCTCTGTTTACTGGAGTGAGTGAAGTCTCACTCTATCGTGTTCTCACACCGGCAGATCTACGTTCTCAGAGAAGGACCACCACCACATGGTTACACTTAACCTCTCTCAGGGTCCCAGAAATAACCCAAATGAAGGATAATATAATCCTTCATAGATAATAATAATATACTCCCCATTTTACCTGCGACTTCCCACCTATGTGTTTCCATTTACACATACTAGTCACTCATAATAATGAGCACTTTTAGATCTTAAACAAAAATTAAAAAATCTTAAACATAAATAAAAAAGAAATAAGGCATAATATCAGAGGTACTTCTACCATGAAAGCAACTGCAAGAGTAATAAATACATCCCCAAATACGCAGAAACCTGTGTCATACTCTTTCGTCAGTGCGCTCGTATCTGTAAGAGAGAGTAAACACACGCTTACAGAAACCTGCCAAGAAGACACATGAATGCGGAAAACTCAAGTGCTCAGGGTAGCTTACAACTCGAGGGCTATAAATTTTGGTGTCCTCTTTCTGTCACACAAACCGTCTACAGAAATTCCTTGATAAACACAGTTTCTTTGATGAACAGATGCTTCCCCAGCTAAGCTGAGATGATCCATCCTGTGCTTGACCTACATCTCCCAGAGTACGATGTCTCGGCTAAACTAGCCAGGCGGCTGGGTGATTTCTCTGATTCCCTCCTGCTCTGCTAGACTTAGTATGCATGTCAGTTCTGCCTTTGAGCTTACTTGATGGACTTCTGAAATCAGTCCTTTCCCTTCTCTCTCACTTCTTATCTTCCTATGTACAGATTCTGGGCTTTTTCAGTGTGTATTGCTGTTTTTTAAGCAGAGATTTTTATTTTTTAATATGTAACATAATAGGACACATGATTTTATTATCAATATGCAACAAATTATAACAAATATACTTATCCAAGAGAAACAAAGTTTCACATTAGCTAGGTTCAAAAATATCTCATTTCCCCCAATCCTTCCCATCCCTCTTCCTCTCTGAAGAAGAGAGGTAATATGATATAGATTGTACTTAGATTATTATATAATACATATTTCCCTGTTCATCATGTTGTGAAATGAAAGGAATATTGCTTACATTAGAGAAAAACCCATGGAGGAAATAAATTGGCATGTTTCAATTTTCTTTTTCATTTAATGATCCCACTTAGCTTATGGTCTATAACTAAACTCTCATCTTCTATCTATAATCAGAGAAATTGTATTTGTTCCATATAACATATGATAATTGTGGTGTCTATAACTTCCAGTATTCTAAATCTTATCATATTATTATTATCATATTATATCATAAATGTAATATACCATATTTAAATGATTAATAAATAATATGTAATAAATTAATTATAATGTATGCATAAAATAATAAATAAAGTCATATTTCAAATGAACAATAATCTCAGATATCAGAGTTAGGGAAACTATTTCTCTTAAAATTCTAAGCAGCTCTCTCCTTGAGACAAATGACCTGTGAATGCAGACTTAAATTAGCAGTACACTACTAGTATGAAAGGGTAGTGTCAAAAGGACAAGTGTCTTACACATACTAATCTGGATTCATCCATTTAATCGATTCTTATACCATTACATTCATGTGTCACAATTTGTTTAGCTATTTTCAAATCCACGAGTATCTGCTTTATTATGATTTCTTTGCTACCACAAATAAATAAAGTATAAATATTTTGGTGTAGGCAGAAACTTTCTTTTTGTCATTGCCCTCCTTGGCCTATTTTCTTCACAGTGGAACCCTTGGTCAGAATGTATTGATTAATTCAAATTCAAATTGCTTTCCAGATTGGTTGTACTAATTCATGACTCCAACAATGTATTAGAGTATCCTTTTTACAATCTCTCCAGCACTGGGTATGTATGTCTCTTATCATCTTTGCCAGTATCTAGATGTGAGGTGAAATCTCAAGTTTATTTTGCATTTTTTTCCATTTTCCATTTTATTTTTAGAGATTTGGTGCATTCTTCATTATAGTCATCAATAATTTGCTATTCTTCTTTTGAACACTGTTTATTCACATTATTTGACCACTTATTTATTGGGAGAATGGCTTTTGTTCTTATATATTTCTATAAATTATCTAACACATCTTGGACATGAGAAGCTTATCAGAGATATTTGCTACAAAATTTTTTTCAAAGTTAATCTTTCTTAATCTAATAATATGTTTTTCTTGAGCAAAACTTTATTCAGTTCCCTGTAACCAAAGTTATATATTTCATCTTTTATAACTGACTCCATTCTTTAAGAATAAATTTCCTTACCATAACTATGAAAGATATGTGCTTATTTTTTAATTTTTCAGGCATATCTTGAGTTTAGGCCATGTATCCATTTTGAAATTGTTGCTGAATATTGTTTAAGATATTAGTCTAAACATAATTGCTGCCAGAACTGATTTTAAATTTTCCCAGTAGTACTTATAAGATAGATAAGGAGTTTCTTCTTAAATCATTTGTGTTTTTGTGCTTATCAAGTACTGGATTAAAAAAAGAAATTACTTCTTATTCTTCCTTGTCTAGTCTAGTCTACCAATCTACCTTTCTATTTTTTAATGAGTACCAAAAAAATTTTTTTAGACAATGGGAGTTGAGGTTAAATGACTTGCCCAGGGACACACAGCTAGGGAGTGTCTAAGGTCAGCTTTGAACTCAGGATCCCCAGGCTCCAGGCCTGCCTCTCAATCCACTGAGTCACATAACTACCCCCTGTACCAAATGTTTTAATGAGCTCTACTTCATAATATATTTTGAGATCTGCACATTCTATTCCTCCTTGATTTGTAACTTTTTCCATTACTTCCCTTGGTAGCCTAGATATTTTATTTCCTCAAATGAAATGTATTGTTTTGTCTAGCTTTGAACTTTATCCCTTTGATAATTTGATAGCAAAGCACTAAATCTGTTCACTAACTTCAGTAGTGTTGTCATGTTGTTATATTGACAAGGCCCAGAAATGAACACTGAATATTTCTCCACTTATGGTCATTTCAAATAAGACTCCTATTTCTATTTTTTTCTTTAGTATTTTCTTTTGACTATTTAGAAATATTGATTTTTTGTTTATTTTGCAGTTTATGACTTTGCTGAAGCTATTGCCTAAATAAGTTTCCTTGTTGATTCCTTAGGATTTCCTAAGGCATCATATCAAAAATTTGGTATAGTTTTGATTCATCATATCTTTGCCCATCTCTGCACTTCTAATTTCTTTCTCTTATTAGTTATTATTATTATTACTAACATTCTAAAACTACTTAAAATATAGCAAGGAAAGGGAATTTTGAATCAATACTCATTAGCCATATTGTTTTAAAGTTCTTATTCTTTTCTTCCTTTCTCCCTCCATTTAAGTGTTAGTTCTAATAGTAGGAATCACAATAAAATAGTTTTACAATTCCTTTCTCAGTCTTTTGAGAATAATTTATGCATTTTAGATTTTTTTGTTGCTCATTTAAAATTTGATAGGATTCTCCTTTAAATCCATCAGGATCATTTTATTTGATAGTTCTTTTATAGATAGTTCCTTTTCAGATATTGAATCATTTAACCTCTAAAGTCTCTTGTAAGTTTGAGTATTTTATATTTTTGAAAATAATACTTTATTTCTTTTGTCATTTGTTTCGTTGTTACATAATATAGTGGGTCCTGATGGTTCTTTTTATTTCTTGTAGTTTTATCGTTATTCCACCTTATTCATTTTTTATTTTGCCAATTTGATTCCCCACTCTACTCATTTTAATCAGTTTGGCCAAAGACTTAATGATTTTGTTAATCTTTTTCAAGGAAATATCTTTTAATTTTGCTCATCAGTACTGTTTTGTTTATTAGATTTGATTTCCATTTCATCTATTTTTTTCTCATTTTAAACCATTCATCTTAAGTACTTTTTTAAACATATTTTAAAAATGGATATTCAATTAATCCTCTTTTCTCTTTTGTTAATGCACGTTTTTAGTAATACAATTCTTCTCTAAGGACTACTATAGAGGAATGTCAGAATTCTTCATGATGGTCTCATTTTCATTGTCTTGAACATAATTATTAATTTTATGGGTTTTTTGGCCCACTTATTATTTAAAGTTTCATCATTGTCTCCATTTATCTTAGTCTTTTATTTTGTAGTCCATATGTTAATGACTATTTTTACTGCATATTTTCTGTAAAGAATATGTTTAGTATTTTTGCTTTTATACATTTATTATTTTATATTTATTATTGTTATTATATAAATTATCTGTGTCCTAAAACTTCATCTATTTTTGTGAAAGTGTTGTGGAACTGAAAAATATGTATGTTCTTTAATTGTACCATTCAGAGTGCTATAATTGCTTAAATGTAAATTCTCCAACAGTACATTCTAGTCTATAGTTTCCTTTTTAGTTATTTTTTTGTCAAATTCTGAGACAAGAACTTTAAATTATTTTACTCTATTATTATTTATGTCTTTTGCAATTCAGTTCATTTTTCCTTTCAATATAAATGCTATGCTATTTGAAGCATATATATGTATATGTGTGTATATATATTTAATATTGATATTGGTTCATTATGAGGATTTCTAGGCATGATAGTTTACATGAACATAGACAAACCATAGAGATCCCACATAAATATCTAATAAATTCTGATAAAACTCCAAAGAATCCAAAAATTCAAATAAAAACCAGAAATTCACACAAGGCTGAATAATGATCAAGAAGATGAGTGAGAAGTTATAGTAAGTGATTTCTTCTGCCCCAGAATTGCACAAAAAGTCAGCCAGAAATCCAGAGGCAATAATAAAGGCGGCCACCAGCAAAGCTAATGACAGCACCAACAAATAAGCCAGTGGGCTGTCAGCATGACTAGAGAGGCATTATAGTTATGCATGGTCTAAAATGCTTTCTATCTAGAGGAAATCAGACTGATTAGTTTGCATTTTATCCTAAGGCAAAAGACAGCCATTGAAAGCTTTTGAACAGGGGGATTACATAGTCAGACCTATGCTTTTGGAAGATTTTTTTTTTTAGTGACTATCTAGTAGATGAATTGGAGAATGGAAAGGCTGTAAGTGTGGAGGCCCCAAAAGAGACTGTACTAAATGTATATGAAAGAAAAGAAGTAGATACTAACATTCCCGCTGGTTTGTTTTACTTATTTTTCATTGTAATATGGAAATACATGAAGAAATAACTTAAGTAACATAGGTCTACCCAAAAAAACATGGCAGGTCAAAAACCTAAGAACTATAATGCAAAAAAAATAATATAAGAAAATACTCAGAACTCATTGATACAAAAAAAAAAACATCAATTAAAGAATTCCCAGTTAATCTCTAAAAAAAAAAACCAACACCTGATGGAGCACCTCCAAGATACTTAGTGTCTAGCTTCAAGTTCCAATGAAAAACAACAAATTATACAAGTGACCAGGCTAAACACTTTCAAATATCAAGCAAAAGAAATTCAAATAGCATAAGACTCTCCAGCACCCACCAGAAATCACAGGAAAGAATGTAATATTATTATCTAAAATACAAAGGACCTGAAGATGTGGCCCCAAATAACATGCTTCCAACCCTAATTCTTACTCTCAATAAAAAAAAAGTCTGTTCAATATAAGAAGAATTCAAAGCATTTCCACATGCAAGAGAGAGAGAGAGAGAGAGAGACAGAAAGCAAGAAAGCAATATGACTTGACTTACAACACCTGAAATAGCAGAAACAAAAAAAAAGTAATTAGATACAACTTCGGGGTGAACAGCACAAACAATAAAACAAATCACCCCATCTCTAGAGATAATTAATAAGGGGTGGGAGGAGGAGCATTAGAAAAGGAAACAAACTGGGGGCAGCTGGGTAGCTCAGTGGATTGAGAGCCAAGCCTAGAGATAGGAGGTCCTGGGTTCAAATCTGGCCTCAGACACTTCTAGCCATGTGACCCTGGGCAAGTCACTTGACCCCCATTGCCTACCCTTACCACTCTTCTGCCTTGGAGCCAATACACAGTATTGACTCCAAGATGGAAGGTAAGGGTTACAAAAAAAAAATTTTAAAAAAAAAGAAAGAAAAGGAAACAAACCTATGGTAAAAAGAAACAATAAAAATACTAGAAATTTATTTTTAACACTAGGATAAAGAAGAAAGTGGAACTAAAAGAAATAGAAGGAATAATGGAAAACATACTTTAAATATTCAGACTAAATCTCACATCCCACCCTCCTACAAGTAAATCAAAGGATACCACATAGACCTAGACAAAAAGAAAAGAAAAGAAAGTCATTTGGAAGATCAAGAGATGTATTATATCAAGATAAATAACAAAAAGATGTAAGAATTAAAAGGGAATAGAACTTCTAGAATATTATAAAGCAATAATCATCAAAGCCATTTAGTAATGATAAAAAAGAGAGAAATATTTCAGTGAAAAAGAATGGATATCATAAATAGTAGAACTTAATAACTCAGTGTCCTAAATTACTTAGACAAAAATTCTTTTAACTTCCTTGTACTTTTAGGAAAACTAAAAGCAGTTTGGCAAAAATTAGGCTTAGGCCAGCATCTTATACCATATTCCATAATAAATTCAAAATGGATACATAATCTTGCCATAAAAAAATCATAAGAGAAACAGATGATATGCCTTTTACAGCTATGGGAAGGAGAGTCATTCCGCTTCAGCCCAGTGTCCTGTTCATTCAGTTTTTACATTGGGACAAAATGAAGCATTTATTTAGTTTTGTTTTTGATTTTTAAAAATCCTTCCCTTTTATCTTATTATCAATTTTAAGACAGAAGAGTGGCAAGGGCTAGGCAATTAAGGTTAAGTGACTTGCTCTGGATCACACCGTTAGATCACTCAGTCTGAGGCCAGAGTTGAACCCAGGTCCTCCTGGGTCCAGGCAATGTGCTACCTAGTTGTCCCTAAAATGAAACATTTACAAGTTACTTAACAGTCAAGAAAAGGTTTTCTTAGCCTTAGCATAGAAAGAATATTCAACAAGGATACTTCAGTAGTGAAGGTGGGTAGCCGTAGCTCCGATCATCTCCATATGGAAACATAACATGTCAGCAAGACAGGATGTGATTTTGGGAAATCTTTCAAGTCTGAAGATTCCTGAAATTATGTGGATGGGTGTTTTTGTGCCATACATGACCAGAAACCCATATTAATATAGCCAGAGATCGCCAGGATGCTGTGTCAAAGGAGACACAGCTCAAACCTTGTCTCCCTCCACCACCGCCACCAACAACAACTACTCAAATCCTAAGGACTGCTTTGTTGTCTTTTGGAGAAAAAAATAACTTAACCCGTGTGATCTTGGGGCACATCCACGGTAGATAATGGCCCTATCACACCACTCTCAAATAGATCACAGGTCAAAGGACATAAACAAAAGAACGTTCTCAAAAGAAGAATGGAAAACTATTAACAGCCACATGAAAGATGCTCCAAATCACTAAAAATAAGAGAAATGTTCAACAAGGATTGCCCAGGGCAGCCTCAGGGAGCGTCTATTCAGTAGGGGAATGGGAACGGAAAACAAAGTAAAAAAATGATGAGGCGATGTGACTATGGGCAAGTCACTGAACTTCTCTCTGCCCTCGTTAGCTAGATGGGCAGCAGGTGGAATGCTGGACCTGGAATCAGGAGTCAGGAAGACCTGGCTTCCATCTAGTCTCAGACACTTCTTAGCTGTGTGACCCTGGGCAAGTCACTTAACTTCCATTGCCTAGCCTTTACTGCTCTTCTGCCTCGGGACCAATGCACAGTATTGTGAGTGCAATGATTCAAAGGTTTAAAAATTAAAAATTAATTAATTAAAAAATTTTAAACATTATTTATAAATTAAGTTAATTCTATTGTTAAGTTAGTTAATTCTATTGTTCCATGATATCATTTCCCTTCTCAAGGTTAACATTAGTCTTCTTTAGATGAGGGGACTGCACTTGATGATGGCATATTGATGGAATCAGAGGATTCTAGAGCTGAAAAGAAATGTAAAGGCACATTCCACTCTCTCCCTTTCACAGAGGAACAAACACAATCAGAGAGCCAGGATACATTAAAGCAGGAAGTCAAGTTTTGAACCCAGGACTTGAGATTTTAAAGTCAGTGTTCTTTTTATTAATTTCGTGTTGCTTTAATTGATAAAGTTCTTTCCAGCTTTCACACCCTATAATTCTAGGTTTACAAGTCCCTTCTCTGAAACTTCATTTCCTCATCCATCAAAAGAGAGAGTTGTAAAAGAGGCCATCAGTAGCACCTCCCAGCTTTGACATTCTATCACGGTCTCCTGGGTTTCTGTCCGGGAGGTCTGAAGGACTATTGCACTACATTTTCAAACCAAAAGGAAGTATAAAATGGAAACATGAAGCCAACATTCTCTGGGGCAGGCCCAGGGTCCTGTTTCTTGACTTGATCTTTGAGTAGAGTGAGCCACCATTTCAAAAAACCTGGATCCACTTCAATGCCTTTTCACTGCACAAGTTCCAGCTCAAAAGGTCTGCCCTTTCCAAGAGTTTCATTTGCTTGCTATTATCACCTATTGTTTATTGGAGCAGCCTAGATAGTGAAACTCGGGTAAGACACATGTCAAGGGATCAAGTGTTTGGAAAGATTACACTATGAAAGGAGGGTTACACCCTAAAGAGAATAATTATTTAGTAAGATTTATTGACTGTAGCATTTTTTCATTCAGAAAGAATCCAAAAAAAAAATCAAAGTAGATAAATGTTTACTCAAGCAATACAGAAGATGAGAGACTATGTGCTTGGGGGATCTGCTTCAGTATGCCCACACATGTCATGAATGCAAAGGGGGAGTAGGGATGGCCCCGGATTAGGAATCAGAACTCTTGGGTTCCAATGCTGGCTCTTTCCCTTACTAGCTGTGTGGCTGTAGGCAAGTGACTAAAACTCTAAGTTTCATTTTCCTAATGTATAAAATGAGAATAATATGTGTCCTGATTTCTTTGTGGATATTATGAAGATCCAGTAAAATAATGTATAACACATATAGTCCAAGTCAATGGACCTGTAAGCCAGTGGGTATGAGTTTGAATCCTTCCTCTGATATTTATGGCGTAAGTGATTGGGGGCAAGAAAGTCCCTTAATCCCTTTGGACCTCAGTTTCTCCATCTATTAAGTAAAGGGAAGGTAACCTAAAATATCTCTAAGATCCTTTCCAGCTCTAAATTCTGTGATTCTAGTATATGTGTAGTGCTTTATAATCTTAGAACCTCAAAACAAAAAGGGACCTCAGAAGTCATGCAGTTTAATTCATTTTTAACAATCTCATTTTATGTTAAAAAAAAAAAAACACAAGTGTAGCCTTCCCTTAAAGATCTTAAGTGGGAAAGAACCCATTTCATTTTTTAAAATTAATATAATTATTTCCAGATACCTCAGCCCCTCCCTTCCCTCTCTGCACCATTGGAGGCATCATCCAGCAAACATATGTACATAAAGATTCTGCCTTTTGTGTGTTCCCATTTTTCAACTCATTCTCCAGAGGTGAACATTTAAAAGTTATTTTTCCAATGTTAAATCTATAACCATATATAATGTTCTCTTGGTTCTACTTATCTTATTCTTCATTATCTCATGTAGTTCTTTCCAAATGATTCAAAATATTAACTCGCTCATTGTTTCTTATAGCATAGTAGTATTCCATCAAAATCACATACCACAATTTATTTAGCCATTCCCGAACAGATGGACATCCCCTCAATTTCCGCTTCTTTGACACCTCAAAGAGGCTGCTATAAATGTTTTGGAACATATGAATTGTTTTGTTTTGTTTTTTCTTTTTCACTAATCTCCTTGGGAATCCACAAGAATATACATAGTTTTATAACTCTCTAGGTGTGATTCCAAATTGCTCTCCAAAATGGTTTGATCAGTTCACAAAATGGATTGCCCTAATTGTATATTAGTGTCCATTTTTTTCCACATCCTCTCCAACACTTGCCATTTTGCCATTTTGTCATTTTAGCTGATCTGATGGATGTGAGATATCCCTCAGTACTTTTTTGGTTTGTATTTCTCTAATCATTAGTAATTTAGAGCATTTTTTCATATAACTACATATGACTTTGATTTCTTCATTCAAAGATTATTTGTTCATTTCTTTATCTTTTTATTTTAAAAAATCCTTACCTTCCATCTTAGAATCAATACTATGGGGAATGCCTGAACAAATTGTAAAATCTGATGGTGATGGAATACTATTGTGCTAAAAGTAATAATGAACAGGAGGAATTACATGTGAACTGGAACGACCTCCAGGAATTGATGCAGAGCCAAAGGAGCAGAACCAGGAGAACATTGTACACAGAGAATGATACACTGTGGTAAAATCGAATGTAATGGACTTCTCTACTAGCAGGAATGCAATGATTCAGGACAATTCTGAGGGACTTATGAGAAAGAACACTATCCACATCCAGAGAAAGAACTGTGGGAGCAGAAACAAAGAAGAAAAATATTTCCTTGATCACATAGTTCAATGGGGATATGATTAGGGAAGTAGACTCTAAATGATCACTTTACTGAAAATATTAATAATATACACATAGATCTTGATCAATAATATATGTAAAATCCAGTCGAATTGTTCATTGGCTATGGAAGGGGGAGGAAGAGGGGATCATGAATCATGTAACTATGGGAAAATATTCTAAATTAATTAGTTAAATAATTTGATTTTTTTAAAGATAAAGGATGAGCCAACATTAAAAAAGAAAAGAATCAATACTGTGTGTTGGTTCTAAGGCAGAAGAGAGGTAAAGGCTAGGCAATGGGTGTTAAGTGGTTTATCCAAGGTCAAACAGATAGGAATTGTTGGAGATTAGGTTTGAACTCAGAACCTCCCATCGATTGGTCTGACTTTCTATCCACTGAGTCACCTAGCTGCTCTTTCTTTATGTCTTGACCATTTATCAATTGGGGGATGATTCCTATTGTTATAAATTTGACAAAATTCTCTGCATGTTTTAGATATGAGGCTCTATCCAAAAGATTGTCTACATAATTTTTTCCCAAATTTTCTGCTTTCCTTAAAATATTGTCAACATTTGTTTTATTTGTACAAAGACTTTTCAATTTAATGTACTCAAAATTGTCCATTTTACAAGCTCTGCATTTCTTGTTAATTCATAAATTCCTCTCTTATTCATAAATCTGATAGGCAATATATTCCCTGTTCATAATTTATTTATGATATCTCCTTTGATGACTAGATCCTATATCTATTTTGATCTTATCTTAGTGAATAGTGTAAGATATTGGTCCAAACCTAGTTTCTGCCAAACTGCTTTCCATTTGTCCCAGCACTATTTATCAACATAGTGATTTCTTATCCCAATAGCCCAGATTGATACTTTTGTCAAATACAAGATTACTATAATCTTTTACTACTATTTGCTGCATATTTTTCTGTTCTGCTGACCTACCTTTCTATATCTCAATCAACACCAAATAGTTTTGATAATCACTACCTTATAATACAGTTTAAATTCCAATATTGCTAAACCTCTTTCCTTTACCTTTTTATCATTAGTTCTTTTGATATTCTTGATCTTTTGTTCTTCCAAATTAATTTTGGTATTTTTTCTAGCTCAATAAGATAATGCTTTGGTAATTTGATTGAGTTGTCATTGAATAAGTAGGTTGGTTTAGATAGGATTATCCTTTTAATTATATTGGCTCTGTCCATCCAGGAACAATTAATACTTCTCATATTACTTAGATCTGACTTTAATTTGTGTAAAAAAATCTTATAATTATGTTCTTGTAGTTCCAGGATTTGTCTTGGCAGGTATAATCCCAGATATTTTATTCTATCTGTGGTTATTTTAGATGGAGTATCTCTTTCTCTACTTGATTAACTGTTAATTACCATTCTATTTTTTGCTTTAATTTGATCAATCAAAGCATTTGTTAAATCACCACTATGTACTAGGTGATGGGGGGGTCAAAAGATGGAAATATCTGCTTTTAAGGATCTTACATCCTATGAAGTGAGATAGCATGTACATATCTACAAAATAGATGCAGTGTACTTGAAATGATTGATATTTGAAGCTGGAGGGATCAGGACAGGCTTCATGTAGAAAATGGTCCTTGAAAAAGTGATTCCTTTCCCTTGTAACAAACCAGAGATCCAAGAGGTAAGGATGAAGGGGAAGCACAGTCCAAAAATGGGGCACAGATGTCACAAAGGCACAGTGATGGAAGATGGAGTGTCCTGTGTGAGGAACAGCAAGAAGGTCAAATCAACTGGATCACAGTCTGTATGAAGGGAAGTAGCATACAAGGCTGGAAATGCTGATTGGATTAAGATGGTGAAATACTTTAAAAGTCAAATAGTTTCTATTTACTCCTAGAGTTAATTGGGAGTGACAGAAGCTTATTAAGGAGAGAAAAAGGTACAGCAAAATCTGTGCTTTAGGAAAATCACTTTGACTGCTCACTGAAGGATAGATTGGAGTAGGGAAAGACTTGAGGTAGGGGACCAATCAGAAGACTATTGAAATAGTTCAGGAAAGAGGGGAAGAGGACCTGAACTAGAGTGATAGCAATGTCAGTAGTTGGGGAAGGGGTTGTATAAGAGAGATGTTTCTAAGGTAGGAACTTGGGCATCTGTTTGAGAGTGGATTATAAAGAGTAGAGTCTTGAGGAAATTAGCCAGTCAGGAAGCTAGTGCTTGCAAGAGAAGCTAGTTGTAGTTCAGGAGAGAGGTGATGAACCAGAGCAGCAACTATGTAAGCAGAGGGAAAAGAATAGATGTGAGAATTCAGAGAAGTTGGGGTCTCCCAGCTAGTAAACTGAATGTGGTCCTCATGTCGTTGTCAGACGCAGAGAGAGCTTTGGGTGGAGAAAAAGAGTAAAACCCAGTCACAGAGGGTACCGGTCCTACAAAAAATGGACACAGCCAAATAACTGAGGACAGTCTTATGTGGATACATTAGAAAGAAGCCTTCAGTCAATGCAGTATCCTTTCAGCCACACCTGCTCACCTGAATGGGAACACCATCAGTAGTTTCCCAGACAAAGGATAAAGGGCAAAGAATGTTTGAGAAGGCAGGGATCTTCCGTCAGCCCCTTTTGTTTTATTGTTGGAGAAATGGAAGTCAAAGATGGAGAAACAACTTGTTTAGTGCCACATCACTAGTTAGTGGCAGGAAAAAAATAATGTTTGAAGCTGGCTGCTTAGAAAAATTATATCATTTATAGCTCAATATTTTCTCTTTAATTTTTATGAATATTTTAGTATTTAGATAAAGCATAGTGAAGTTCTACTGATCGTCTTACTACCTTTAGTCCTATCAACATTTTAAGAAATCTTATCTGTCTCTGAAAGCATAAAAAACTCTTCTTTATTCTTCCTATGATCACTTTTAATATTCAGAAAAGAACATTGGAACATGGCTGACTCCTGCCTCTTTGGGCCACAGGTATTTGGAGAGCACTGATCTTTTCCCATAAATGACCATCCATCTGCAGCACTCAATCAATTTTATCCACTTTTTAGCACATTATGTCTTGTCTTTCTTTGGAGGTTCATCAAACCTTACTTTGGAAGCTTCGTGTTCTGCACACGATGTTTCTGTTGAGTAGGTCCCAAGATTCAAGATTGAAGGGTAAAATATTACATGAAGAATTATTTCCTTTTAAAAACATCCCATATATTGGCTTAAGTCCAGCCTCTAGCCTTGACATGCTCCAAGGATGGGGCTTTCCTGCTGAGGAGGCCTTTCAGAGTTGGGGGACTCTCTGTCCTTGGCATACCAGTTCACTGTGCCCACAATGAGAACAAGACATCTATCTCTTTTCTGACTTCTACAAGTAACCTTAGCCAGGCGTTCTGAAATACCACTAAGCCAAGCTTGGATTCAATTGTCCCTGGCTTTGGGGACATGGAAATTAGGTACAATACTATTGCAACTTAAAATATATATGTATATATATATATATTTCTTAGGGATTTGCTCTTGTTGATACTTCAAGGATCTCTGATTTTTATCTCTTAGTTTTCTCTCTTCTGATGGATATGGCAGCCTCTCCACACCTTACTACATGGTTTTCATAAATTATTGTGGCCAAAAATTCAGACCCTGAGGGCCAATCCACACAGGATGAGCCTTTCTCTAATTAGTTAGGTTGATCCTTAGATGACAGGCCCAAGTAAATTTAATACAAATTCAAACAAGTGCATAGGAGAGGTACCAAAAAAGTTCAGGGCAAGATCCAAGTCTTGGCAGTAAGGACAGAGGGAGATGAGGGAAGACTCCATTAAGAAAGACATTTGAGGTCATGAGCTAAGAGGCCACAACAAGTGGAGACAGCAGCCTGTGCATGACAGAGAGCCATGAAGCACTCTGAGGTAGAGACTTTGGATGCCAAGACATAGGAGAAGCTGTGTTTCCTGGATAGAGTGAAACTCGATGCCACCATTGCTGAGAACATGAGCGTCTTCACGAAATCATATCTCCATTGATGTGCTGCCCCCTAACCCTTTCAGGGGGATCCTAAGGGCAAGTCCTTGAAGGATGAGGACATTCTGATGAATCATGAAGACATTCTGCAGAGACTGAGTGTGGGGACCAGAGCCACATTCTACTCGGGGCTCTGGGAGCCCCAGATTGTCCGGGCATCAGTGTTTCAGACAAAGTATGTTAGTCTTCACCTCACTTACCTGCTCTCTCAGTTCCCTTCATCTACCTTCACAAGAATGACTTGAGGTCCTGCTGGCACTGTATGATTCATCTTGCCTGCATCTGTTGCTTATTCCTCTATGAAGTACTTACTTTGATTTTTCAATTTACTGCTTCTTTCATAGATCGATGCTCCTGGATAATGTCTTTGAGAACTATATCTCCCATTGGGCTTTTTTTTTAAACCCTTAACTTCTCTGTATTGACTTATAGGTGGAAGAGTGGTAAGGGTAGGCAATGGGGGTCAAGTGACTTGCCCAGGGTCACACAGCTGGGAAGTGTCCGAGGACGGGTTTGAACCTAGGACCTCCTGTCTCTAGGCCTGACTCTCACTCCACTGAGCTACCCAGCTGCCCCCGCCCATTGGGTTTTACTGCCTGGGTGGCCTCTTAATAACAGCTGGACACTTATATAGCAGATTTGAGATTTGAAAAGCACTTTACAAATATTATTTTATTTGATCCCTACAACAATCCTGGGAGGTGGGGGCAATTATTATTTCCATTTTACAGATGATGAAATCAAGGCAGGCAAAGGTGACGTGATATGCCCACGGTCACATAGCTAGCAAGTGTCTATGGCTGTATCTGAACTCAGGTCTTCCTGATGCCATCTAGCTGCCATTCTCTCATTCCCACACCATATGGCAGTAGACAGGTGAAACTGGCTCTTAGCGCCTTTTTGTTTTGCTGGCTAGGTAACATCTCCATTGACGTCACCTTGAGGAACCTTGGCAGATTCAGAGGCTTCCGAGGTATCCTGTGGGATCAAGAACTCATGAGAAGGATGGCAGTGTCCCAGTTACATGTATGAGGCAGGGTCCTGGATCAGGTTTGCCATCATGACCTAGCGTCCCCCTGCTTCCTTGTGGCCTTCATCCAAATGAACATCTGGACCTAAAGGAAGCACCAGGGCTAACTAAAAGAGTTCCAAGACTATCCTCTACCCCCCGACCCTCACTATGCTCTTCCCTTCTCCCTTTTGCCTTGGTAAGCTACCCCCTCCACTTGGAGGAGCTTCTCCATTTTTTAAGCATCCATGGGTAGCTTTCTAGCTCCATATTTTGTGTCCCAAATGGGGCGCAGGACTCTCCTCACGCCACGGACTTAGCTGTTATCTGGACAGGACTTGATCTTCATCTATTTGTCTAATTAAAATATAGCATGAACCCTGAAGAAGGGGTACAAGCCTTGGAAAGGCTTCTGTTTTCTAGCTAAAATAATAAAATACATCCTTATGCCTTCAAAAAAAGGAACTTCTGCATGGCCTTGAAGATTGACTAAGATTTCAATGAAGAAATAGAGAAATAGAGAAAGAGTAGTTGATGGGAAGAGGGAGGGGGGAAGATAAGACTGAAGAAAAAAATGAAATGAGGTTGACAACAAGGCTGAGAAGGTAGATTTGAAAAAGCAGGTTGTGGAGTAATTATTTTGTTTCCCTTAAAATATCTTGTGGTCTATATATTATTATAAGAAATTCCTCCCTCCTGACTCCTCTATTTCTTTCCCTGGCTACACCATTCTCCCAGTCTCCTAGGCTCCATCAGACACTCCAGGCTTTTTGATGGACATTGAGTCTAACAGAGTGAGATGAGAGCTCAATGCCATTGAAATAAGCTTCAAATTGAAAGTCCTGCTCTCAGATTCATTCTTCAGAACTAGAAGAGACCAGAGGGGTCCTCTAAATTAAACCTGTTCCTAAAAAGAAATTTCTTCTCCTCTCCCTCCTTCTCCTTCTTTAAAATTCATGAGATACTTATCAAACACTCCCAAGTGCAAGGTTCTATGCTGGGTTTTGAGTATTCGACAATTAAATATAAGCCAATGTTTACCTCCAAGAAACTTATATTCTGCTTGGCAACAACTAGAGTTTCCACCTGGCAGCTATTTAACCAACTTGTTGGCATTTTATTACTTTTTACTAATGTGTTGTTACACATTTGTGTAATGTTGTGTTGTGTAAACTACATAGCGTACCTACAGAAGCTATAAAATATTTCAGAGTATATCTACCAAAAACTATATAAATGCAACCATATAATGCTTTTTGCCAAAATAAAGACAGATTCAAATAATTTTAGGAACATTGGTGGATAGGTTATATCAATATGGTAAAAAGCAACATTACCTAAATTAATTTACTTGTTTATTGCTTACTTATTATTAATATAATATTATTAGTATTAATGACCAAACTCCCAAAAGAATATTTGAAAGACGTAGAAAATACAATAATGGAATTCAAATGGAAGCATCTATCAATACCAAATCTCAAACTATACTAGAAAACCTTAATTATTTTTTAAAAATTTGGTACAGGTTTAAAAAAAATTGGATACAGGCTTAAAAATAGAGGGGTTGGGTTCCTGGTTAAGATGGAGGCTGAGTAAAAAGCAGCTGCATAACCTCTCCTAACTGAAACATATAGGACTCCTCAAGAAGACATAAAAACAAATCCAGAGGAACAAAGGGACTCCACAACAGGGCGCAGCATTAGAGGTACATGGAATCGGGGCATTTCCATGCTATAAAGGGGTGAAACAGCTCTCACTAAAACGCAAGTTGAGCAACCCCCTCCCCCATCCCACCCCACCTACAGTGACAAAGCCAGCACACAAGAGCTAGAGCAAGCTTGGGGCACCCATTAAGTCCTTGGCAGCTACTTGGGATCACCAGGGCCTATTCCTGAGAGCAGCAATACTTAAGACCTCAAGAGGCTAAAGAACGTGCGTGGACTTTGAACATAGACCCTGAGCGCAGGATCTTGAGTCCATGGATCCTGAGCGCAAGAGCAGACTCGGATCCTGAGCACAGGAGTGGACCTTGAGTGAGGACCCAGTGCAGAGGGGTGCATGACTGTGGAAACAGTGCCCTGAAACTATTAAAGGAGGCTCAGACAGAGGAACAAACAAGGGGGCCACCAGGAGGCTTGACCCTGAGAACAACGAGATCTGAGACTTCAAGAGCCTAGAGAGCGCAAACAGACTCTGGGTGTGAAGAAAAACCTGAGAGGGTGCAGGGCTAACAATGGCAAGCCATTCTCAAGAACCCCAAAAGAGAAAGATCATCAAGAAGAAATCTGTAACACTGGACAACTTTTACACAGAGAAAGTCCAGACAGCAGAGCAAACAGCAGAGGAGAACAAACACGTAATCACATCCAAACCTTCCCAAAATAATGAAAACTGGTCACAAGCTACTGAAGAGTTCAAATCTGAGATGATGAGAAAGATGGAAGAGATCTGGCAAGAAAATAACTGTTTAAAAGGCAGAATTTCACAATTGGAAAGTGAGGCAAGTCAACTGAAGACCAGAAATGACCAGATTGAAAAGGAAAACCAAAAGATTATAGCCAAAAACCAGTCCCTAAAGGCTAGAATTGAGCAATTAGAAGCTAATGATGTCTCAAGACAGCAAGAACAAATAAAACAAAGTCAAAAGTCTGATAAAATAGAAGGAAACATGAAATATCTCAATGAGAAATTGACAGATCAAGAAAACAGGGCTAGAAGAAACAATTTGAGAATCATTGGTCTTCCTGAAAAAGCAGAAATTAATAGAAATTTGGACTCCATACTAAAGGAAGTTATTCAGCAAAATTGCCCTGAAATTCTACAACAAGAGGGCAATATAGACATTGAAAGGATCCATAGATCACCCTCTACACTAGACCCAGAAAAGACAACCCCCAGGAATGTAATAGCCAAATTCAAGAGCTCCCAAGAAAAAGAAAATATCTTACAAGAAGCCAGAAAGAGACAATTCAAATATCAAGGAGCACCAATCAGGATCACACAGGATCTGGCAGCCTCTACACTAAAAGACCACAAAGCTTGGAATATGATATTCAGAAAGGCAAGAGAACTGGGCCTTCAACCACGGATCAACTACCCATCAAAACTAACTATTTACTTCTAGGGGAAAGTATGGGCATTCAACAAAATTGAATATTTCCAAGTATTTGCACAGAAAAGACCAGGACTAAATGGAAAGTTTCATATGCAACCACAAAAATCAAGAGAAACATGAAAAGGTAAATAAGAAACAGAGGGGAAAGAAAGAAAACTCATTTTTAAATTTGCCTCTTTAAGGGCTTCAATAAGATCTAATTATCTGTATTCCTATGTGGAGAAATGCTATGTATAATTCTCTGTAGTGAACTCTATTCACTATTATAGTATTCACTATTATAGTATTCAGAAGAATAATTCATAGGGAGAGGGTGGAATACTAAATGGTCTAAGATGATATGGAGGGAGGGAAAGAGGGGGGTGAATAGTAGGGGACACCAAGAGAAACTTGAGTGAATAAGAAAAATAGATATTCTATTACACACAAAGAGGGCATGGGAAGGGGAGGGGACCAATACTATTATAAGAAGGAGAGGAAGAGAGCATTAAGAGGTAATATTTAAACCTTACTCTCAGTGTAATCAACCCGGAGAGGGAAGAGTAGCTATATTATCCATTGGGATATAAAACTCTATCTAGCCCTACTGAGAAAGTCAGAAGGGATAAACCAAGGGGAGCAGGGGAGTAGGGAGGTCAAAAAAAGGGAGGGGAGAATAAGGGAGAGGGAATTCATTAGGCCTTTAAAAATGAAAAGAGGGGAATAATAAGGGAGGGGGTAGAAAGGTAAGTTAATCAAGGGAGGAAATAAGGGATACCTGCTTAAAGCAAACCATTGGTTTAAAAGGAAATAGTGTAAGAAGAAGGGGCAGGACTAGGGGAAGATACAAAAATGTCAGCGAATGCACATCTGATAATTATAACTCTGAATGTGAATGGGATGAACTCGCTCATAAAACGGAAGCAAATAGCAGAGTGGATTAGAAACCAAAATCCTACCATATCTTGTCTACAAGAAACACATATGAGGCAGGTGGACATACACAAGTTTAAGGTTAAGGGCTTGAGCAAAATCTTTTGGGCGTCAAATGAGAAAAAGAAGACAGGAGTGGCTATTATGATTTCTGACAAAGCCAAAGTAAAAATAGATATGATTAAAAAAGACAGGGAAGGTCATTACATCCTGATTAAAGGCAGTATAAACAATGAGGAAATAACACT
>NC_058131.1:213168575-213183708 GCF_016433145.1 Gracilinanus agilis
AGAGAGAGAGAGAGAGAGAGAGAGAGAGAGAGAGAGAGAGAGAGAGAGAGAGAGAGAGAGAAATTGTTTTTCTATCCTGGTGTTTGCTAGCCTTGCTACATTGGCAAGTCATGAGTCCCTAATCCTGTTTATTCTTCTGTAAAAATGAGGGGTTGGAGTATCCACTCTAAGGCCTGGGACCTTAGAGATTATCTATGAATGAGGAAGGAAATTAGTTTGAAAGGATGGAAAAGGATGGAAAAGATAACAGTACCAGTGCCTGGCACATATTAAGTCTTCTTGATCCTGATTGGACTTATTTACAGTTGGAAGCATCCTCGGTGCTCAACAAGTCCAACCTTTTCATTATTCAGATGAGTAAACTGAGGCCCGGTAAGGCAAAGTGATTTACCTGAGGTCACAAAGATACTCAATTGCATAGTCAGATTTTGAATATGAGTTCTTTTGTCTTCAAATCTGGCACTTCCCTCCATTGTACCACAGTGTTTCTAATCTTGGACATCAATGAAAATTTTTGAAATGTCTCTTTCTCCCTTCCCAATGTGTTTGTCTTTGTCTCTGTCTCTATCTCTGTCTCTATCTCCATCCCTGTCCTTTTCTCTTCCTCTCAGGAAATTGAGGTTTTTCTTTAAAAGATTACTAATGGTTTTCTTTTAACTTTTGGTTGGACTACATGACCTCTTAGGTCTCTTCTATCTTCCAAATTCTTTGATTCCTTCTGTAATAAAAAATGATAATCCATTCTGTGAGTGAAATTTATCAAGTTTGACTGTTCTTCATTTCCCTGATTTTTTAATTAAAATTTTTAATTACATGAAGAAAAAAATTATTTTCTGACATTTTATGATTCAGATTCTCTCCTTCTCTCCCTTCTCTCCCTCCCCAAGGCAAGAAATAGTCTGATACAGGTAATTCCAGGGCTTTTATACAATACATATTTCCATATTCCCTATGTCATGGCTAAAGACACATATCACATATACAATACAAAACTCATGAAGGAAATAAAATGAAGGATGGCATGCTTTTATCTGTAATCAGATTCCAAAAATTCCTTCTTAGGCTGTGGATAGTGGTTTGCTTGTTTTGTTGTTGTTGTTGTTTTTAATGCATTCCTTGAGTTATCTTGGAATCTTATTTTGCTGATTATAGTTTAGTCCTTCACAGTTGATCATCATGCAATATTTCTGTTCCTGTATTTACAGTTCTCCTGGTTCTGCTCACTTAATTCTGCATCAGTTCATATAAGTTTTCCCCAAGTTCATTTCTTTTGGCATAATAATATTCCATTACAACCATGTAATACAATTTGTTTAGCTATTTCCCAAATGGAGGATATCCTTTTAGTTTCCAATTTTTTACCACCACAAAAAGACTGCTAAAACTATTTTTTTCATACAATTAGATCCTTTTCCCCTATCTCTGATCTCTTTACTTGCTCACTCAAAGAGTATATAGTTTTATGACCCTTGTGGTATGGTTCCATATTTCTCTCCAGAATGGTTATATCAGTTCACAATTTGACCAGTACTGCATTTGTGTCCCAACTTTTCCTACATCTCCTCCAACATTTATCATTTTCCTTTTTTTGGTCATATCAACCACTCTGATAGGTATGAGGTATCTCAGAGTTGTTCTAATTTGCCTTTTCTAACCAATATTTATTTGGAGCATTTCTTGATATGACTACTGTTATATTCAAATCCTGGGAAATGTTGGATGTCACCTTGATTGACCAGGGAGGCAGTTGGAAAGATTGGAATGTTCCCAAATGCCATGAGCCAGGAGCAAAAGTCAGTTGGCCTAGGGATATAAATAACCCTAACAGCCACCTGGAGGGGTTCTTTGGACTTTGGTCTTTGGGCTTGGGTCCCTGGGTGGTGAAGGGAGGCTGGGAGGTCTATGAAGAAGAGGGTTGGTAGGATCTGAATATTTCCTGAAGGCTGTGAAGGCTAGTAAATCACCAAACACTGATAGGGAGAAAGCTGAGAGAATAAAATCACCAACACAGCTGCTTCAAGAGCAGTCACTATTCTCTGGCTTGGCAGTGGCCAGGCTGGGCCAGAGGGGTTGTGAAGATCAAAGCTCCAGCTTCTATTAAATCAATAGCCTCCAGTCCTAAGTGATTATAGATTATAGATATTAGGTTGATAGGGTCTCCAATCCCCAAAGCTTATCCTATTTATCCTTTCCCTAATTATAGATTATAGATAAAGAGTGTTTAATAAGAACCTTTTTGAGTGGTCTTTATATCATGACCCTTGGGGAGGGAGCTAACACAGTCAGATACCAGATGTGATCCAAGTCTAATCAGAGCCCTTTATTAATAACTTATCCAACCCCAGGTTACCCATCCACCTAACCTTTCGGGTTCTCCCTGGGCAACTGTTATTGAAAGAGGAAATTATAACAACTAGCAAGGGTGATTGGGGTTGGTGTTCCCCCATCACCAGCACCTAGGGAGAATACAGAGATACATCCACATTACTAGATATCTATATCTCCCTAGGACCTTCTTTCTTTATAACACTATACATAATTTTAATTTCTTTATTTACAGACAGCCTGTTCAGATACTTTGACCATTTATCATTGGGGGAATGCTTTGTATTTTTATAAATTTGACACTCAGTTCTCTGTATATTTGAGAAATGAAGCCTTTGTAAAAGATACTTGCAATAAATTTTTCTTCCCAATTTGTTGTTTCCCTTCTAAACCTGCATTAGCTTTTGTTTGCATGGAAACTTTTAAATTTAATGTAATTGAAATTATCCATTCCTTTCTTTGTAATGTTCTCAGTGTCTTGTTTGGTCATAAATTCTTCCCTTATCCTTATGCCACTTTCTTGATATGCTGATGAGAATAGTGGGGTACCCAAGCAGGAAGGATGTGGTGGCAGAATCACATCGACTATTGACCAATAATGAGCTTCAGAGATTTCTGGGCTATAATAACATTTGCTCAAATTCCTCTGAAGAGGTATAGACAAGGAATATTTATCAGTGATTATGTAATAAGGCTACTAGACAAGGCAGGGAAAAAAAACATTCTTTAAGCAGGATGGTTAATTTTATTATTATTACTATTATTTAGAATAGATTTATGATAATGACAAAATAGATGCAGAAATAAGGAGGTGGTTTATGCAAACCAAATAGATATGTGCTTACTTTATAGTTAGGGACAAACAAAATAGAAAGGTGTCAAAATAATTATTTTTTACCAAATTTGCTCTTCAAAATTATTTTAAAATTTTTTTAATCATTAATCTAATCAACAACAAATTTGAACATTTTAAGATACAAAAGAGAGCAGCAACAAGAGCAGATTGCATATGAAAATGTAGACTTCTACCTATAGATTGTCTCATCATTCTTTTGGCGTGAGTTTTAGCTAAACTTGATTTAGAGATTTCTTAGACTAATTCTATTTAGAGGTTGAATGAACCAGAAAGATAAATGGTTCCATTGGCTCAACCCCCATCATCTTTGTGAACCCAGAGGTTTTGTGGAATGCTGAAATAATAGTTACAGTGTTATTAGGTAGGTCTAGCATCATTGCCCACAATTTAAAAATGAAAAATTAGATCTCAAAAATTAGAGGTAAATTAACTTGCCCAGAGTCACACAGTTAGTGTCAGAATAGGACTGGAGGCCAGATTTCCCAGTTTTAGAACCAGTAGTCTTATATAAATTTCATATTACCTCTGGTGTCTTAGAATGCTCTGTACACAATAGGTTCTTCTCCTTGACATTTCCACTGCACCTCCTTAACTAAGTTATTTCAGAAAAGCAGAGCAGTAGCAAAAGAAATTTTAAAAAGCAGTTAGAAAGCTAATAGGTAGGGGGCATAGGGGATAAAGTGCCAGGCATGGAGGCAGGAGGACCTGGATTCAAATTTGGTCTCACGTTTTTTTCATTATTTCCCTTGATATGCTTGATCTTTTGTTCTTCCAAATGAATTTTGTTACAGTTTTTTTTCTAATTCAGTAAAAAAGTTTCTTGGTAATTTGATAGATATGGCACTAAATAAGTAAATTAATTTGGGTAGGATGGTCATTTTTATTATGTTAGCTCATCCTACCCATGAGCATTCAATGTTTTTCCAATTGTTTAGATTTAGTTTTAATTGTTTGGAAAGTGTTTTGTAGTTGTGTTCGTATAATTCCTGTGTTTGCTTTGGTAGATAGATTCCTAAGTATTTTATATTGTCTAGGGTGACTTTAAATGGTGTTTCTCTTTCTAACTTGCTACTGTGATGTGTTGGAAATATATAAAAATGCTGATGATTTATGTGCATTTATTTTGTATCCTGCAACTTTGCTAAAGTTGTTGATTATTTCTATTAGCTTTTTAGTTGATTCCTAGGATTTTTTAAGTAGATCATCATATCATCTGCAAAATTATAGTTTAGTCTCCTCATTGCCTATTTTAATGCCTTCAATTTCTTTTTCTTCTCTAATTGTTATTGCTAGTGTTTCTAGTACAATGTTAAATAATAGAGGTGATAATGGGCATCCTTGTTTCACGCGTGATCTTATTATAAAACTATACTGTAGGGGGGCAGCTGGGTAGCTCAGTGGAGTGAGAGCCAGGCCTAGAGACAGGAGGTCCTAGGTTCAAACCCGGCCTCAGCCACTTCCAGCTGTGTGACCCTGGGCAAGTCACTTGACCCTCATTGCCTACCCTTACCACTCTTCTGCCTTGGAGCCAATACACAGTATTGACTCCAAGATGGAAGGTAAGGGTTTAAAAAAAATTTTTTTTAATAAAAAAAAACAATATGGTACTGGCTAACAGACAGAAGGAGGATCAGTGGAATAGACTAGGGGTAAGAGACCTCAGCAAGACAGTCTATGATAAACCCAAAGAACTCAACTTTTGGGACAAAAGTCCACTATTTGACAAAAACTGCTGGGAAATTTGGAGAACAATATGGGGGAGATTAGGTTTAGATCAACATCTCACACCCTACACCAATATAAATTCAGAATGGGTGAATGACTTGAATATAAAGAAGGAAACTGTAAGTAAATTAAGGGAACACAGAATAGTATACTTGTCAGATCTCTGGGAAAGGAAAGATTTTCAAATCAAGCAAGAGTTAGAGAAAATTACAAAATGTAAAAACAAATTTGGTCTCAGACACTTCCTAGCAGTGTGAGCCCCTTTGACCAGCCTCTGGCCTTCTTTCTTAGAATTGTTATTAGGTCAGAAAGTAAAGGCTTAAAAA
The DNA here is from genome assembly GCF_016433145.1 of Gracilinanus agilis. Classification (NCBI taxonomy): domain Eukaryota; kingdom Metazoa; phylum Chordata; class Mammalia; order Didelphimorphia; family Didelphidae; genus Gracilinanus; species Gracilinanus agilis. The sequence goes on from NC_058131.1 coordinate 213,173,808, forward strand.
AAAAAAAAGGAAGGAGGGAAGCTAAAGGTAATTAAAGTTAAAAATCAAGGCTGGTAAAGGAAATCACTCCTTTCAGAAAACCTGGCTATTCTTACAGTCAACTTATTTGCATACCAATAGCATAGGAAATCCAGGAACTCAGTACCTGAGCATTTCCCGGAACTTACTCATGCAACAAGCATTTACTGGCCAGCATTGGACTAAGAAGCAAGAAAGGTACCCAGAAAGATGAACACCCACTCCAGGAAGCAGCCAACCACAATACCACACCCTCTGACAAGCAAGCCAGAGAGAATCAGGAAGGACCCAAAAGGTACTAAAAAAGCTTTCACTGATCTTGTGCCAACGTTACTGCCCAGACTGAATCTGGGTGGTAGCTGTGTCAGAGAGGAGAGGGAGAACAGACAACAGATATTATAAACTGCAGGACTTGACCATGATGGAGCTGGAGGGGATGAGAGCAAGGAGTCAGCATTGACATGTAGGTGGCAAGACTGGGGACTGGGAGGATGATAATGGGACAGTTAGTCTCAAATCCACAGGAGAGGATTTGGGGAGAGAAATAGTGAGTTCAGTTTTGGACAGGAAGAGTTTAATATATCAATGGGACACCAAGTTCCAGATGTCTAATAGGCAGTTGGACCCTAGAGGTCTGGACAATTAGACCTGAAAATCATCTGTATAGAGATGAAAGTTGCAACCCTGACTACTGATGAGATCACCAAATAAAATGGTAATGGGGGGAGTTAGATGGATCAAGTCAGACTTTTTTTTTTTTTTTTTTAGAATGGGAAAAGCACAGTGATGATTAAAGGGAAGCAGCTTGTAGACAGGAAGAGACCAAAGCTAAATGAGTGAGAAAGATAAAAGGAGGTGAACTGCTAGAGGCGATGGGATAGAATTGGGTCACTTGGGCAGGTAGAGGAGTTTGCCTTGGCAAGAAGGGCTACTTCTTCACATGGAACAGGGGTGAAGGAGAAGATGCAGCAGAAGGCATTTGAATGGTATGAGATGAGAAGGGGGAGAAATTCTCTGTAGATGGCCTTGATTTTTTTCAGCGAAATATGAGGTAAGACTTTTAGCTGGGAGGACAGTGAAGGGAGCAGAGTGGGAGGTTTGAAAGGGCATAAAAAGGTTTAGAAAAGTGGCTTTGGATTGCCCTTTTGGTTCCACCTCATATTATATATAATAACTCATTTAAGTTTACATTCATCCATTCATTCTATAGTATTCTAAAGATTGCACTGGGCTTTTCCCACCACAACTCTGTGAGGTAGAAAGTATATTTTATGGATAAGAAAACTGAGGCATCAGAGTCAAAACTCAAAGGTTTTGACTTCAAGTCCAGTGCTTTTTCTGCCATATCACAGTGTCTCATTATATCATCATTTTATTGTACTTATTCCTATATGTATAAATAATCATAAAAATAGGGATGATAGGGTTGCCATGAAGGATCAAGTAAGATGATATATCATCAAAGGTATTTCAAAAACCTTATCATGGAAATAAGTTTTGAACAATGATACATGTATAACCCAGTGGAAATGCTCATCAGCTCACTGAGGGGGGAGGGAAGAGAGGAGGGAAAGAACATGAATCATGTAACCATGGAAAACCATTCTTAATTAATTAATTGACCAAAAACCTTAGGGTCCTAAACAAATGTGAACCGATAATATCATTACTTGTTCAGTTTCCTCCTTTCTCCTTTTCTTCTGTCCAAACTTGAAATTTCAGGGCACTCCTAACGGGGGTGCTTCCCGTACCAAAGCCAATTAGCAATAGTCCTACAATTTAAATTTTTAGAGACACCTTTGGCATTGGGACAACTTACATTCAGATCCCACTTCTGACAGCAAAGCTGGTCTCTCTGTCCACCATTTAACACTATCTCCTTTGCTCTGTTTCCCTTACCAGACTACAGACTCCATGAAAGAAGGGCAAAGTAGTGTTTGGTTCGCTTTGGTATATTTGAGGCACTAGGTAGAGGGGAAAGTGTGATCCATGGATGTTGGTAGCAATGTTTGTACAATGCTGTATTTTCTGAATAAATATACCTTTGAAAAAGCTAATGACCATCTCTAGCATCTCTCTTTGTGATGGCAAGGAACTGAAAATTGAGGGGATGTCCATCAATTGGGGAATGGCTGAACAAGGTGTGATATTGTTGTAATTAGAATCTGTTACCCTAAAAACTATGATCCCCAGCAAAACTACAATTCCCAGCACTCCACTCACTTCCTGTCATTATGTGCTGACGTAGACAGGATATAAATTTGGTGGAGTTCCCTGCCTCGCTCTCTTTCCCTCCTGTCACAGCTTTGGTGGAGCTGGGATTTTTGAGCAGGTAGAAAAACTTAGTCATGTGGTTCTATTTTGTCAGATAATAAACTTTATAAAAATAATACTTGAAGTATTACACATTAATTTAAATCCTATAGTATATGATTGTGATTAAATACTACTGCACTGTAATAAATCACAAGCAGGCTAATTTTGTTAAAAACACATAGAAAGACTATTAAATTATAAAATGTGAAATGAGCAGAACCAAGAGAACATTATATACAACCACAGAATTATTGTTTGAAGAACAAATAACTTGTGTATGTCCATCTCCAGAGAAAGAACTGATAAATAGAAATAAGCAAGACATAGTTTAATATATACATTTATCTTTTTGTCAGATTTTGCCTTCTTTAGTACACAAAGGGAGTTACCTGGGAATCTTAATGTAACAAACAAACAAGATTTTTTAAAAAAGCTAATGAATGTCAAGTGGTTAAATGGAACTGGGATGTTAATATTGACATCTAAGAATGGGATGAATGCATCAGAATAGGACATTGAACTGACAGCATTAGAAGAAAATTTCCCCAATCCTTTAAGGATATTCCAAGAACCTTGAAGGGTACATGGAGCAGATCTTAATCTTAAAAGTGAATTCAGGGGCAGTGAGGTGGTTCGGTAGCTAGCAAGTCAGGCCTGGAGATAGGAGGTCCTGGGAACAAATATGGCCTCAGACATTTCCTAGCTCTGTGACTCTGGATAAGTCACTTAAGTCCAGTTGTCTAGCCCTTACTACTTCTCTGTCTTAGAAAAGATCCTTATTACTGAATCGAAGACAGAAGGGAAGGGTTTCGTTTTGTTTTTTATACAAAGGGAGTCCAGAGTATCACATTTCCATAGTCATAGCTTATGCTTAGGTGCATAGTAGGGACTCTGGAAGTATTTCTTTGAATGAATCTAAAAGATGCAACATCATTCAGTCAGCCTATCTCATTTCCTATAAGCCTGGCTCAACTCTGATGAGCTCTAACAAAAGGAAGTGGTTTGCAGAGGTGGTGGTTCAACCAGGTATTCGTCTATTAGGAAGCACACTGGAATTGGCTTTGAATACCTCCACATTTCACTGAACACTATAATAAAACCGGAAACAACAGAATCTAGTCTCAGACTTAGCCCTGAGCATTAATTGCAGAGCTGGTAGCCCTCGTGATAGCATCTGAATGTGATTGGAAGGCATTCCTGCTCCCAACAATATGTACAGCACGAGTCTGACCAGGCATCTGCAGCATCTGCCCTCAGATTTACTCCCTCGAATAAAGGCAGAAGACTTACAATAAATATAGAAGCAACAGGACTCAGCCTCAGCAAAGATACCAACTATCCAAATGACACTGAACAAATGAATTTTCCTCTCTGGATCTTAGTTATATATAAAACAAGAGGAAGGGGCATCTGGGTGGCTCTGTGGATTGGAAGATCTTGAAGATAATTTGCATTCTACAATTCTACCACATTGATAGCACTTCTTAAATATTTTATGCTCAAATTGTAGATATTAGGTTACATATCTTTCTTATTGACTAATATAAAAGCTCCCTGAGGGCAAAGACTGAGTCCTATTCATCTTTTTTTTTTTTAATCCTAACCTTCTGTCTTAGAATCAATACTGTGTTTTGGTTCCAAGACAGATGAGCAATACGGACCATGCAATGGGGGTTAAGTGACTTGCTCAAGGTCATACAGCTGGGAAATGTCTAAGACCAGATTTGAACCCAGGACCTCCCGTCTCTAGACCTGGCTCTCAATCCACTGAGCTACCTATCTGCCCCACCTATTCATCTTTGTTTCCCCTCAACACCTTATCTAAAGAAGCAGGAATTCAATAAAGAATTATTGAATGAATTATGACAAGTTAATATGCAAGTACCAATTAAATGGCTGGATTGTCTTTTGAGTATCTGGTAAATAGCAGACATAGAACAGGGGAATTTTGATGAACATGAAGAAATGGGAGGAAAATCCCCAAATCTATCCTATTAAGGGTGAGAGAAGGCTGCACAAATAGCCTTAGGTTTCCTAGCCCCAGGAAAACATGGTGTCAGGATATGAGAAACTTCCTCTTGAAGGCAGATGTGTTCACTTCTAGGTCTTCTTTCTCTTATGGTCTATCTTATCTCATCCTGTCTACTTGTCTGGCTTTGTTCCCTAGTTCCATCCTAACCTCTACCTTTTGCATACTCTCTGCATTCTGGCTGCCTGCCTAACTTTGGTTCCCTGTTCTCCCTTGACCTCTCATTTTTTCATTCTTCCCAAGTCCACACCATCCCCTTGACTCATCCCATTAAATTTCTCCTGTGTCTTGGTTCTTCTGGTCCGCAGCCCTACCTTTCCAATTTATTGCTTCCCATAAAAGCAAGGGGTAACATTAGGAGACTGAGAGCCTTTGGGGGACAGAAAGATCCTAATAGGAAGGAGAAGTGGTGGCATCACTAAAGACAGACTTCTCCAGAACCACTTCTAATTAGACTAACTACTTTATCACTTTGGAGAGAAGTTTCTAATTTTATCCAAACATAGTTGATAGAATAATAGTGGCTAGCAGTTCTAGAGTGACTTAAAGTTTATAAAATACTTTCCTTTGAACAATCTATGAGGCAGATAATATAAGTAGCATTATCTCTATTTTACAGATAAAGAGACTGAGGTCAGTGAAGTCAAGGGACTTGTCCAGGGTCTCATAACTAGGAAGTATCAGAACCAGAACTTCACCTAGGTCTCCTGACTCCTGGACCAGTGCTCTTCTACCCAGTACCAGAGGAGTCTTCATAGCCTAATCTTGGCCCCTGTGGAGCCTTGCTGTGTGACCCTGGATAAGTAAAGGAGATGATTCCTAGTTTTCATTGCTGACTATCCTAGAAAGCAATCAATTATGTCTATTACATAGTGTTTTGGAGTTGGATTTTTAATTTTTTTTTACTTAATTAATTTAGAATATTTTTCTATGGTTACATGATTCGTGTTCTTTCCCTCCCTTACTCCCTCCCCCTCCTGTAGCCAATGCGCAATTCAAATGAGTTTTATGAGTATCATTGATCAAGACCTGTTTCTGTATTATTCATATTTGCAATAAAGTGATCATTTAGAGTCTACATCCCCAATCACATCCCCATCAACCCATGTGATCAAGGAAATGTCTTTCTTCTGCATTTCTGCTCCCACAGTTCTTTCTCTGGATGTGGACAGCGTTCTTTCTCATAAGTCCCTCAGAATTGTCCTGGATCATTGCATTGCTACTAGTAGAGAAGTCTATTATATTCAATTGTGCCACAGTGTATCAGTCTCTGTGTATAGTATTCTTCTGGTTCTGCTTTTGGAGTTGTTTTTAGGGATTCTTCTGCCTTAATGAATACTTAGTATTGGTTCTTTTTAAAAATTTTTTCTTTTTTTTACTTCAGCTTTTCCCTTCCCTCCCCACACCATAGAAAGCATCATCCAGCAAAATATATCGATTATGTCTTTCATGTTTCTACTTCTTAGTTTATTCTCTGGAGGTGAACATTCATGAGCTATTCTTCAAATATTAAATCCATAGCTGAGCATAATGTTCTCTTGGTTCTACTCATTTCACTCTACAATCATCTCAGGTAGTTCTTTCCAAGTTTTAAAAAATTAATCTGCTCTTCATTTCTTATGGCACAATAGTATTCCATCACAATCATATACCATTAATTGTTTAGCCATTCCCCAACTGATGGGCATCCCCTCAACATCCAATTCTTTGCTGACACAAAGAGAGTTGCTATAAGTATTTTGGTACATAAAGGTTCTTTTCCTTTTTCCCAGTCACTTTGGGAAATAGATCTAATTAGGTCTAAGGATATATGCAGTTTTATAGCTATCTGGGCATAATTCTAAATTGACCTCCAAAATAGTTGCATCAATTCACAGTTCCACCAACAGTGTATTAGTGTCCCCACTTTTCCACATCCCTTCCAACATTTAGTGTTGATTTTAAGACAGAAGGTAAAAGGTTTTTTTAGATACTCAATTTACCAAGTTCAAGATGAATGGGGGTAGTAAGTTATGATTAGAAAATAGTTTATCCAAAGAATATCTGCTGGTTTTTATAGACTATTAGATCAACATGAATCAGCAAAATGATGTGGAGGCAAAAAAAAGTTAATTCAATCCTAAGGGGCATAGTTTCCAAGAATAAGGAAGAGAGAGAGAGTATGTCTGGTGACCTGGTCAGACCACATCTGGGGTATTGTGTTCACTTTGGGGTACGATAGTTGGAAAATCCATTGATTCATTAGAGTGTATCTAGTAGGGGACAACCAGGATGATGAAGAGTCTTGAATCCATAGCCTATAATAATAGCTTGCATTTATCTAAAGCCTAATATGTTCCAAGAACTGTGCTAAGTGCTTTATAAATGTTATCTCCATTTGAGCAATCTGAAGCTAAGCGATAGAAAGGGAATTGTAAGAGAACTATGATTTGAACTGAACTTCTCTACTCCAAAAGTAGACAGTAAGGGGCAAGGTGACAAGTATGCCACTTTAAAAGTATTGGAGATGGAGCAGCTAGGTAGCACAGTGGATAGAGCGCCAAGCCTGGAGTCAGAAGGACTTGGGTTCAAATTTGGCCTCAGACATTTTCTAACTTTGGCACCCTGGATAGGTCACTTAACTCCAATTGCCTAGCTCCTGCCATTCTTAGAACTGATACTAAGACAGAAGGTAAGGATTGTTGTTTTGTTTTGTTTTTTAACCTTTACCTTCTATCTTAGAATTAATACTGTGTATTGGTTCCAATGCAGAAGAGTAGAATTAATATTGTGTATCGGTTCCAAGGCAGAAGAGCAGCAAGAGTTAGGCAATGGAGGGGTTTAGTGTCTTGCCCAAGATCACACAGTTAGAAGTGTCTAATGTCAAATTTGAACCCAGGACTTTAGCTGGCTTTCTATCCACTGAGCCACCTCACTGTCCCCAAAAGAGTTTATTAAAAAAAATCATCATCATCATAAAAGTGTTAGAGACTAGGATCATAAGCTTGAAACTCAAAGGGGCCCTTTAATCCAACCTTATCATGTATTTTGCAGATAAGGAACTGAGAGGTGCACAGCACTTCAGTAGTTTGCCCAAGCTCATCCAGGCATCAAGCTCCAAAGAGAGGGCTGAAACCTTGGTCCTCTGCATCCAAATCCAGAATTCTTTCCACTGCACTGTCCTGCCAAAGGTAGTGAGGGAAGACTAGAAATTACAGACCAATCTAAGGCTTAAGGGATAAGCTCCCTGAGAAAACAGCAGCTCGTATGAGTTGAGACTTGCTTTCAGTCTGTCATAACAGATCTACACAGATCAGGGATCTTCAAGGCTGCTGCCTGACTAGTACTTCTGAAAGACAACAAATATACAGAGACCTGCAGGATCTCTGGGACCAGACTCTTTGCTATGGGTCTCGCACCCTAGAAGGAAAATGACCTCATTGTTTTTTTCCCATCATTGATACTCTTAACACTGGTTGACACATCTCTTTGTCAGTTGTTTTGTTGTGATTGAGAGTTTGTGTGTGTGTGTGTGTGTGTGTGTGTGTGTGTGTGTGTGTTTTCTTAATACTCTAGAAACTTAGATTCACTGAAATACCCTGGAAAGTCTGAGAGCCTAGGACTGAGAGTCCAGAGACCTGGGTTTAAGCCTTGCCTCCAACACTGACTGAGCTATATGACCTTGTGTTAGTCATTAGAGTTCCAATTTATAAATTATTTTTAATTTTTTTGTCTAATTTTTATGGATTTAATCAATCTAGGGAACTCCCAGGAGAGAAACTTCCTCTACCAATGCAGGTCAAGAATGGTCGGGAGCCATTAATGCATTACTGGTGGAGTTGTGAATTGATCCAACCATTCTGGATGGCAATTTGGAACTATGCCCAAAGGGCTATAAAAGAATGCCTGCCCTTTGATCCAGTGCTGAGTTTATACCTCAAAGAGATCATAAGGAAAAAGACTTGTAGAAAAATTTTTATAACTGCACTCTTTATGGTGGCAAAAAAACCCCAAAAAACTGGAAAGCGAGGGTATGCCCTTCGATTGGGGAATGGCTGAACAAATTGTGATATCTGTTGGTGATGGAATACTACTGTGCTCAAAGGAATAATGAACTGGAGGAATTCCATGTGAACTGGAATGACCTGCAGGAACTAATGCAGAGTGAAAGGAGCAGAACCAGGAGAACATTAAACACAGAGATGGATACACTGTGGTAAAATCAAATGTAATAGACTTCTCTACTAGCAACAATACAATGATCCAGGACAACTTTGAGGGACTTATGAGAAAGAACGCTATTCACATTCAGAGAAAGAACTACAGGAGTGGAAACACAGAAGAAAAACAACTACCTGATCACATGAGAGGATGGGGATATAATTAGGGATACTGACTCAAAATGAGCACCCTTGCACAAATATCAATAATATGGAAATAGGTCTTGATCAATGACATATGTAAAACCCAGTGGAATTGTGCATAGGCTATGGGAGGGGGTGGAAGGAGGGTAGGAATAGAACATGAATCCTACAACCATGGGAAAATGCTCTAAATTAATTAATTAATTAAGAATTTTAAAATTTTAAAAAAAATAGTCAGGACCATTGAGAGGTGAAGTGACTTGTTCAAAGTCACACAGACAATTTGTGTTAGAGAGGTAGGACTTCAGCTTAGGTCTTTCTGACTCAGAAGTTAACAGTTTTCTATCCATTACTTCACGCCAATAATTCCTCTGTAAAATAGGAATAATAAAACACACAATTTAAAAAAAACCCCACTACTTTGGTCTTAGAATATCGATAGTAAGTATCAGTTCCCAGGCAGAATTGAGGTAAGGGCTAGGCAATTGGGGTTTAGTGGCTTACCCAGGGTCACACAGCTAAAAAGTGTCTGAAGCCACATTTGAACCCAAAACCTCCCATCTCCAGGCCTGGCTCTGTGTCCACTGAGCCACCTAGCTACTTCAAAATACATACTTCTGACTTTGAAGACTTTAAAATCACAGATTTAGTTAGATATCACATTCAACACCTTCACTTTATAGATAGTGAAACTGAAGTCCAAAGAGATGAAATATTTTGCCCAATAAGTGGTAAGAACTCAGATACACACCAGCTCCTTTTTACTACAGACCCTTTGCTCTTTCTATTGTAATATGGTTAATTGTCGCTATACAACATGGAGTAGATTTTGGTAAAAGGTAGGTTGGTTTTAGAACTCCTGACCTCATCTAAGAGAAATTTTGTTGGAGAAATTTGGAGAGGGGGCAGCTATGTGGCTCAATGGATTGAGAGCCAGACTTGAGATTAGAGGTCCTGGGTTCAAATCTAGCCTTGGACACTATCTGGCTGTGTGACACTAGGTAAGTCACTTAACCCTCCCACCTTCCCCATTGTCTTGCCCTTAGTATTCTTCTGCTTTTGAACCAATACACACTATTGATTCTAAGATTGACAGTAAGAGGAAGGAAGGAAGGAAGGAAGGAAGGAAGGAAGGAAGGAAGGAAGGAAGGAAGGAAGGAAGGAAGGAAGAAAGGAAGAAAGGAGAAAAAAAGAA
>NC_058131.1:213184044-213245590 GCF_016433145.1 Gracilinanus agilis
AAAGAAAGAAAGAAAGAAAGAAAGAAAGAAAGAAAGAAAGAAAGGAAGGAAGGAAGGAAGGAAGGAAGGAAGGAAGGAAGGAAGGAAGGAAGGAAGGAAGGAAGATGGAGAAGCAGCATAGAATATTGGGAAAATTAAATTTGGGTGATTCTTGGCTCTACCTTGTGACTTTGGACAGAGTCTCCTCTACTGGACAGGATTACATGATCCCTAAGGTCCATCCCATCTCTAACTCTTAGGATTCAATCAAATAATCTTGGAAAAACAAGAGATGGCTGTCTGAATGTCTGTCCTGCCATCATAAACTCTCAGTAATCACTTTCTCACTGAGATTTGTCCTGACAATCCTTTTATATCTCATTCATCACAAGTAAAATTATTGCAGATCCAGGAAGCCTACAGATGCCACAGAGTGTTGGGACTAGGAAAAGTCATTCAGCCCATTCCCTGACTCCAAAGACCTCCAAAATAATCTAGGCAAGGAAATCCCATGGCTTCTCTCAACAGTCCATTCTTGGCCAAAGATCATAAACTCGGTGATTAGAGTGCTGGATGTGGAGTATGGAAGATCTGAGTTTGAATCCTGCCTCAGATTATCATCCCAAACAAGTCACCCAACCTCTCTGTCTCACATATCATAAAAAAGGAATAATTATAGCAACCTGCCTAACAGGGTTATTGTAACAATCAAAAGAGATAACAAATGCAAAGTGCTCTGGAAACCTGAAAGCATTATATATTTTTATTATTATTATTATTATATATTGATACCTTGTATATCATCATTATTATTTGTTTTATTGTTATTATTTTGTGTTATGCTGGGAGCCACTAGCATGAGACCAAGAAAGTGAGCAAGACTCTAAGGATGCTCAATTTAAAACTAGGGCTTTAGCAAAAGGGAATATTGGTCAGTTGTATAAATTGGATAACAATAATTAAATAACATAACTGGGTTTGCAAAGTGCTCTGTATATGTTATCTTATTATAATAATATTTATAGAGCACCTACTTTGTGCCAAGTACTGTGCTAAGTACCTTTACAATTATTATCTCATTCGATCCTTAAAACAACCCTGGGAGGTAGGTGTGATCATTATCCAGATTTTATACATGGGAATATCTGAAGTTTAGATAAGTTAAATGACCTGTCCAGGATCATACAAAAGTATGTAAGGCAGGATTTAAATCGGGGTCTTCAAATGAAGAGTTCCTCTTTTTTATCTCCACTCTACCACTTAGCTGTTGGGTTGTCAATGTAAAAGGAAAGATTTAGGAATGCCTGTTAGAAAGCTGTTGCATAATTAAATTCAGCAGGCCCTGGAGGAATCCTAATTTGAAAACTCAGTGTTTTCAAATATTGAGTTTGCTTTACAATAGAATTTTCTCTAACTTGACCTGCCATCTCTATACAATCTTCTTCATTTCTTTTTTTTTTTTTTTAATTTGGAACCATTTTTTTAAATTTGGAATCATAGATATTCCTGACAATTTTCCTTTCCTGCAGGAAGCCATCAAAGCCCGTGACGTTTAGCACAGCTCATCATCAGCTCTGGGACCTGCAAAGCAGGTGTCAGAAGGTTGGAAATTTTTCACTCAGTTTCCCCTTTGTGACTTTTTTCTCAGTAGCATTTACTTGTATTGAAACTATTGCAATCAGTATCCTTATTCAGCCCCAGGGAGACACAGAAAAACAATACAGGTTCATGGCAAGAGCAACCACAGTCACAGACTACTCAAAATCCCAAAATAAAACCCTAAACAAACCCCCATAATACAGAAACTTCCCCTAGAAGTCACCTCACAACAAACCAGCATATAGTGAGTTAATGTTAAAGATTTTAAATCTCTAACTCAGATTCCCATACACTGGTGCCTGCAAGTACAGGCCAGAACAGTCTCCAAGTTTCCCCCCTTTCAGATCCGAAATGGTACAGTAATTTAATATAAAAGAACAATGAATGAAATATGAAGAAATTGTCTCCCATGAAAAGGCCTGTACGTTTTCACCACTGTAGCCCAAGAGATAAGTCAAAACACACCTAACACATTGTTTCCAAATATAAGATTATGGTGGGAATGGAATTCATGCCAACATTGATGTAATCTTAAGAAAAATGATATAAAAATTTAAATCAGCAGATGGCACTTCAGATCAGCCACTGCAAACCTACTGGGTCTCTGGCTCTTCTCACTCCATTTTTGCTCAATTCTCCTGCCCCCAAGGGGAACAGGACTGCTGGTAATCCCCCTTCAACCCTGCAGCACTTTCCCATTTTCTTCATGTTCTTTCTAGGTTTTTCCATATGCTGGTGCTTTAGATTCCTTTGAAGAGAATGTAAACAAATAGGAAATACTATTAAATAGTAAACCATCAACCAGTGTCAATCAATACATATTTATTAAGGACTTACTTAGGTTCTGTGTAAAGCCCTTGGGATATTAAAAAAAAAAAAAAAGACAAAAGCCAGTTCTTGCTCTCAAGGAGCTCACAGTCTAATGGGAAACCTCTATAGGGATACCCTGCAGAAAATTCAATACTAGAATTAAGAAAGGGTTCTGCTAAGGAGGTAGAATTTTAACTGGGATTTGAAAGAGGCCAGGGAAGCCAAGAGGTAGAGAAGACAAAGGAGAGATGGGATTCCATCTAGAGGGATTCCTTCCTCCTTTTGGACTTTGCACAGGACCTTCTTCATGATACTCCTCACAATGTTGATAATTAGAGGGCTATTTACCAGAGTTATCTCCATGCTTGTGTCTATCAAGGAATCATCTATGATCTTAACATAGGTCTGAGAGGTTCTTTTTTTTTGGAGCAGAGCACTTAAGGCTGCATTTTGTTCTACCAAGTAATTTTTTTAAATCAACAGACAATGATTTTTTTGTAACCAACAATTGTAATGTATTATAGAAACAGGTTAACTGGCCAGCAAATATTACTGTTGGTTCTTGAGGTTAGTTCTATAAAGGAGAGAGCAGACCTTGCCATAAAGATGACCCAGCTTTAAGTCTCATCTTTTACACATCTTGACTGGATAATCCTGAACAAGTCACTTAAATTTTCAGTGTCCCAAGTAACTCTCAAAAGCTATAAATTGCAGAGAAAGTGTTGATCTGAATTGATAGATGGATTTTCCTTACTGAGAGTTCTCTATACCAATGAAGGCACAAATATAGATCAAATGAACAAACAATGGGATCTTGTTTTCTCAATGTATTTTTTTTTTCTTCCAGGAGTCAGTCAGTGTGACTGCAAAGATGTGTTCTGAAGAAGAAAGTCATTTGTGAAAATTTGTCTTCTTTCTATTTAGATTTTCATGAAGGTATGATACCTCTATATGTGTGTTGATTTGAAAGTATACACAGAGGTTGGTGATTACTAATGTCTTCTAGATTGTTTTTTGGGAGTCTCAATAGTGTCTATGATTTTTTTCCATTCTTTTCATATCTTCCTTTCCCTAGAGTTCATAAAATGATACCTTACTGCCTTCTGGATTGTGTCACCTTGAGCAAAATAGATTCGGTTTATGTCATTTCTACTTGAAGTAACGTTTTGAGGATTATAAGCTTCTGTAAGGGTGAAAACTGGTCATCTTTGCTAGGTAAAATGATATCCTCTCTAAACTTCTTTGTTAACTTATATCAAAAGACTGATGGATAAGCTCTCCTTGTTCAGAAACATGAAGCATTTGATTGTAGGAAGAAAAAAAAACAAATTTGGGGTCAAAAGAGCTAAGTTCAAGTCCCGATTCTGTTTGTTACTAGCTGTGTGATTCTGGGCAAATCTCTTCCCTTTGTTTGAGCTTCAATTACATCCTTTATAAAGTCAGAATCAAATTTGCACTATTTCACTGGGTTGCTGTGAGAAAAGTGGTTTGTAAATGATAAAATGGTTTAAAATGTGAATTATTTTAATAAAGATATCTAGAGCAAATACACACAAAACTCTATAAAAAAACTTTAAAAAAAAAAAAAAAACAAGAAATCTCACTAAACCCTACTGTCCCCACAATGGACCATCCTATCTATAGTCTTTCTCCATTTCTCAGCCAAATTCCTTGAAAAATTTGTCAACACTAGTTGCCTTCCCTTCTCTTTTCACTCTCTTCTAAACCCTCTGCAATCTAATTTATAAACATATCACTCAACTAAAACTACAATTTCTAGTCACCAGTGGCTTAATTGCCAAATCTGAAGTCCTTTCCATCCTTCTCTGCTCTCATCTTCTCCTTTCTTCCCTTCCCTTCTCTTCTCCTCTTCTCTCTTTTCTATTTTTTCCTTTCTTCTCTTCCCTTCTCCTCCTTTCTCTTCTCTTCTCTCCCTTTCTTTTCTTTTCTCTTTCCTTCCCTTATCTACTTTTTTCTTCTCTTCTTCCTTTTATTATCTGTCCTTTCCTCTTTTCTCTTTTCTCTCCTCCTCTGTCTTTCTGCCTCTGTGTCTGTCTATCTGTCTGTGTGATTGTCTGTCTCTCCTAACACAGGCAGAATTATCATTTCTATGGTAATGACCTCCAGCCCTAGTCTCACATTATCAATGCATTAAAAACATTTCAAAATGGATGTCCTATAGATATCTCAATCTCAACATGTCCAAAGCAGATTTAATTGTATCTCTTCACTTCCCTCCCATAAATACCGCCCCCCCTTGGAATTTATTTATTTTTTTAAAGACTCTACCACTCTTCTAGTAACCCAGATTTAAGACCTCAATATCATCCTTGACTCCTCATTCTCATCCACTACAATACTCAATAAGTTGTCAAATCTCATTTTAACAAACATCTCTTTTTAAAATCATTTATTTATTTAGAATATTTTTCCATAGTTACATGATTCATGATTTTTCCCACCTTCTTGCCTCCCCACTCCTGGAGCTGACAAGTAGTTCCACTGTTCATTTTTCATGCATCACGCATCATTGTATAAAACCTATTTCCATGTTATTCATATTTACAGTAGAGTGATCTTTTAACACCAATACCCCAATCATATTCCCATTGAACCACATGATCAATCATATATTTTTCTTCTGTGTTTCTACTCCCACGGTTCTTTTTTTGGATGTGGATAGCGTACTTTCTCATAAGTTCCTCTGGATCGTCTTGGGTCATTGCATTGCTGCTAGTAGAGAAGTCCATTACATTTGATTCTGCCACAGTGTATCAGTCTCTGTGTTCAATGTTCTCCTGGTTCTGATCCTTTCACTCTGCATCAGTTCCTGGAGGTCATTCCAGTTCACATGGAATTCCTCCAGTTCCTTTATTTATTCCATTATTCCTTTGAGCACAATAGTATTCCATCACCAGCAGATACCAAAGATTGTTCAGCCATTCTCCAATTGATGGATACCCCCTCATTTTCCAATTTTTTGCCGCCACAAAGAGTGTGGCTATAAATATTTTTGAACAAATATTTTTCCTTATTATCTCTTTGAGGTACAAACCCAGCAGTGATATGACTGGATCAAAGATCAGGTATTCTTTTAAAGCCCTTTGGGCATAATTCCAAATTGCCCTCCAGAATGATTGGACCAATTCACAACTCCACCAGCAGTGTATTAGTGTCCCAATTTTGCCACCTCCCCTCCAACATTTATCACTTTCCTTTACTTCCATATTGGCCAGTCTGATAGGTATAACGTGGTACATCAGAGTTGTTTTTATTTTCATTTCTCTAATCAGGAGGAATTTAGAACACTTTGCCATGTTATTATTGATGGTTCTGATTTCTTCATCTGAGAACTGCCTATTCATATCCCTTGACCATTTTTCTATTGGGGAAAGGCTTGAATTTTTGTAAATTTGACTCAGTTCCTTATATATTTGGGAAATTAAACTTTTGTCAGAGAGTTTTATTATGTAAACTTTCCCCAGTTTGTAGCTTTCCTTCTAATTTTGTTGCATTGGTTTTATTTGTACAAAAACTCTTTAATTTGACATAATCAAAATCATTCATTTAACATTTTGTAATGTTCTCTATGTCTTGCTTGATATTAATAATAAACATCTTTTGAATCAACCTTTTTCTCTCTATTAATACAGCCATCATTCTAATTCAGCCTCTCATTTCCTCTCCCTTGAGATTAGTATAATAGCCTCCTAATTTGTCACTTCATCTCAAGTTTCTCCTCCCTCCAATCCTTTACATACTTGTCAAACTAATTTTCCTAAAAATCCCAAACTGCCCATGTCACAATCCTTCTCAATAAACTTCAATGGTTTCCTGTTACCTTCAGGAAAAACGAGAAATCTTGGGCATTTAAAGCCCTTCCCGCCTTGACTCTGATCTTCTTGTTGTACATTATTCACATCCACATACACTGAAGTCCAGCAAAATTGGTTTACTCACTGTTCCTCAAACCTATCTCCAACACTGTGAGTCTGTCCCCCATGACTCTCTTTCACTGCCATTATTTCTCAGAGCTTCTTGTTTGTGTTAAGTTTCAATTCAGCTTATACCTCTCACAATGAGGTCTTCCTGGGCTCCTATGCTGGTAACACCTCACCCTTCCTTCACCAACAAATATTCATGCAATTGTCATAATTAGCTCAAAGCCAAGGCATTTACTAAAATGAAATAGCAGAAATAATTGTAATAAAACATTCCCTCCAATAACCTCAGGCACACTCTCCAACAAATATACTCAGGAAAAGAGTGCACACACAAAGTATTCTAGCAGAGAAGCATACGTATGTAGACCACCAATGTCCTTTCTTCTCTTGTGGTGTCTTCTTGCTCTTTCCCCCAATAAAGCATTTTCACTGGAAAAGCCACTCAGCTAGGATCCCTGGACCTGTATCTCTCTGTTCTCTGAAGCTCCAAGTTGAACTTCCAGGGCTCTCTCTCTTCCTGTGTCTCTCTCTGTCTCTCTCCCTCTTCTTCTCCCTCTCTGGACTATCTGAGTCTGTTCTCTGCTGAATATAATATTTCCTATTGGGTATATTGCTCTATTTCTCATGCCTAGATGAGAGAAATCCCCATTCTGGAAAGCATACAAGGAAAAGACAAATAGTCTTCTCAAGATCTGAATTTCACCTCTCAAAATCCAAGTTCTTCAAATTTGGAACTTTGACCAAAAAGCCATAAAACTGTGTATGTCCTTTGTCCCAGCCGTACTATTACTAGATCTCTAGACCAAAACAATCAAAGAAAAGGGGAAATGACCTATTTGTATAAAAATATTTATAGTGGCTCTTTTTGTAGTGGCTAAGAATTGGAAATTGAGAGAATGTCCATCAACTGAGGAATGACCGAACAAGTTGTGGCATATGATCAGCTTGGAATGCTATTGCACTATAAGAAATGATGAGCAGGATGGTTTCAGAAACACCTAGGAAGACTTATATGAAGTGAAGCAAGCAGAACCAAGAGAACATTGTACACAGTGACAGCAATACTGGAAGGATAATCAACCATGAAAGACTTAGCTATCCTGATCAGGACAATGATGCAAGACAACTCCAAAGGACTCATGATCAAAAATACAATTCAATTTCAGAGGAAGAATGATGAACTTTGAATGCAAATTATATTTTTTATTTTTAAAATATTGTTCCATGTTTATATATTTCATTTTCTTTCTCTCCTCTCTTCCCTCCCCTTTCCTGATTCCAAAAAGCATTTCCACTGGCTTATACAAATGTTATCACTTATACCAGTAATGGGCAAACTATAGCCTGTGGGCCAGATGTGGACCCCTGAAATGTTCTATCCAGCCACATGACATTATTCCTAATCTGATGAATACAATGAGTACGATACAATACAGTGAAACTTCGAAAGAGTTGCCTTAGAAACAGACTGACAGATGAGCATGTCCTTTCCTTTGGCCTCCTCTTTAAAAAGTTTGCCCATCACTGACATACCTATTTCCATATTATTCATTTTTGCAATAGATCAATCTTTTAAAACCAAAACTCCAAATCATATGTCCATATAAACAAACAATAAGTCATTTGTTTTTCTTCTGTGACTCTATCTTGATGTGGATAGTATTCTTTCTCATAAGTCCCTTGGGATTGTCTTGTATTAGCAAAGTACATTATATTGTATTGTTCCAAAAAGTTTCACTTTCTCTGTATAATGTTCTCTTGGTTCTGCTCATTTCACTCTGCATCAGTTCCTGAAGGTTCTTCCAGTTCATATAGAAATCCTCCAGTCTGAATGCAAATTAAAACATACTTTTAAACTTTATTTTTCTCCTTTCTTTGTGTCTTCTTTTGTAACATGGCAATATGAAATTATATTTTACATAACTTCACATGTAAAATTGATATAAAATTGCTTGACTTCTCAAGGAAGGAAAAGAAAGAAGAGTTGTTGGAAGGAGAGAATTTGGAACTCAAAAAATAATATTTAAATTAATTAATTTAATTTTAAATGAATATTAAAACATAATTGGGAAATATATAATGAAATAAATAAAAAAATATGGGGGAAACAAAGATCTGAATTCTTCCTTTATAGTTGGCTCTCTTCTCCATTGTCAAAGATGACTCTTCATCAACAGAGATTTCCCTCATAAATGCTTATGAGTTGTTTAGCTCTCTTTTTAAAGGCCACCAAGGTTGTGGTTGGGCAACTAGGAGACACAATGAATAGAGCGCCGGGTCTGAAGTCAGAAAGATTCATCTTCCTGACTTCAATTCTGGCCTCAGACAGACATTTATGAGCTGTGCAACCCTGGGCAAGTCATATAACTCTGTTTTCCTCAGTTTCCTTATCTACAAAATAAATTGGAAAAGGAAATGGCAAACCACTCCAGTATCTCTGTCAAGAAAATGTCAGGAGAGTTGGACACAACTGAAACAATTGAACAACAACAAAGGGTATGTTTGTTCCTCCAATGAGTGAATGGTTAGCTGCTGGGATCAAGACTGTGTGGACCAACAAACACTAGGACTATTAGGATGGATGCAATGCTGCTGAAACCCTCAGAACTATAGACTTTGTGCTAGGCTAAACCTGGCTCAAGCCAGTTTTCTGATAGTTTATATTAGATATTAGAACTCATTCAGCTGTTAATAAAAAAAAGACTTAGCCATAGCAGAAAGATATCCAAAAAGGATATATACTTGGAGATATCCCAAGTTGATTCAGGATCCTCCAAGAGCATGCTTGAAAGTACTGATGGCTGTTTTGTACTTGGGCAACCAGGAGGAGATGTCAGAGCCCTTAGTCTCCTGAGCCAGTAAAGTATTTAGTAAAAAAAAAAAAAAGCCAGCCTAACTTGCATTAAGGTAGTGGTTATGATATTGCTCTTTCCTACAGAATCCAAGGCAGTAATCATGTATCTCTTTTCCCCTCTTGCCATGATTCTGACCTTGGCCCCACTCTTTGCAGTGCCTACTTTCTGCCCATCCTTCTATACTCCCAGTTCGACATGGCTTCTCACAGGCTCCTCTTTTCCAACTCCATGACTCTACGTTTCTCTTCAAGACTGATTTTTCCCTGAACTAACCAAAATGACTTAAAAAATTTTTTTTATGATATCTTTTTTCCATTATCAAGCATTTACTTTTTCTTTCTTCCAACTCCGCACTGAAAATAAGAAGGAAAAAATAAAAACTCTTGTAGCAAATATGCATAGTCAAGCAAAATAAATTCCTGTATAAACTATGTCCAAAATGTATATGACATAACTGTATATTAGTCCATCAGCTCTTTGTCAGGAGTTGGGTAACCTGCTTCATTATTTGTTCTCTAGAATAATGGTTGATCCCTGCATTGATTGGAGTTCTTAAGTCTCAAAATTGCTAAAATTTTCAATATCGTTATTTTAGAAATTGTTATCCTGGTTCTGCTCACTTCATTCTACTTTGGTTCATACAAGTCTTCTCAGTTTTCTCTGATGCCATCTTTTTCTTCGTTTCATATAGAACAACAGTCATCTATTACATTCATATGCCATTCATTTAGCATTGTTTTTTTCAGCCATTCCCTGGTAGATGGACGCACATTTAGTTTCAAGTTGTGTGAGGGCATTTTGAAAGGTCAACCCAAGGATGTGGCCAATCATTGTTTTCATTCTGGTCTCATTCCCTTCCTAATTCACTGGAGTGATTTGTTTGTACCTCAACTTCCTAGAGTAGTTAGTTTAACACCTAATTGCCCCCCCTTTTTTTCCTATAATTCTATCCTAGGCTTTCAAAGACCAACATAGTCCAATGGATAGAACACTGGATTTGGAAGTGGAAAGAGGCTCAAATCCAGCCTTAATAGCAGTGTGACTGGGAGCAAATAATTTAATTTGTGTCTCAATTTCTTTATCTGTAAAATGAGAGGGTTGCACTTGATTGCCTCTCAGACCCAGTTTATAGTCTAATGGGGTGATAACACGTAAATGAATATGTGCATACAAGATATGCACAGAGTAGATAGAAGGGAATTTGAGAGAGAAGACATAGAGGAAAGACTAGGGTAAAAGGCCTCTGGCAGAAGGTGGGATTTAAGCTGACTTTCCTTGGAAGTCTGGGAAGTCAAGATGCCGAAGCTAGGTTGCTGCCTTCGGTAGGACAACCAGCCTTCCTGACAAAAGGCAATCCTGACAACAAGCCTTTCCAACAACTGGGAAGAGATGAGGAGGGTAGGAGCCCATCACTGATCTGACTTGGCTCTGGTATTCTACCACTCCTAGAGTTACCAATCATTTTGACATAAATGGTATCTCTTTGAGTGACAGCAGACAAAGCCTTTTTCTTTGGGCAAGACATATGGGAATAAATTCAAATCTGTCACATAGTCTAAGAGAAAGAGTAAGCAGTGAAACAAGCAGAAACAGGTCTTAGAGGAAAAGGAAACTTTGGAGGATGTTTGCTTATCTGGAAGGGGAAATTTGTCTATCCATAGGAAGGCTTGGCATACAGACTCCTAACACTTCAGAGCCAGAAGAGAACTGAGAACATAGAGCACAGAATGTCAGGGCTTGAGGGGAACATCGAATACCAAAGCTGGAAGAGAGATGTCATTCTTAGAACATAATAGGACTTAGAGATGAAAGGGAGCTCAGGGCATAGAATATCAGTGCTAGAAGAGACCTCAGGACATAAAATGTTGGAGTTGGAAGGGCCCTTAAGACACAGAATATCAAAGCTGGAAAGGGTCTTAGAACATGCCTTTTCAAGTTTAGAAGGGACATTAGAGAAAACTAATCTCCAATCCTCTCACAAAAAGAGAAACTGAAGTTGAGAGACAAAAGGGTACTTGCCAGTGTCACTTTGTGGCCAACCTGAAGCTAGATGACACTGATTTTATGCCAGGGAAGGGACCAAACATTGCTGAACTAGCAAAAAATATGAATAAGCTTCATTTATGCTCTTATTATCAGTACTACTCATTTGTTATTATTTCTAAACCCTTCCCTTCTCTCTTGGAACCAATACTGTGTACATACATGCAAAAATCCCAGTTTCCTCTGATACCATCTTTTTCATCATTTCATCTAACATAATAGAAATCTGTTTTATTTATATACCATTTATATAGTATTGTTTGTTCAGCCATTGTTCATTTGATGGACACACCTTAAGTTACTATTTGTGTGAATGGATTTTGAAAGGTCATCCAAGGATGTGGGAAGGGTAGGCAATGGGGGTTAAGTGACTTGCCCAGGGTCACACAGCTAGGAAATGTCTGAGGCCAGATTTGAACCCAAGACTTCCCATCTCCAGGCCTGTCTCTCAATCCACTGAGCCACCTAGCTGCCTTCCATTCATTTGTTTTTAGTAAATTGTCCTGTCCTCTTTCAAGTCAGTAATGACCTCGAGTAAATGAAAATATATATGAATTTCACAAGATGAATTTTCATCCTTTGCATTTTATAGTAGTTAAACTGGTCAAGTCGACATTTTTACATGCCAATAGACATACTGAAGGAACAGGGAATTGCTTAGCTAATGAATGATCATCCTTCATAAATTCATTCATTCATTCTTATTTCCTCCGGTACCATTTTCTGATCTACTAACTATTTGGATGTTTGAGAAGAATAGAAACGACCAAAAGATGTGGCTGGGCATCGTAATGAGTGTTCTATGAACTAACCAGAGTCATATGAATTAGACAGATCCTTTGAACACAAAATGTAGAAGATAAAAGTTGGGCTTCTAACACTGAACAAATAGAGAACGCTAGAGACCATTTAATCCAACCTCCATAATTTTCAATTAAGCAGACCTCAAAGAGTCTTTCCATTTTTATATCCACAGCGCCTAACCTAGTGGCTTGAGCCTAGTAGATGCCAAGTTAGAGGTTGATCCACGAGGCAATGATTCCCCCAAAGTTATGCAGAAGCCAAACTCCAAGCTCAAGCCGGGGCCTCCCGACCCCCAGGCCAGTGCTCTCTCTACCGCACCATCTTGCCGTGTGAAAGTGTTCTGAGAAGTCTAATGGCCTGTGCAATTGTAACATACTATTAAAACTAAGTTAATTGGCTAGTAGATATGACTGTTGACTCTTAAGGCTAGGTCTATAAACCGAACGGGAAAGCCGGCTCCCAGTTTCCCATGGCACACGAGGCACGGTGTCTGCCGTGGCCCTCCACATGAAAGTCCCATTAGTCAGTGCTCAGACTGGAAGACGAAAAATCTCCTCCCTTCCCTTCAGGGCTTCAACCGTCTGAAGGCCCAGCAGCCCAGCCCCAGTGGGAGTCAGTCAGCCTCTTTCCTTCCTCCCCGTATCTTTATTATTGTTGTTGTTGTCAGGGGCAGACAATCACACGGAGAAACAGGAGAAGGAGGGAAAGAGGAGAGGGGTAGGGAACATCCTCTGACTTCCCGCTTCCGACGTCACGGAGCATCAGAGTGAGGAAGCACCTTAAGGGTCACTTCGGTTTGCCCCTTCGTTTTTTACAGAAGGGAAGGACGGAGACCCAGAAAGGACAAGTGATTTGTCCAAGGTCACATAGCAGATCTGGGGCTATAACCTGTGCTTCCTGACTCCCCGTCCAGGAGCTGTCTCCCTACCCTGAAGGATTGTCCTTTTTGCTCTTGCTCCCTCCCTGAGTTTCAGTGAGGGAAGTACTTAGGAAGCCTCAGAGGGTTACAAAAATGGGAGCTATTCTTATCACAAAGCTACCTCCCTCTTTCCAGGGAGAGAGAGAGGGGTGCTGTAGATGGAGCCTCCAGGAGAACGAGAGCCAAGAAGAATTTATAGCTTCATTTAGAGGATGCTTTAAGGTTTGCAAAGTGCTTTATGTATATTAGCTTGTTTAGTCCTCACAATATATAGTGCATTAGTCCCACCTTATAGATAAGGAAATCAAATTAAGAAATGTCTGAAGCAGGATTTGAACTGGTCTGCTTCAAGAAGACCTGGATTCAAGTCCTGCCTCAGGCTCTCAATAGATGTGTGACCCCAGGGAAGGCGCCCATCTTCTTGGTTCCTTGGGTTCCTAACCCTTGGCTAGTTCTTTTCCCCCATCAGGTTAGATCCTGGCTAGTAGTGAAGAAAACTAGATGCATATTTGGAATGTTCCACCAATATTCCCTTCCTTACAGAGCCTGAGCTCTGATTTTTTTTTTTTTAATCAATTTTGTTTCCAGTGTTCTTTAGTTAAGGGGAGGGAAGTTTGGTGTGGGTTTTTAATGCCAACAAGGAGAAACTGAGAATTGTAGTAGGCTTATTGACCTTTCATTTCTAAAACGCAGATTAAGGAGTGGAAATGAGTCAGAAGCAGATGGGCCTCACCTCTCTGAGAACATGTTAAGGGAGAAAAGGCTTAGCAATATGACTCAGGGTAGTTTTACTGACCTCCCCCTCAATGACGTTTGACAGTCTATAGGGACTGAGCCACTTGAGCCAAAAAAGCTTTCCAAAAAGCATAAAAATGTAAGAAATAATTTTTAAAAATCTTCATTGGTTTACAAATATGCTTAGGCACCACCCCCATTCATTAATGTCAAACGTGTAGCTCCTCAGTCCACCCCACACACATTCCCCTCCTCCTCAGAACACCAAACATCTGCCTAGAGCAAGGACACCCAGAGCTCTCCCTCCCTATTGCCAGAAGGGAGGGCTTCACCTTGAGCTGGCGTGGCCGAGAGAGTATCAATAATTTGTTTAGACCTTAGGTCTCGGGAGATCTCTCATGGGGGACATCGAGAAAGCTGAGGATAAGGTTTCAGACAAGGATGATCCAGCATATGTTCATAGAAAACTAGGACTAAGGTCAGACATGAGACAAGATCTACCATAGGAACCAAGTCTGGAGTTGTCATGACTAGTCTGATGAATTTGCATGCTCAACGCCCTATGGCTGATGGACATCACCACCCTCCGCTATTATCTCTACACTTAGGCTTATTGATGAGGCTAAGCCACCGCCACCACCTCTCCAGGAAGCACCCCCAAACCTGTGCATGTGTTTTGGGTAATACCTAGAGGTGAGAGATCGCACCGTGGGTCAGGAGTTCTTGGTTTACTCTCACACACCATAATGTAGCTCTTTGCCCTTCCAAAGTTGGAAATGTCCCCAAGGCATCCAAGCATACTTCCTTGACCATGAAGTTAAGGATTGGCTGAAAGACCTGGGAGTGTTTAGTCTAGAAGTGACTTACAGGGTGGCATAATAACTAACTTCAAGTGATTATGCTTATTCTGCTTGGTCCCAGAGGGCAGAATTAAGAATAATGGGTAGAAGTTACAAAGAAACATATTTTAGTTTGTTTTAAGGAAAATCTTACTAGCATTAGACCTGTCTCAAAATGAAATGAGCTGCAAAGAATGAATAACCACTTGTTGGATACATTATAGAAAGAATTCTTGTCAAGTATGGGTTGTACTAAATGGTCTTTGTGGTCCCTTCCAACTCTAAGATTCTGTGAACTCTTCTGGTTCATCATTGCTGAAGGAAAAGGTTCTTGGGGAAAAGGATGGAGACCTGACTTTTTATGGGTCTTCTAAAATAGTGATGAGTACAATATAGGGTGGTTCTCCATAGTGTCCATGGACTTTAGCAAGGGTCATGTCATCTAGAGATTCCAGGTTCATTGACAAACCCAGCCAATGATCTTCAAGGGTTCACCAGGATTTGGTGGACATTGACTGTGCATTTATTTCAGGTCTTGAGAGGATTTAAAGTAGTTTTCTTTTCTTTTCTTTTTTTAAACTCTTATCTTCCATCATAGAATCAATACTAAATATCAGTTCCAAAGCAGAAGAGTGGTAAGGGCTGGGCAATCAGAGTTAAGTGACTTGCCCAGGATCACACAGCTGGAAAGTGTTTGAGACAAGATTTGAAAACAGGACTTCCTGTTTCTAAGCCTGGTACTCTATCCACTGAATCACCTAGTTGCCCCATGGGGGAAGTTTCTAAGTCCAAGAACTTCTGAGTAGCTTCCAACTCTTTCAGGAAGTGGTAATCTACTGGGATGGTTCTCAAAAGTACGAAGGATAAAAATAAATAAGTGGAATCAGTAGTTCACACAAATGACACTTTCTGAGTGATAGTAGGAATAGCAATGAAGAAGTAGAATTCCATGGTGTTTGTTAGTAAAAGACAGTTTTATTGATGGCAATTAATGAAGTACAGAGATATGCCCCCACACAAAATTGGTTCCCCTCTCAACCCCATTCCTGGCTTCTGACTTCAAGGTTGTCTTATCCTGTAATTTTCTCCAGTACCTAGGCCTTTCTTACCCCGGAACATCCAATTTTCCCTATGACCTTCTCAAAATGGAACATCTCCCTTTTCCCATTGGTAAGTACTTCCTGGAGCCTCCATTTCAGGTCACCTTCATCACCCTCCCAACCTTGTTCCTGTCTTCTGGACTTCAAAACTTTGCTCTCATTTAAAATGTAAGCTCCTTGAAGGCAGGAACTATCTTTATTTTTGTTTAGATTTCTTTTCCCAGAACTTAGCCCAGGGATTAGTATATATTTGTGCTTAATAAATGCTTGTTTCCTTCCTTCTTTCCTTCCTTTCTTTCATCCATCTTTTCTTCCTTCTTTCCTCTTTCTCACTTGGCCTTTATTCCAGACAGTGTCATAGACAGGCAAGAAGGATCTTAGAATGCAGAATATAGAAGAATCTGAACCAAAAATGAGAGATAGCAATTAATAGAAAGAGATAAGGTGAACAGGTAAGTCATAAAGCTAGAATCTTTCCAGGAGGAGCAGTTGCTGTTCTTCCATAGTAGCAGGGAACCACACAAAAGGAAAGAAATGAATCATTTTCATCAAAGTATCCAACACCACCACCACAGTATCTGGCATTGGCATTGTACTGGCAGGTAATGAAGTCCAAAGCCACCAAGCACCAGTGTAAAGGCATTCTTTAGTAGCCCCTCAAATTTTCCACTGAGGTCCTTGACCCAGATGCTGACCACATGTACTGGAAGGGAGAAGTGTACTTCCTATTGTACCTGGGGTCATCAAATGTAGGTTTTCCCATATTTCCACATGATGGACTATGGGCTCATTCTGAAAGAATTAAAGCCCTTCCATCTGTCTATGCCCAGGAGTAGGAACAGATATTTAAGAGTCTATTAGAAGGGGGCAGCTGGGTAGCTCAGTGGATTGAGAGCCAGGCCTAGAGCCAGGAGGTCCTAGGTTCAAATCTAGCCTCAGACACTTCCTAGCTGTGTGTCCCTGGACAAGTCACTTAACTCCCATTGCCTAGCCCTTACCATTCTTACCAATACATAGTATTGACTCCAAGATAGAAGGTAAGAGTTTAATTAAAAAAAAAAAAGAAGTCTATTAGAAATAGTAGATAAGACCTCAGATAGTGGGATGGTGGGGGCAGATACGGTCAGAGTAGAGCTATCCTGCTATAGCAGCCACCAAATTCTCTTCTCTCTGACTTTGGCAGGGGAGGCTGAAGGACTGCTGTAGATGGGGACAGTGTTTCATAGCAGAGCCCACAAATTCAGGTCTGTACATTAAGACTTCAGACTAAGAGTTCTGTCACCCTGCAATATAATGAATCCTAGTAAAATCTTCCAGCATCTTAGAGTTGACTAAAGGTGCCTAAGATTATGGTGACTAGTCTGGACCCCCCCATTGAGTCCTAGACTTCTTTGAAAGTGCAGTATCATACTTCAAGAGTTGCTTTCATTATACATTTTGAATACCATATAGTTCAGTATTAGTGAAGAAAATGTAGGGAAGACGTGGGCTGATTCCATATTGGTGCAAAAGAATATGACTCTTCAGTATGATTGGTTCAAAAGAGTACGATGCTCAAAAGAGTGTATTGGTCCAAAAGAGTATATTCTAAAGAGTACCCTATAGGTACATTGGAGGAACACAGGCTCATGGATTTGGAGCTAGAATCGCTGTTGATCATTTGTGTTTATTAAGCTGCTACTACATGCCAAATGCCATGCTACACTCTGGGGATAAAAAAAGAAAGACAAAACAGTCTCCTCAAGGAGCTCAAAGTCTAATGGTGGAGACAACATGTTAACAACCATGTATGAACAAGATATACAAAGGATACACTGAAGGTAATCTCAGATAGAAGGCATTAGCATTACAGGGGATTAGGAAAGGCTTCTTTATAGAAGGCAGGATTTTAGCTGAGTCTTGAAGGAAGTTAGGAGGTAGAGATGAGGAGAAAGAACTTTCCAGGGCATGGAGAACAGCGAGCGAAAATACCTGAAGTCAAGGAATAATGTCTTGGGAGAAGAACAAGAATAGAAGATAATGAGTTAGTTCAGTTTGGGATATCTAGTTTAAGATATCTAATAGGTAACTGGAGATGAGAGGCTGGAGGTAGGGAGACAGGTAAGTAAGGCTGGGCAAACAAATCTGAGAGCCATCTGGATAGAGATAATTGAAACCTTGGGAGTTGAGAAGGTCATCAAACCAAATAGTATAAAAAGAAAAGAGAAGAGGACCCATGGTAGAGCCTTGGAAGAAAAGCAATTGGTGAACATCTCTTGGGAAGATCCAGCAAAGGAGACAAAGAAGGAGCAATCACATAAATAAGTAAAGAAACAGAATGATCAGTCTTGAAAATCTAGAGAGAAGAACACATTAAGAAGAATATGAGGTCCATGGACTGCTCCTGGCATACACACACACACACACACACACACACACACACACAGCCATTCAGTTTGGAAATTAAAAGGTCATGAGTGACTCTGAAGAATAATATTTGTGTAAGGGACTTGAGAGTTCATTTAGTCCAATCTTTTCACTTGGCAGATGAGGAAGCTATAAGAGGAATTGTAGAAAAGTTAAATGACTTACCCAAGGTCACACTGGTACTCAGTGGAAGAACCAGGATTTGAATTCAAGTCCTCTGACTAGAGCCAAAGTTCTTTCCCCTTTACCATGCTACTTCTTGAGCTCCTCCAATGCTGTTTTGGTTATATTCCTCCGCAGAAAGTTCTTGGAGGAGATGGAGGGAGTGAAAAGAATTCAGGACATCTGTGGGAGGGGTAACTTGCAATCTACAATAGGGAGATGATCATATCCAGTGAATATCCCACCAAATCCACCACAGATCCTTCATGATCATGGGGGCGTGGCCTCCACTTTCTAAGGTTCCATTCTCAATTTATTGAGGCACACAAGGTACTCCCAAGATTTCTGTATCTTTGTAGTTTAACTGAAACTCTTAAATTTTTGTACAAGTCTCTTTATCTATGATCTCTTTGGGGTACAAACTCAGCAATAGTATGGCTGGATCAAAGGGCAGGCATTCTTTTATTGCTCTTTGGTCATAATTCCAAATTGCCATCCAGAATGGTTGGATCAGTTCACAACTCCACCAGCAATGCATCAACGTCCCAATTTTGCCACATCCCCTCCAACATTCATTACTCTCCCCTGCTATCATTTTAGCCAATCTGCTAGGTGTGAGGTGGTACCTCAGAGTTGTTTTGATTTGCATTTCTCTAATTATTAGAGATTTAGAACACTTTCTCATGTGCTTATTGATACTTTTGATTTCTTTATCTGAAAATTGCCTATTCATGTCTCTTGCCCATTTATCATTTGGGGAATGGCTTGATTTTTTTTATACAATTGATTTAGCTCCTTGTATATTTGAGCAATTAGACCCCTGTCAGAATTTTTTGTTATAAAGATTTTTTCCCAGTTTATTGTTTCCCTTCTGATTTTGGTTGCATTGTTTTTGTTTGTACAAAAACTTTTTAATTTAATATAATCAAAATTATTTATTTTACATTTTGTAATTTTTTCTAACTCTTGCTTGGTTTTAAAATCTTTCCTTTCCCAGAGATCTGACAAGTATACTATTCTGTGTTCACTTAATTTACTTAGTTTCCTTCTTTATATTCAAGTCTTTCACCCATTCTGAATTTATCATGGTGTAGGGTGTGAAATGTTGATCTAAACCTAATCTCTTCCATATTGTTTTCCAATTTTCCCAGCAGTTTTTGTCAATTTTGTGTATAAGTGGTACTCATGCCATCATGACTCCTACTAACTGGATATTTATATTTTCTCTGTGGAACAGATAAGTGGTCCTTCAGATAAATAATTAAGAAGCTCAAGGTCTACTGGTGAAGAAAAGAAGTTGAGTTGATCCAAACTATCCAACCTGTAGAGATAAGAAATGGAAGGGGGTAGCTTTTTCACCATAAGCCCTTTCTGCTTCTCTCTACCCACTCCCCCATTTTGTGGCCCAGTTGGGACACCTACCTCAACAATGGTATACTTCTTTATAGAACAAGCAGTCCTTCCCTTAGGTAATGTTCTAAAGGGATCTAATGGGACCAAATACTACCTAGTTGCATGAGTTTCCTTGGATCACCCATTAGGGATTGCATAGGTATCAAAATGGATTCTGAAAGGACAAATTTTAAGTATTCCTTTACTACAGAGACTCCATCTAATCAGTGTTGACAAGGGTATGACTAGTTCCCATCTTATGAGTTCATTTTTAATTAAGTTCATAAGCTTCCCAAACAAACTGGTCTCATTTCAAGCCAGAATCTAATTGGCTTTGTGGAGAGTATAGGGATTATTGACGATCAAGCCCTGACCCCGTCTAATGACTAGAATTCTGTGTTGCCAGTTTTGCCCTCAAGAAGGTTTTAAAAGATTTGTTACATATCAAAGCCAGAACTCTGAGTTCCCTATCATGGGGATAATGTCCCTTGCTCATGGCCTTACCCATTGTTGGAGTGAGTGGTGATTGATGAGAAGTCATTAGACCAAAACCGTTAGGGAATTCGTAGGGGTTATAGTTTAAGGTACATTTAGATCTGGGCCAAGAACTGAGACAACCCCTGAAATCATCCAGAAAAAAAACTCCCTCTGGAAGTCAGGACCAACTGATTAAAGGCTGGAAGTGCTTTATCCATAGCTAAAGCCATTATCTTTCTCCCTTGCCAATGATCAGTTCAGCCTGGAATCTAGATGTGTTGATTAATACCTATTCAGCTTGGTTGGGAGCTCTGGGTTTTGTAATGGCATTATTTTGGTGGGGTGAAGTAGAAGGAAATCTTGTACCCTTGGGAACTATCCACTGAAGGGGTTTGTAGATCTGTAGGAGCAAAATATCACATCTCCAGTAGGAATAGAGCAGCTCAGGACCACTAACTATTTACACCAAGGCAAATGGAGGTCTCAATGGTTCAGTCAAGTCATATTGAGTAAATAGGAAAAGCAAGATCTGAGAACAGAATCTCCGATAAGGAAAGATGATAAACTGGAGCTGGAAGCCAACAATTTAAACATCAAGTTTATGAAAACCAGGCATTTTAATCTTAAGTGATTTGCTGGATTTGTCAGCTCAGGGATTATGAAATATTCTGGGAAGTATAGACGACTCCTGCCTGTTTCTGCCTTTACTAATACCCTATAGTTGTGCCAAAAGTGATGCCTAGATATTCTCCAGTGGGCAGAAAATATAGTGGACCATACCGTTCATAATGCACTGAATTTGGAACCAGGAGATCTGGCTTCTAGTCCTACCCACCTTCTCTTCCTGTCTCTGTGGGGAAGGGCACTTTGGTTTCAAATCTTTAGTTTCTTTTTTTTGTTACCATTTATTTTTCTTTTATATATAAAACATAATATGTAACATAATAATATAATACAAATGATTTGTTATATGTATATAACAAATCATAATAAATATGCTTATCCAAGAGAAACAAATTCTCACATTAGTTATGTCTAAAAATCTAAATCTCATTCTTTTTTTTCTCCTTCCTCCCACTCTTCCCTCTCCCCAAGAAGGCAGGTAATATGATATCGGTTGTATATATATTATCATATAATACATATTTCCATAATTTCTCTGTTGTGAAACAAGACACATAATGCTTACACTAGAGAAAAATTCTTGAAAGAAATAAAGCAAAGAATGGTAAGCTCCAATCTGTATTCAGACTTGATCTATTCCTTTATTCCTTCTATGGCAGTGGATGTCCTTTTTCATCATGAGTTTCTTGGAAATGTCCTGAGTGCTTGCCTTGTTGATAATAGTTGTCATTCACAGTTGATCATTATCCATTACTATTGTTATTGTGTACAACCTTCTACTGGTTCTGCTCACTTCACTTTTCTTCAGTTCAAAGAATCTTTCCAGGGTTTTTTTTTGGTGATCATTTTATTTGTCATTTTTGGGGCACAAGAGTATTCCATTACAATCATATACCACAACTCATTCAGCCATTCCCCAATTGATGGGCATCCCCTTCATTTCCAGTTCTTTCATACCACAATAAGAGTCACTATAAATATTTCAGAACATAAAATTTCTTTTCCTTTCATTCTTAATCTGTAAAATATAAGTGATTGTCTTTTACAGCCCATTTCAGAGCCCCAAGGATCAAGTGAGATGATGTATTTAAAGTACTCTGTAAATCATATAATCCTATATAAATACCAGCTCTTTACAGATGTTTTCATTATTATTTTTTAAATCAGGCTGCATGGTATAGTAGAGAGAGAGCCAACTATGGAGTCAAGAGGACCTGGGTTCAAGTTCCATCTCTGCTCTATGACTCTGGGCAAGTCACTTAACCTCTCTGTCCCAGTCAACTCTTTCAGACTTTAAGCTGTAGAAAAAGGACTGCTTTGATTTGGTAGAAGATATTTCTCACTGGCCCTCCTTGCACTGACTAAATTATAGGTCCAACATTCTCCTCCCCACCAAAAAAGTATTCCTGCCAGCTGTGTGAGCTTGGGCAAGTCACTGAACATCTAAGTCTTAGCTTCTTCATCAGTAGGTATTTTTATACCCATTTTACAGAGATGATACAGCTAACAATGGGGACCCTTTCTTTTTATTCACATAGTCACCATGCTAGTACAGGCTTCCATCACCTCATGCTGACTACTGGGCTTTTGGGAGGTCCAGAGAGGTTTGATGTTTTACTTGAAGCAGCAGCTTTCAGTCTGGTCTCCTTGACTCAAGTCTTTCCTCAAGCCAGTTCATCCTCTACTGATCTTTCTTACTGAACCACTCATAAACTCCAGCAGTTCTCTATTCCCTCTAGGATCAAATATAAAACCTGCTCAGTTTTTAGTGTTTCCTTAGGGCAGCTAGGTAGTTCAGTAGATAGTCAGGCCTGGAGACAGGAGGTCCTGGGTTCAAATCTGACCTCAGATACTTCCTAGCTGTGTGACCCTGGGCAAGGTACTCAACCCCAATTACCTAGCCTTTACTGTTCTTCTGCCTTAGAATCAATACTTAGTTCTAAGATGGAAGGTAAAGATTTAAAAATAATAAAAAAAAGTGTTTCCTTAAGAAAAAGAGAAAATGCCCTTATGTTCAAAAATATGTCTGGCAATTCTTAATGGCAAAGAATTGCAAATTGAGGTGTCCATCAGTTAAGAATACTATTGTGTTGGAAGCCAAAGGGGATGGTTCAGAAAAATCTGGGTTGACTTATGTGAGCTGATGCAAAGTGAAGTGAGCAGAACCAGGAAAATGTTGTACATAGTAACAGCAATATCATAATGATGATCGTCTAAGAAAGACTTACTACTCTAATCAATACAATGATCCAAATAATACCAAAGAACCCATGATGAAAACTATTATGTACCTCCAGAGAGATTACTGATGAATTCTGATTGAAGTATATTTTTTTACACTTCTTTTCCTTAATTTTTTTTTTGCAACACAGATAATATGTAAATGTTTTATTTTCTGTTTGTTTGTTTTTTAAACCCTTATTTTAGAATCAATGCTGTGCATTGGTTCCAAGGCAGAAGAACAATAAGGGTTAAGCAATTGAGGTTAAATGACTTGCCCAGGGTCACACAGTTAGGAAGTGTCTGAGACTAGATTTGAACCCAGGAACTTCCATCTTCAGACCCGGCTCTCTCTCCACTGAGCTATCCTTAGAAATGTTTTATATGACCTCATATGTATAATGGGTGTCAATTGCTTGATTTCTCAATGGATGAATGTAAAGCTGGAGAGAGGGAAAGAATTTGGAATCCAAAATGTCAAAATGAATTTCAAAATAAAATAAAACAAGATAAGGCATTTCCTTGCCTTTTCCAGTCTTCTACATTTTTCATACTGTTTGATATATTGATTCATCAACATGCAATTCCTCCTATACAACACTCTATCTCTCTACTCTTTGCCTTTTCCCTAGCTATTTCCCATGCCTGAAATGCTCTCCCTTCTTATTTCTGCCTTTCGACTTCCTTCAAGACTCAGCTTAAATCCTGCCTTTTGCAGATTTTTCCTAGTGCTGTCCCACTGCTAGTGCCTCCCCCATAGAAGATTACATTCCATTCATATGGCAGCTATATCTTGTATAGACATAATTCTTTTTTTTAAAAACCCTTAACTTCTGTGTATTGGCTCCTTGTGGAAGAGTGGCAAGGGTGGGCAATGGGAGTCAAATGACTTGCCCAGGGTCACACAGCTGGGAAGTGGCTGAGGCCGGATTTGAACCTAGGACCTCCTGTCTCTAGGCCTGACTCTCACTCCACTGAGCTACCCAGTTGCCCCTATAGACATAATTCTTGCAGATCATCTCTCCCACGAAGGTGTGAGCTCCTTGAGGACAGGAAACATGAATTTGCTTTGCTTTGCATCCTCAGTATCTTGCATCATACATGGCATATAGTAATCCCTTAATAAATAAATACCTATTTACTGACTGACTGCCATACTTCTCTCCTAGCACATTGGTTCTGAAGGACCTGACATCATGTTGGGGAACATCCTTTGACCTTGTAGACTGTGAGATGCTCAGAGAAGTATAAATTTATCAGTATAGTAGAGATAGGATATGACAACACGCACAGAAGTCATGCTCTCTCTGGGTTCTTGTATGTTGGATTTCTAGGACTCCAATGACAGCCTCTGCTTGAGAAAATATCATAAAGGGGCTTCCCTCCATCCCAAGTATTTTTTCTTAGGCATTTGAGTGCATCACAGGACCATAGAATTAGAGGGGATCTTAAAAGTCATCTAGAAGTCACTTCATTTTTTGGATAAGGAAACTGAGTCCCAGAGAGGTTCCATAACTTTCCCAAGGTCACACAGCTAGCAGGTAACAGAGCCAGTTTTCAAACCCAGATGTTCCTGTCCCAGATCCAGTATTCCTTCCATATCACCATGGTGCATGGTTGATTTTATTCCCTTTTACCTTGGGAACCTCCCTGGCCATGTTGGTGGGGACTGGCTGCTGGACCTTGCCCCAGAAAGAAATGTAAATTGAAGATGGCAGGAAGGGCAAAAATTCATTCTCATCTAGGAAATTTGAAAACTTATGAGCATTGTCACCAGATAGGGAAGATTGTTTAGGTAGGTAGTAGCAATATGAATCTATTCTTTAAAAAACCTTTATCTTCTGTCTTAGAATTAGTACTAAGTACTGGTTTCAAGACAGAAGAGCAGTAAGGGCTAAGCCATAGGAGCCAAGTGACTTTCCCAGGGTCACACAGCTAGAAAGTATTTGAGACCACATTTGAACCCGGGACCTCCCGTCTCGGCTTGATTTGCTATCCACTGAGCCACTTTAGCTGCTCGCTGGCAGTATAGATTTTAACCTATTCTCATCTGCCTGCTCAGTATGATTCTTGTTCATATGAGCCTCAGTGAGTTGAAATTGTATAGCTACCATCAGGGCATGCAGGCTGTGCCTTATTCACCCTTCCATCTTGCTACACGACTCATCCATTTGTTTTTTTTCCTTCTGATCCTTCTCTGATGACATCCTTGACACCATTTCTGCAAAATTCCTCATTTGTAATATGTTGCAGCCTGCTCGCCCTGCACCCTTCCATTTCCTTTTGGGTCATCACCATCTTTGGAAACTATAACCTGCCATGATTCACAAGCTTGCAATTACACTAGATGAATATTGTTTCATGAAATAAGAGTCTGTATTTTGTTTGCTTTTTCTTAAAACCTACCTTCCTAACAGGAGATCCGAAAAAAAAGAATCAGCAGAATTTCTTTCCATTCTGGGAATGAAGCAATTTCCTCACAACACTCTGATGAGGTCAGTTGTACGATTCATAGGTTCATAGACTTGAAGCTGGAAGAGACATCAAAGAGCATGTAATCTAAACCTACCATTTTACCAAAGGGGGAATTGAGGCTGGAGAGGAGTTAAGTTGCTTGTCTATGGTCCTGTTAGGACTAAGTGGTAGAATCAAGATTTAAATCTATGATCTCTGCCTCCAAATCCAATGAGGCCCAGAGAGGGAAAATGGCACAGGGAAGAGGGAAAGGGAGCTGGGTGGCTCAGTGGGTTGAGAGCCAGGCCCAGAGATGGGAGGTCCTGGGTTCAAATATACCCTCAGACATGTCCTACTTGTGTGACTGTGGGCAAGTCACTTAACCCCATTGCCTAGCCCTTACCGTTCTTCTGCCTTGGAACCAATATAGAGTATTGACTCTAAGACAGAAGGTGAGGGTTTAAAAGAAAAAACTTTACTTGGGACCAAATCTGAAGGGGACTTGAGGCCTTAGAATCATAGATTTAGAGATAAAAAGGACCATAGAATCATCAAATTCAATCACCCGATGTTATCGATAAGGAAACCAAGTAGGGAAAGTGATCTAGGAAGGGACCTGAAGTCATAGGATCATAGATTTAGACATGAAGGAGGCCTCAAAGTTCATATAATTCAGCCACCTCATTTTACAGACAAGGAAACTGAGACTTAGCCGGCGGCTTGCTCAAGGTCACACAGGTGATGTCAGAACTGGGATTGGGTTCCCAAATTCTCTGAATTTATATCCAGCAGTGCCCCATACTGCCTCTGACCATCTATATCAATGGAAGAGGCACTGACAATAGTGAA
The DNA here is from genome assembly GCF_016433145.1 of Gracilinanus agilis. NCBI lineage: Eukaryota > Metazoa > Chordata > Mammalia > Didelphimorphia > Didelphidae > Gracilinanus > Gracilinanus agilis. The sequence continues at coordinate 213,210,256 of NC_058131.1, forward strand.
TTCATCAATTCTTGAAGTAACATCACCAGTAGAGACAAATTTAACCTAAAGTTATTGATTATTATTATATTAGTATAATTATTCTTTTTCCAGTTTGTCTCCTGGAGTTTTACAGTAGGGAGGGATCTTAGAGATCCTCTCATTTTCCAGATGAAGAAGCTGAGACCAAGATAAAGGTATAGACTTTCTCTGGGTCCCAGAGCTGGTAAGGGGCAGAACTGGGAATCCTTCATCTCCCAACTGTAAACAGTAACATTAATATATATAATAATAACTTTAAATGTTATATTTTCATAAAATTTATTAATAATCACTAGAAGTAAAGAAATAAAAAGGTATTTATCTAACAAAATAAAAACACGTGCCCATGGCTCTTCTACCTGTTCAAAAGTGAAAAAAAATTCACAGCTGCCCTCATAGGAAGAGAAGAAAGCTAGACATGGAAATCCACCAAATTTATCTCCTGTCTATGTCAGCACGTAATGACAGGAAGTCAGTGGGCTCCTGGGTAATGTAGTTCAAAGGTACAAACTTTCCAATTACACACATCCCAGAGCTTTCTCCCATTCTCTCAGCAGCATGCCCAGGTTCTCATAGCTCTTTGGGGCAGATGGGGGCTCAGAGCCAGGCCTGCTGACTCTTTCCTGCCTTGAAGGCGGATCTGAGGCTCTACCAGCATCTCACAGGTGAACACGTCTTATCGACTACAAGACACAGACTATAGAATCAGAGACGTGTGAACACTTGGTGGGTCTGGTGAAAGCGGGGCAAGGAAAAAGGAGTGAAGGGAAAGAATCGAGGCTTGTCAGAGGCTGAAGAGATCCGGGTTCTGGGTTTGCCTCCTCCCTCCTGGTCTGTGTTCCGATGAGTGTCATCTCAGCCCCCCGGAGACTCTTTTCATGGCGCCATGTTGCCTCTCAGTTGAAAGTAAATAAGAAGGTCACTGCCTGCTTAGGAACATTCAGAGTCCAGTTAATTCCATTTCTGTATGCTCCATAATGTTGTTTGTTTGTTTTTTACCCAGAGAATTCTTCAGCACAAAAGTCTGGCCTATATTCAGAAGTCCAGTAGACCTCTAGAGCTTGAGGTCTCAGAGGACCACATAAAGAAAGATGACACGTAGTACTATTTGTCTTAGTGCCAAACTTAGAGAGTACTGGGCCTGGAGTAAGGAAACCTTCAGTTCAAGTCTGACCTCAGACATTTGCTAGCTGGATGACTCTGGGCAAGTCACTTAACCTCCATCTGCTTCAATCTCTTCAGCTATAAAATGGGGATAATAGGCTGAGCACCTACCTCCCAAGGTTGTTGTCAGGATCCAATGAGATCATAGTTAGCACTGTGCCCGGCACCTAGTAGGTGCTGTATAAATGCTTGCTTCCTTCCTTAGGGCAGGAGAAGAGGAAAGGTCTGGAAACAAGAGGGGGGGATACGGATGATTAGGGGTGGGGGGGAATGAGGGAAGCAAAGAAGAAATACCACTTACAATTAGGAGCCTGAGAACTTGGTAAAACCTGCCCAGAGAGCCAGCTTGCTTTCAGATTAATTAGTGAATGTCTGTACAGTACTTTGAACATGAAAAGCACTGTATAAATGCTAAGTATTATTATTAAAAAGTAAAAAGTTCCCTAAGTACACCAGGCTGGATAGCCCAGGGCTAGTTTAAATAAAGTGAACGAATGGAGAAAATTAAGCAATTAAAAGGTGATATTTCAGGATTTGCAAAAAGCTGAACAGATGCTGGGATTTTATTAAATTCTCTCCCCACTCCCCTTCTGCCTCTGCAGTGCCCTTTACCAAATTCTCATCCTGGGACTGTCCCCCCACATAACAGTTGGCAGATGGTTTCAATGTCCCAGGAGGACGATTCTTTCCATTTAGTGGGCATGGGGAAAACTAGGTTAGGAAAACTAGCAAGGAGTGGGATCCAGAGGAGAAAATGGAGTACTTCCAGTCAGAAAGCGAAAAGGTCTAAATTTGGGTTCTAGCACCATCCATTCCTAGTTCCAGGTCCTTGAATTCTAGGTGCAGTAAAAAGAGATCTAGATAAGAAGTTGGGAGGCCTGGATTCTGGTCCGGGTTCGGCCATCAATTTGCTTTGTGACATGTAACAAAGCACTTGGAGAAGCAGCATGGTACAGTGGAAAGAGCCCTGGCCCCTGGAACCAAAGGTCTTAGGTTCAAATCCCTTACCCTTACTACCTATATTTTATTGTCGTTGAGTCTTTTTCAGGAGGGTCCAAAGCTTCATGACCTTATTTGGAGTTTTCTTGGCAGAGATACTGGAGTGGTTTGCCATTTCCTTCTCTAGCTCATTTTACAGATGAGGAAACTGAGGCAAACCAGGTTATGTGACTTGCCCAGGGTCACACAGCTAGTAAGTGTGAGGCCAGATTTGAACTCAGAAAGAGGAGTCTTCCTGACACCAGGCTTGGCACTTTATCCATTGTACCCCTTATATGACTTCTAGGACCTTGGGCAAATCACTTAATGCCTCTGCACCCCACTTTCCTCATTTGTAAAACAAAGAGGTTGAACTAAATGTCTAACAGTGACATGTGAGTTCCCCTTAAGATCCATGATCCAGATCCCCATCCTTGAAGCAATGATGACTTTTTCTGGGTCTGACTTTTCTCCTCTCTAAAAGGAAAAGGTTGATCCAAGGAGTTTCTAACTCCCTTCATTATCTATAAGGCAAAGGAATGTCAGCAATATGAGAGAGGAATTCAAGCCAGAGCCTCTGCTGAGGATGTGGAGATGTTGATTCCAAAATGGTGGTGTAGTCCCAAGGTGCTCCTAGTTGGGAACAGGATAGGCAGGGAATCATTTTTTTTTTTAAACCCTTACCTTCTGTCTTAGAATTAATACCGTGTCTTGGTTCTAAGGCAGAAGAGTAGGAAGGGCTAGGCAATGGGGGTTGTCTTGCCCAGGGTCACATAGCTAAGGAAGTGTCTGAGGGCAGATTTGAACCCAGGACTGCCCATATGTGGCCATATATGGCCTTCCAGAGACCCCTCTGTCTACAGGATCAAAAGCAAACTTTTTAGTGTGGCATTTAAGGCCTTCCACAATCTGGTTAACTGGCTACAACCTTTCTCCCCAGCCTTATCCATGATCCTTACCCTGCTTTATTGCATTCTGCATTCCAGGCGAACAAGACTGATAGCTATTTAGCAATGGAGTCCTGTTTTCTCTGGTCTGCCAGACCTGGAATACATTCTTTTTCCATTGGCGCCTCTTGAAATCTTTCTATTCCCACAATGCCCACGTGCACAGAGCTTCCTCCTCCATAAAACCTTCCCTGAGTCACCTACACACACACACACACACACACACACACACACACACACACACACACACACACGAGCTCCCCCATCCCCACACCTAGCTGGAAGGGATCTCTTCTCCAATTTTCCAAGAGGTGGAAATCTTCCTCTGAATCTCTCCTTTCTGTTCTAGCCTGAATTAGCTTTCCTTGTATTTATGCCATCCCTACCCAGGCCAGAGTGGGTTGTTAGCTCCTTCAGGGCAGAACCTGGTTTTCCATCTTTCCAATCTCTCTTAAAGCTATTCATTGAATGTTATCAGCGAATGTTATCAGTTACTGCTGAAAAGGAGAAAGATAAGTTTAAAAAAAAAAAAAACCCTAGATGCCTTCTATTTCCTATCCCACCTCACATGGCCTTGGGCTTAGTCTGCTCATCTATGACATGAGGGGATTGGATCAGATGGCCCCCAAGGCCCCTTCCAACTCCAGAGCTATGATTTTCCCAACCACCCAGTCCTAGGACTGAAATGGCAAAAGAAGAATAATCCCTCACTTACTTAAGGCATTTCAAAGTTCACCAAGCTTTCTGATGTCCATTGTGCCCTGTGATCCTTACAACAAGCCTAGAGGCTAATCGTCCCCCCATTTTACAAAGGAGAAAACTGAGGCTGAGAGAAAAATAACTTGCCCAATGTCATGCTAGTTCTTGAAAAAGAATTCTAGAACTTCTTTTTAGCTGTTCATTCAAAGGATCAAAAAGCAGAAGAAGCTGTGAAGATTATCTTGTAACTTGTTCAGGGTCACATAGTAAGTTTGATCTGAGGCTGGATTTGAATTCAGGCCATCCTGACTCTGGAGAAGGAAATGGCAAACCACTCCGGTATCTTTGCCAAGAAAACCCCAAATGGGGTCCCAAAGAGTTGGGCATGACTAAAACAAGTTAACAAGACCTACACTTTGGAACCCCTTTTCAAGATATTTTTCTAGGTTTTCTTATCCATCTTAGTGGAATCATAGGGTGCCTTAACACTGAGTTGTTGGGTGACTCTAAAAAGTAAGACACATTCTAGGGAACAAGTCAAGGAAGGAGACGTTTTTAAGGTGTGAATCAAGGGAGGAGCCAGCTATGGAAAGAGAGTCCCAGCCCTGAGAAGGAATCCTTCCTCAACTTGGGAGGGAGGGAATTTCTCTCTTCTCAAGTAGCTTCCCCATCAAACACTGCCAAGAGCAGTTCTAGAGGCGTTCTGCAGTCAGTTAAGACAGAAAACATAAGGAAATTTGTGATTCCAGAAGAAGTGAACCATATCTCTTAGGAGAAGAACTGTAGGGAGTTCCTGGTCTGGGGATCTCAGCTGAGCAACCCATCCAACAGTGCCACTGCACCAAGGGCAACATCACAAGAGACAGAGGACTGCTCCCACCAATTACAAGAGGCAAAAGGCATGAGGACTCAAAGTCCTGGAGCTATGAAGTACCTCGGTCATTGCTGTGGTTCAGTTGTATGACCACCCATTGGGGAATTTTCTTAGCAAAGACACTGGAATGATTTGCCATTTCCTTCTCTACCTCATTTCAAAGAAGAGAAAACTGAAGCAAACAGGGTTAAGTGACTTAACCAGGGTCACATAGCTAGAAAGAGGCTGAACCCAGATTTGAAATCATGTCTTCCTGACACCAAATCTGCCTCTCTATCCACTTAGCTGCCCATATGTCTTCTCTACCTGTTTACCTCTCTATTGGTAAATTTTATCTATTTATCTACTCTTCCTACTGGTACAGAACATGTTTGTGGGAGATTGGACCCCAGATTTATGGATGAGATACTCCATAGCTAATGTTCTTAGAATTTTCTATTTAAATTTAAATTTTAAGAATTAAAATTTTAAAATTTTAAATTTTTTAAAACTTAAAATCTTATCAAAGTAAATATCTTTTCTTTAGTGTAAACAAATCTGGCTATTAATGGATAATATACAGGTAAATAGTTGTGAGCCATAATTTTAAGAGTGTGGAACTACAAAGCACCTTAAATCCTAGCTAGTTATGTTCCCAAAGAGATACAATCTGCGACTGTGAATTGAGGGAACTACACTCAAGAATACAATTTTTCCTTCCACATCCTCCATTCTGGTTGGGGAGGAGGAGAAGACTTGGCCTGGAGAAACTTTTCATCCAGAAAAGAATAAACTAAATTTGTCTTCCCCAACTGCCACCAAATAAATGAAAATCTCTTCCTTCTCCTCTGTCAACTCACCTTCTCCAGGAAGCCTTCTGGCCTCAACTTGACCAATTTCACTTCTCTCTTGAGTTTGAATTGTATAATTGTGTTCTGGATGCCTCGTCATTCTATAATTGTCATAAGGTCTAACCATGAAGATATTTTCTCTCTTCTTAGGAGACTGTCTCTAACACTTTATCTGAGTGACCCTTTAGAAGTCCCTTGGTTTCTTGGGAGCCTTAATTTCCTTGTCATTAAAACAGGGATTTAGTTGTTATTATTGTTAAGTCATTTTTCAGACTCTTGATCTCATTTGAAGTTTTCTTAGCAGAGATACTCCAGTGGTTTATCTTTTCCTTCTCCAGTTCATTTTATAGATGAAAAAATTGAGGTAAACTGGGTTAAATGACTTGCTCAGGGTCACACAGATAGTATTTTTCTGAGGCTGGATTTGAATTCAGGTCTTCCTAACTCCAGGAATCTATCCACTGAGTCACTTAGCTGTTCTTAAAACAGGGATAATCATACTTATCTCACAAGGTTGTTTTAAATCCTGTGGTCTACGGAAACCTGTATCATTATTGTTTTATTGTTGTAGTCTCCATTTCTTTTAAGTCCTTCCTCTTCTCTCTAATATGACAAGCCCAGCAAACAGTAGGACCTTTTCATAAATGCTTGCTAACTGCTCCAACCTTTCAAAGGCCTAGGCTGCCAGTCTCGTGAATGGAATGAACAATTCAAACACACCTATCTCCTGGCTGCCTGGGTAGAACTCTCATTCCCTCTAGGAGCCATTCTCCAGGATCCTGGGGAGGACACCAGGTCCTACAGAGGGTAAGAGCAGTTTTCTGTCTCTGGTGTCAGCAGATCTTTCATCCCCTGTGCTCAGCAAACTATGAATTCCCCCTTGGTCCAGCATACAACTTCTCAAAAAATGCATTTGGATTACTATTATTAATGATAATGATAGGAAGGTTCACTTTCAATTTACATCATTTAAGAGACTGTCGTTTATACTCATTTGAGTGAATGCAGGGCTCCTCCCAGGAAGACATCAAAATGGACAGAAGAGGAGAATCTGGCATGTTCTATCTAGCAAAGTCAAGGGTGTTTCTGGCCTTGAACTGGGGCAGGTGACACAAAGTTGTCATTTGGCTTCCCTTCCCAAATAATCACCATCTGTGGTCACCAAAAGGGCAACTTGACTCATTCATTCAACAAGCTTTTATTGCCCTGGTTTATCCCTTCAGATCTCAGGGCCACCCAGCTCTGGGGACCACAGGGCACACAGAGAAGGAGGAGAGCCCAGCTTCTGGCCCCCAGGAACTCACAATTATGGTACATAGAAATGAGATAAAGGAAAATAAAAGACAACATTCACTTTCCTAAAATTATAGGATCCTGGATTTAGAGATGGAAGGAACCTTGGAAGACATCAAGTACCACCCTTTCTTTTTTGTTTAACAAATGAAGAAACTGAAGCCCTGAGAGAAAGTAAGAAGCAGTGCAGCAGGGAAGTGCTGGCAAATGTTTAGTAGCACTCTCTCTCTCCCTCTCCCTCTCTCTCACACACAGACACACACACACACATGCACACACACACACACACACACGCACACACCCTTCTCTCTCACTTTCTCTTTCTCTCTCTCCTCCTCTCCCTTTTTCTCCCTTTCTCTTTCTTCTCTCTCTCACCCCCCTCTCTCTTCTCTCTCTCCTTCTTTCTTTCTCTTTCTTCTCTCTCTCCCTCTCTCTTTTCTCTCTCCCTCTCTCTTCTTTCTCTCCCTCCTTCTCTCCCTTTCTTTCTCTCTTCTCTCTCTCCCTTGCTCCCTCCTTCTCGCTCTCCCTCTCTCCCTTTTTCTTTCCCTCTCTCTCTCTTCTCTCTCCCTCCCTCCTTCTTCCTCTCTCTCTCTCCCTCTTTCTCTCCCTCTCTCTCTCTTCTTCACACTTTCTCTCTCTTCTCTCTCTCTTTTTCTCCCTCTCTCTCTCTCTTCTCTCTTCTCTCTCTCCCTCTCTCTTCTCTCTCCCTCTTTTTCTCCCTTTCTTTCTCTCTTTTTCCTTCTCCCTTTCTCTCTTAGAAAAAAATTTGTATATGATACTTATAAATTTGTTTTGCATTAATTAAAATTTTCCTCAACATCTTCTTAAGTCTAAAGAAGAAACAAAAGAATCAATCAAGCCCTAATTTGTAGTATTTTCCAATTTCTGAGGTGTAAATGTTCACATCGAAAATTTAACAGTCAACTGGCCCCAACATACATACCTCTGTAATGTGATAGCATGAATAGGGTTTTGGCTATAGAGTCACTTGCTAGCTGTGCAAACCTGGGCTAACCAGTTTATGCCTTGATTTCCTCATCTGTTAAAAGGAGAAGTGAGACTCGATAGCCTTAAGATGCCTTCTACCTCTAAATCTGTTGTACTATGGCAGTTAGATGACACAGCAGATAGAGTGCCAGGCCTAAAGTCAGGAAAATTCATCTTCCTGAGTTCAGATCTGGCCTCAGACACTTAATAGTTGTGTGACTGTAGGCAAATCATTTGACCCTGTTTGCCCCAGTTTCCTCATCTTTAAGATGAGCTGGAGAAGGAAATGGCAACCCACTCTAGTATCTTTGCCAAGAAAACTCCAAATAGGGTTAAGAAGAGTTGGACATGACTGAAAAAACTTTAGAACAAAATTATCACAGGATAACGTAGCCAAGATCACACAGCTAGTGTCAGGGGTAGGATCTGAACACCTGGGTCGTCTGACTACAAAAGCAGTATGCTGTCCCCTTGGTTTTCTCACTGTGGCTTGAGGTGACTGGATTCTCAAAGGTTGGGCTAGCTGAGGACAAGTTCAAGATAGAAAAGACTTGACTCTAGGCCTGGTGATGGCTTATGCCCATTGCCAGAGGACTAACGTAGCTATGTTCACAGAATCTCCTCCCCAGATTGACTGGGAGTGAGGAAGACAGTGAAAAAGAAAATTTTTAACCACAGTGACTCTCAAAGATCATCTTGATATAGATTGACTGAAGGGTAGCAGTCTATCTTGGTAAAGGAGGATCCAAGTCAAAGAAAACAAAGAAAACTGAAGTACAAGAGAAAAGAATTATTCAGGAATAGAATTGGGGATCCTCTCGCACTGTTATCAATAAGAAATAAAAATTTCCTATCTGCAGATCAACTGTTGGCATTGCAAATTTTTATGTGTGGAAAATTAGAAAAATGGAGGGAGGAAAGAGCCTTGGACAGGGAATCAAGAGATTTGAGAATGGGTTCTACTTCTGGCTCTTTCACTCATTCTCTGTTTGATCATGCCAGGGGCAAATCATTTTCCTACTCTGGGCTTCTGGTTTTTCCTTTATAAAACAGGGTAAGCAAATGAGAAAGATGAGAATATTCAAACACAATGCTATAAGATTGGTTGACTGTGAAGTATTCTGAGCATTCTAGAAAACAAATTATGAAAAGAACCCTTGACTAAGATGTCCATGGACCTTTTAACTCAGAGATCTCACTATTAGGCATATGCCCCAAAAGAGGTCAAAGACGTCAAAAAAGGCTCTTTAAATACCAAAATATTTATAGAAGCACTGTATATAGCAGCAAAGAGCTGGGAACAAAGTAGATTCCCATCAACTGAGAAATAGCTCAACAAATTGTGACACATGAACGTAATGGAATGTTGTTCAGTCACTCAATCGTGTCCAACTCTTCATGGCCCCATGGACCATAGCCATCCATGGCGTTTTCTTGGCAGGGATACTGAAGTGGTTTGCCATTTCTTTCTCCAATGGTTCCAGTGGAATGTTACTAGGTCATAAATGATGAAAATGAAGATTACAGAGAAGTATGGAGAAACTTGCATTTTGTATATGAACTGATGCAAAATGAAGTGAACAGAATCAACCATATGAATATGTAATTTATATCACATACAAAGATAGAATTTATATAATATGTAATTTACATTATGATAATGTAAATCGGAACAACAACAAAACAAACAATCCCCTGAATGATTGAATTATTATTATAACGACCGTGATTGGTTACAGAGATGAGAAAAAGCACTTCTCTCCCTTCTTTGCAAAGATGAAGGATGATAAGAGTGGAGCACTGACTGCAGATACTCTGAGTTGATTCATTTTACTGAATTGCTTTTTTTTCTCTCTTATTGTTTGTTACAAGGGTTGACTCTTTGGGTAGGGGAGGGGAAGGGATACATATGAAAATGAAAATGATGTCAAAACAAAAAGCTATTAATAAAAAATAAGTGAGGGTGGGAGTCAGACCACATTAATATTTCTCAATGCAACCACACTGTAGAGGAATAAAATGTCCAAAACTTCTCAGTAAATCAGTTTATCTTTGGGAGATCATGGAGGTGGGGAAAGGGAAGGAATTTGGTTGGTGGTTTTATGTGCTTGTCTTCTTCCCTCAAGGACTGTGAGCTCCTTTGAGGGCAGAACTGTCTTACCTTTTGCTTATATTTGCATTTTTTGAACCCTTACTTTCTGTCCTAATAACAACTTTGAGACAGAAAATCAAGGGTTAGACAAATGGGGTTAAGTGCTGGGTAGCTCAGTGGATTGAGAGCCAGACCTAGAGATGGGAGGTCCTAGGTTCAAATCTGGCCTTAGACACTTCCTAGCTGTGTGACCCTGGGCAAGTCACTTGACCTCCATTGCCTACCCTTACCACTCTTCTGCCTTGGAGTCAATAAGATGGAAGGTAAGAGTTTAAAAAAAAATTTTAATGGGGTTAAGTGACTTGCCCAGGGTCACACAGCTAGTATCTGAGGCTGAATTTGAGCTCAGATCTTCCTGACTCCATCTCATATCTCCCCATCACTGTACCTCATGCTATTTTGGCAGAGGGACTTGAAATCATCCTCCGAGGAATCGGGGAGGAATCTGGGTATATTCCACCAGGAGAAGATTTAGTGGGGAAATGCTCATTGTTTTTAAGTCTGGGACAGATTTATACAGAAGAGAATGGGGGGAAGAGGGAAAGAAGGAAACAAGCATTTATTAAGCATTTTCTCCATGCCAGACACTTTGCAAATATTCTTTTGTTTGATCCTCACAACAGCCCTGGGAAGTATGTTCTATGATTATCTCCATTTTATGATTATCCTCATTTTACAATTGAGGAAACTGAGGCAGACAGCAGCTAAGCGATTTGGCCAGGGTCATGCCTCGCACACTGATCACCTAGTAGCCTTTTGCTTATCCTAAGAGAAATGAGTAAGAAGAGAGGAAAATGATAGAAAAAAAAAAAGCAGGTTACAGCTCAGAATGAGGGACAACTTCTCAATGATTATTCTCCATTCTGTGTGGGCTCAAGCTGGCATAATTCCACAGAGCAGATCTCAGCCTGGACAGATCAAGATGGTGATGCTGGGACTTCTGTTCTGGGCTTCAAAACTGCCTCTGAGGGTTAAAACAGGCATTCCCAGGGGGTAGTGGTAGGAGACAGACACAGGAAGCAAAGCTCCCAGAGAGGCACAGACTTTCCTGGAAGTGAGCTCAGCATGATGCAAATAGTGGCTAAACTCAGGAGAAATGGAAATCCAGGGCCCAAGCACACCTGGACAGATTGCCCGGGGCTTGGTTTGCATTTTGCCCAGATTGGGAGAGGAAAAAGGAGCCAGGCAGCCAGCCATGCCCTCGGGGCTCCAGTTGGCCTTTTCTGCTTTCAAAGTAGACAAATTCAAGTGCCATTGTCTATGGGGGCCTCATTCAGTTGGTAGGACTTCAGTATCCCCATTTTCGGAGCCCTTTTAAAAAAAAACTTAGCCTGGGGGGCAGGTAGGTGGCACCCACCATAGATAGATGGGATCACTGAGGCCCAGAGAGGGGGTGACTTACTGAAGGCCTCACCATTGATTGGCACAAGAGGTATTTAAGTAGAGTTAGCATAGTCTAAAGTGGAACTGCTCTCATGGAGAAGATTCCTGCATGGTATGGGAGGCTCCATGGTTGATCCCAAAGTCCTTTCTGACTCACACCAAGCGTCTCCATTTCTAAGTATTAAAATGAAAATGATTGCCATTTTCTCCTTTCAGAGCTCACTGGTGAAAGTTGTTGTTTGTTCTCCATTTTCTTTTTTCTTTTCTCTTAAAACTATTTTTTTCTCTTAGAATCAAGACTAAGTATTGGTTCTAAGGCAGAAGAATAGTAAGGGCTAGGTATTGGGGGTCACACAGTTAGGAAGTATCTGAAGTCAGATTTGAACCCAGGACCTCACATCTCCAGATCTGGCTCTCAATCCACTGAGCTGCCCAGCTGCTCCTTTGTCCTTCATTTCCAAAGAGGATCAATGACATCATGGGGTGATGTATTGACTTGTGCATGACTTAGATTTAGGTAAGACAGAATAATCCAAAGTCATCAGCCTCATTCTCTCTTCAAGAGTCACTAAAGTTCACCACGGCAAGACAAAAGCCCAGAGGTGGCCCTTGCATGTGCTATAGTTTCTGGGAGCCACAGGTGAGAACTGGATGAAAGGTAGACACCAGAGGTGGATGAGCAGTCTTGAAAAGGTCTTGGCAAGCCCTCGCACCAGAGGTGCCAGTCATCCTGGAACACCCATACACCTCAGGGAAAATGCAATCATTGCCAAAGCCATTGGTTTCAAAGGGTCTTTGGGAGTCGTGGCAAAATGGGGGAGAGAGGGAAAGGTTGAGGTCTTGTGGGTGGGGGGAAGAAGGATGATGAAATATAAGGGATTCCTTAAAAATGCTGGGAGAGTCTGGGGAAAAAAGCAGCTCCTCTGAGTGTCCTAAGAGTCAGAATTTGGAGTTTGGAAAGATGAAAGATGGGAGAAATATGCAATGGGAGATCTGGGGAGAATGGGAAACACTTCCTGCCAGGAAGTAGGGAAAGCTAAAATTCATGGTCTAAAAAAAACATGTATAAGGTGGTATAGTGGGAAGAGCACAGGACTTGGAATGAGGCAGACCCAGATTCAAATCCTGTCACTTACTAGCTGTGTGATGCTGGTTAAGTTCCTCAACCTCTGGTAGCCTCAATTTCCTCAACTGTAAAGTAGGGATAATAATCGTACCTATCTCAAAAGATGGGATCAAATGAGATATTTGTGAAACATTTAGTACAGTGATTAGCACACAGTAGACACTTAATAAATGCTCATTCCTTTGAAACAACTCTGTCAGGTAGGCAGTACAACTATCATTCTTATTTTATAGATAAAAAACAAAAGCATAGAGATTAAGAGATTTGCTTGAGATCTCACAGGTTTCTATTAAGGAAAGTAGACAGAGGATCCCAGACTCTTCTGTGGTTCAACACAAGAACTTCTGAGATTGAGGTATTATGAGGGATTTGGGTATGTGCCCATTAAGATGGAATTACTAGTTATTTTTCTTTTAAGTGGACTTGTCCAAAATCACACAGCTAAGTGTTTGAGGCCAGATTTGGACTCAGTTCTTCCTGACTCTAGGCCAATGTTCTACCCAATGTGCCACCTACCTGTTACCTTGAAAGGATAATTTTTTTTTTATTCTACGCATCCGTTTTTTCATCCCTAAACTGAATTTGAAAGCTTCCAAGATCTCTTGAAGTTCTAAATCTGTGATCCTCCGAGCCCACGATCCCTCTTAGCCTCAGTTTTTGGAGGGGGATTGGAGAGGAGGCAATAATGATCACACTACCTCTACTACTCCCCAGGGTTGTTTTGAGGACAACAGTTATTAGCATTCAATGACTCTGGAAATGTGAGCTATCATGATTATCATTATTAGTGAAGAGCTCCTTCCACTCTGGTGGAATGCTGGTGTGAAATAAAAGTCCTAATTTATAACTCTAGTCCAAAGCTCGATACACCCTCCCTCTTCTCCACTCCCCATGGAAAACATCTGTTCTCCATAAATCATATCTTGAGAATCCACAGAGATGATGAAACTCCCGAATCCCGTCTGAAGCAGCCTCGCCGGTGGGTCTCTTTGTTACGGCAAGGCGAGCAAGTGGAGATGCTGAGACGTCCCTCCCATCTCGAGGAATCCGCTCGTCGGCATGACGCAGCTAGTGCAGATGGGAAGAGATGCCAGCAGGACATCTGGAGGAAGACGGTCACACGCTCTCTGCAGCAAGGTTCCGCCAGCCACTCTCCATCCATCATGGATTTTGAATGTGTCTCTCAATTCACGTTAATATTTTTCCTCCTTTGCTGTTGTTTTTTTTAACCCTTATCTTCTGTCTTAGAATCAATATTGTGTATTGGTTCCAAGGCAGTATAGCAGTAAGGGCTGGGCAATGGGGGTTAAGTGACTTGGGGGTCGCACAACTAGGAAGTGTCTGAGGTCAGATTTGAACCCAGGACCACCCGTGTCTAGGTCTGGCTCTCAATACACTGAGCCACCAACCTGTTCCCTTATGTTAATGTTTTTCTAGGGCTTTATGGTTTACAGAACATTTTATATTCAGTATCTCATTCAATCTTCACAATAATCCTGTGAGACAAGACCTATGGCATTATTATTCCCATTTTGGGGGGGGGGGGAGGAGTAATTGAGCTAGCAGTGAAAGTCCCAACCAGTAAATCACTTGAGTCAAGACTTGAACCCAGATCTACCTGACTGCCAAGTCCAAGGTTCCTTCCAGTGCGCCACACCTTCCTTCTCGTAAGTAGGTCTAGGTAGTGATTTTCCATAGTGTGTAAATAGAAACCACTGGTCCGTGTGGGCACAGGTTATAGATTCACTGAAGCATGACAACTCTTTCAAACAGAGAGGCTTGCTGGGTGTTTCTCATGAATCCCTTATCTACCACACACCGCCCCTACCCACAGCTTAACAACAGTTACTGGCAACCAAAATACCCCATAGCCATGAGGTTAAATTTTCCTTTTCCTAGTCTCAAGAGATGGAAGAAATGACAAAAACTCCTTCAAATATCTAAGCACAATAGTTTTGTTTAATCTGCGTGTGAACTGTAGAATCTGGAACAGACCTTCATTTAGGAAAAAACCCTTTGTTACCAGTGTAATTTTTTTTTTTTAGTAACCATTTTTTTTTAATGCATGGAATTGGCCACATCACTCCTCTGGTCAAGAATCTTCAATGATTCCCTATTGCCCACAAAGTAAAGTTCAGACTCTTCTACCTGGATTCTTTTTTTTTCTTTAACTGTATCCCATCTTACTCAACTCCATACATTCTTTTAGTCAAAGCAATCCCATCTCTAACCATCCTCTCCCCTAAAACAAAACAAAACAAAACAAAATCCAACACCTTGAGCTGTCTTTTCTCTGTATCTTTACTCAAACTTCCCTCTGCCTAGAACATTCTCCTTTCTCCCCTTCACCTATTGCATTCCTACCCAGCCTTAAAGCTCAGCTTAAAAGCCACCTCTTCCATGAAGCTTCCTCTGATATGCCTAATGTGAGCAAGCAGTCTTGTGTCACAGAAAAGCAATATATCATGATTCAGGAAAAGCATAGGTTGAAATAACACTTCTTACACTTGCTAGGTGTGTTACCCCAAATTTAACCGCTTAACATCTCCAAACCTGTGTCCCCAGCTGTAAAATGGGTTTAGTAATACCCATTCTTCCTCAACCATTGACCTGAGTTCACATAGTTATTTTGAGGAGCAAATGAGATAATTTATTCAAAGGCTTTACAAACCTTAAAATACTATATAAATATGAACTATTGTCAGCCCTTACACACACACACACACACACACACACACACACACACACACACACACACCAGTAATGACCTTTCTCTCTACCTCGTATTGCAATTATCTAATTAACCCATCCTGTAAAATTGGTGTCTTGGTTATCTGTGCTCGTGTCTTCTATTCTCTGTTGAAAGTTAGGAGGACGGCGAAGGAGAAAATATCACTCAAACTGGCAATAAGGTATCACTGATGACCTGAGAGCCTCTCCAGTAGAACAGTGAGAATAGAATCCATCCTGCAAGGGAAATCATGAATGGTGACTTTCTCAAGAAATTCAGACAGGAGGGATGGAGAAGGTTAGGGTAGAAGATGGATAGTCTAGAAGGATCGAGGCTCTTTTGGGGACCGAAAAGATCTAACACGTTTCTAGGAAAATGGAAATGAGTCAAGGGAGAGGAAGAGAATGCACAAGATGGAGGGGAAAAGAGGAATGATGGCTAAGACAATATCCTTAGAAGATGGGGGTTCCTCAAAAGGGATGATTCCCAATGTATGAGTAGAAGGATTAGCTTTATCAAAGAGGAAGGATACCTCTTCTTTAGGATTTTGATTGCTTTGTTATGGTGTGTTGAAAGCACTGGCACTGGTACCATCACTCCTCACTCCAGCCCAACAGTCCCTGGAGGTGTATGCTTAGAAGTCAGCCTGCTTCACCATTTCTGGCAATTTTGTCATTACCAGCTGAAATCCATCTTGCTATTTAGAATGGTGGGGTGGAGTATGATGTCTCACCTTTCCAACAGTTGGCTGTAGAGAAGCGATATATGCCATAGTAAATAGACAGCACAATCTGGAGCAAGAAAGTCGTAGGAAAGATTTGGTTTTCAATCCTACCTCCGACACTTCCTGTGGACAAGTCACGCTTGCTCCAAACCCTGGTGTAATCACTTATAAATGGGAGATAGCAAAAATTGCGGTGTTTATTTCATATGGAAGTTGTGAGGCCGTATTTTACCAACTTTTAAATGCTATTTAAATGCCAGTTAATATTATAATTATTAGACTAACAAAAAGAACCCGGAACACTGACTACATTTAGGTAGCAACTTTCAGCCGTGAAGAGGACAGGATTCCCCTTGAATCAGAACTGAACTAACTCTTAGAAAAGCCAGGGGACACTGATCTCCAACTCCAGAAGAGCCTGAAATGTAGGCGATATGCAGGGTGGCCTCCTTTTTTCTGAAATCATCTTGCTTATTATTTCTCATAGTACAATGGAATTCCATCTTCAGTATGCACCACACATGTTCTTCAGGACGGAGTGGACCACGATCCTAGCAAGAAGGAACTTGTGTAGGAACACGTAGTCTGACCATAATGGAAGAACAGGGGAGGAAGTTTCCTGCTCCGTCTTTGGGAGGTCATCTTCCTCTTGACCTTTCTCTCTTTCTCTGCTGCCAAACTGAGGAACTTCAGAACAGATGCTACAGCAACCCATTTCTCCTCTTTCTGCCCATGTGGCTATCCTTCCCACCTCTCCCATATAGATTGTCTTCCCCATTAAAATGGCAAATTTTTGAGGGCAGAGGCTGTCTTGTTTGCTTATATTTGTGTCCTCAGAACTTAGCACCACACCTGGCACAGAGTAAGTATTTAATAAATTCTCTTCTGCTTGCCTGTTTATCTATACTTTTATCTAGACGGGAGACCAAACGAGGTTTTTGCCTCTGCTTTGCCTTGGCTCTCTTTTCTCCCAAAGGAGAGATGAGAAGGGAACAGCATCTTATCTCTGGGCAGGGATGGATGGAAGGCTACTCTTTTGACACAAAAGAGTGATTTGAAGTCTTTTTCTTTTCATTTCTCCCATTTTTCTCTTCCTGTGTAGATTCATTTCAAGAGAGATCCCAATGGGTCCAATAGAGATACCTAATGCCATTCTCAATTTATTATATCTTGTATATTTTCTGATTATTACTTAGAAACCTAGTTTTCCCTCTATTAGAGCTGTTTTTTAATGTAGGAGTATGTTTTATTAAACTAGGAATTTCCTATTATGTTCTATCTCTCTTTCTATCTCTCCCTAGCAAGGCGGTGTAATGGACAGAGCACTGGGCTAACTGTCAGGAAGACCTGAGTTCAAATCTGACCTCAGATACTTACTAGCTATATGACCCTGGACAAATCTCTTAACTCTGCTTCAGTTTCAAACTGTAAAATGAACTGTAGAAAGAAAGGGTAGATTTCTCCAGTCTCTTTGCTAAGAAAACCCCATATGGAGTCATGAAAAATCAGACATGACAAAAAATAACAATGGTCAAGGCAGCTCATACCACTAGTACTTTGGGGTCTCTGTGTCCTTTGGGCAGGTGGGTGAAGCAGTGGATCTTAGAGTCAGAAAAACTTATTGTCTTGAGTACAAATCTGACATTAGACACTCACTAGCTGTGTGTGACCTTGGGGAAGTCACTTCATTCTGTTTGTCTCCATTTCTTCATCTGTAAAATAAGCTGGAGAAGGAAATGGCAAACCACTCCTGTATCTTTGCCAAGAAAATCACAGTCAGACACAACCAAAAAACAAAAGACAACTCTCTCTTGGTCTTTCTTTATATGTGTGTTTTTCTCTCTTTCATTTCCCTCCCCTATATAAAAATGTTTGTGCTTAATTAGTAGGGTCTAGTCCAGTGAAGGGCAAACCATGGCCCATGGGCCAGATGCAGCCCCCTGAAATGTTCTATCAGGGCTGCACAACATTATTCCTAATCTGATGAATACAATAAGTAGGATACAATACAATGAAACTTCAAAAGAGTTGCCTTAGAAACAGACTGACAGATGAGCATTTCCTTTCATTTGGCCCCCTCTTTAAAAAGTTTGCCCATCACTGGTCTAGTCCACCAGTCCACTATTTCCCAATACCCAAGAAGAACTTCAGGTTCAGAAGACTGATGATGAATTATGGCAGAGAGATGATGAAACAGAAGTGAAAAATGACATCTACTTTTCTGACATGGCCAATGAGTTGATTGTTTTGCTTGAATCTACTTATTTTTTTCCAAAGGAGGGCTTAAATTACAGGGCAGAGGTGAATTAGCAGGCAGTGATAGAAAAGAAAAAAAAAGGCAGTGCCAAAAAATACATATATTTTAAATACATAGAAGAAAAAGAGAAGTGTGATTGGGAACATAAATGGAGATCTTATTAAATTTAAGACATACCTTAAAGAATGAACTCTATGTAAGTTCAGTTTCACATATAGTTTCTTTTGGTTCTTCATTGAATATTGAAATGACTGTGCTTCAGGATGATTACATTCAAAAGAAAAATATTTAAGAGACAAAAATAAGCACTTAAAAAAAAGAAAACCCCAACAGTACTGAGTGATCATTGAGCCAGGTTTGAAGCATGAAATAATGGAAGATAACACTTAAGAATTTTGGAGAAGTGGAGGACCTCTGAATGAGGACAACCTCTCCTGTAATGGTCTCCATATTCTCAATGCAATAGTGGTCAAACTGATATACTATCAGGACGTGATGGGGTCAGAGGAGAGGTTGATTTGGGGATTTGAGGACAGGGGAGAGAGTCTTGGGACAGTCACTGCAGGGAGTGAGATAGGAAAATAATGAGCATAGAGTAGAAGGAAGATTTGGAAGGGGCATGCTGTCTACATGTTGTAATTTGTTTTTGGTTTTTAGGTTTTTTTAATTTTTTAATTTTTTAGAATATTTTTCCATGGTTACATGATTCATGTTCTTTCCCTCCCCCCCCCAAACCTTCCCTCCCTATAGCCCACATGAAATTCCACTGGGTTTTACATGTGTCATTGATCAAGACCTATTTCCATATTATTGATAGTTGCACTGGGGAGTCATTTAGAGTCTACATCCCCAATCATATCCCCATCATACATGTTATAATTTGTACAAGGTAAGAGCAATCAATACCACGACTTTCTCCACTTATGTAAAGCAATATAGAAATGGAAACAGAAAAATCAACTAATAAGAGTTAAATGGGCTTGATAATATCAGGAATGGAGGAAATCAGGGAAGCAAGAGTTTCTAGAATGGTGGCTAATTTGTCAATCCTGTAGGGCTCATCATGGGGTCATAGGATCACAGGTTTTAGAGTTGGAAGAAGTCTTAGTAATAATCCACATCCTCTCCTTTTCTGAAATGAGGAAATTGAGGCATAGGAATTAAAAGGTACTTGCTCAAGGCCATACAGACTTAGCAGAATCAGGATCCTCTGACTCTAATACCATTGTCTTTCAGCTCCAACATGCTGCCACTCAAAACTGGGTACAGAATCAAGTCAACAATAATTTATGAAGTACTTTCTTCATTGAGCACTGTAGATAAGCAAAGAAAGCTCAGAATTCAGAAGATGGACTGGAAGAATAGGTAAGAATAAAAGAAAGAGATCAGACAAGGGTAAAGAGAAGTTTTAGTGTGAGGGAGTTGGAGAGGTAGAAGGATAAAAATTTCATGTAGAAGAGGAGAATTTCAAAGTTCAGGACTTTGGGAATGGTATAGTTAGTCTAAGATGGAAAGCCTAAACTGACTTCCAGAATTCCAAGTTGGAAGATAGTTCAGAAACCATCTAGTCTAACTGGAACCAAAGGAAGAACCCATCATTTTGAATAATATCTAGCAAAGCTCGTTGGGGGGGGGGGTGGTAAGACAAGGTTGGTGTTGGAGTTGAAGAAGTTGAAGAATCAGGTAGTCAGAGGGTCTAAGGGATGGGATGAAGAAAAATAACATGAGTCACAGGGGAATCATGGTCCCTGCCCCGCCTGCTTCCTGGGGTATTTTGGCTAATAAAGACGCATATGGGAAAGTTCTTTTAAAAGCACTAGGTTAAATGACCAATGTGGAAATATGTTTTGCATGATTGCACAAGTATAACTTAGTTCAAATTGCTTACCCTCTTAGAGAGGAGAGGAGGCAGGTGGAAGAGAAGGGCAACAGGGAGAGAATTTGGAATTCAAAATTTTAGAAAATGAATGTTAAACATTTTTTTACATGGAATTAGGGAAAAAGAAAATATATTAAAAAAAAAAAAAGAAAACTCTAGGTTGAACTGAATACTATATAGTTTAAATGATCAGCCCCAAAGAAGAGACATGGGAAGGAACTTTTCCACCTCTCTCTAATTCTTTGTAGAAGCAGACATCTAATGTTGTGAAACATTTCATATAAATTCAGATTTTTTCAATGTTTTGGTTATTTATTTATTTGTTTGTTTGTTTGTTTGTTTTTAGCTCTTACCTTCCATCTTGGAATTAATACCATGTATTGGTTCCAAGGCAGAAGAGTGGTAAGGGCTAGGCAATGGGAGTTAAGTGACTTGTGCCGGGTCACATAGGAAATGTCTGAGGCCAGATTTGAACCTAGGACTTCCCATCTCTAGGCCTGGCTCTCAATCTACTGAGTCACCCCTCTGCCCCCTTATTGGTTAATTTTGCTGAAGATTTCCCCCCTTTTTTTTATTGTCCATCATAAAGGATGGGTCTCTGGGAGAGGGAAGAGGATACATCAGGAAATGTGATGTAAAAAAAAAGAGATCAATGAAAATTTACTTTTCATTTTTTTTCATTTTTTACCAATTATATCAATTTTCCACACAAGTTTTTCTAAGTCACATGATCATTCTTTTCTCTCTCTCTCCCTTTCCTTCCCCCTTCTGGTGCTAGCAGATGATTTGATCAGGGCTATACAAGTATATCATACAGAACATCTTTCCAAATTGTTCATTTTTGTGAGTAATCTTATAAAACTAGAACCCCCAAACATAAACTCAAATAAGCAAGTGAAAAATGGTATGCTTTGATCTACATTCTGACTCAGACAGTTCCTTCTCTGGAGGGGATAGCATTCTTTGTCATAAATCCCTTAGAATTGTCCTGGATCATTGTATTGCCAATAATAGCCAAGTCTATCACAGCTGATATTGCTCTTATTGTGTACAATGTTTTTCCTAGTTCTGCTTATTTCACTCTGCGTCAATCCGTGGAGGTCTTTCCAGCTCTGGAAATTTATTTTTAAAAAAGGCTAAGAAGCTACCAAAAAAATGTGAAGGATTATTATTATATCAGACAAATTTCTCATTTGTTTTTCCATGTTTTTTTTAACATATCTCAGGAGTGAGATGTTCACCGAGTATGAATTAAGAATCAAGACTCTTCAGGGGCCAAAGTTCGAATGGCCTCACTAGACTATGCCACCTAGATGGACATGGAATCCCTATTTCCTGATTGACTATAAATTCTCTATCAGTTCCCTAATAACTCTTCCAGAAGGTAGCTGCTTTCCAGTTGTCTGTGGACATCTTTTATCTTCAGGGCAACAGACAATAAAATAAAACAATTATCTTCCCTAAGTGCAAGTGCATAAATGCTCTTTCCACGTAGTCAACAGGAAAGTATCATGACAAATCACTAAAGCCGAGAGAGCTTTACCTCTGCATCAGGCCTGGCTGCCCTGGGAAATCGGTGTTCCCCGTAGAACGGCATTGTGAAATATCGATTTAGAAGGAAGAAAGACAAAGCTCAGAGGTAAGCGATGAATCAACTGACAAGCAGGTACATTTAGGAGACTCTGAAAGAGGGTGGGACCCTCTGACTCACTGTGGTGACCCATTTATGTATTCTTAGTGACCAATCTTAATTTTTCCATTACACGGCAATGATTCACCATTTGCTGTCAGGTCTTATGTAACTGATGTTTTGATCTGTTTGGGTGTCCACAGCTATATTTATGTATCACCTCCATGCAACAATAAAAGATCTCCTTTCAAATGCTTTGATACTTACTAGAAAAAAGATAGGGTCAATCCTTATGACCACGAAACTATAGTTTATCATTGTCTAAAAATAGAATATAAGCCACATCTATATATTTTCTTTAAGGTTCCAAAGCACTCTACCTGCGTTATCACGCTTAATCTGCAAAACAACCATATGAAATAAGAAAGGAATATTCATTGTCCACATTTTGCAAACGATGAAACTGAAACTCAAAAAGGCTAATTGATATATTCAAGGTTGCAGAGGTAATAGGTGGTAGGAATCCTCCAAATTTTCTGATTCCAGGTCCAAAGTGCTTCTCCTGGCACCTGGCACCATGATGCCCTTTACCATAGGAAGGCCTTGATGGATCTCTTCTTTTAAGTGTACACCCAAAAAAGTGTCATGATATGTTCTCAAAGAAGAGGACAATCTTTGCCAAAACATTATCAAGCTGGAAAGACTTGAGTTAAGATGGACGATAGTTAAGAGGCCATGAGAAAAGAAATTTAATTCAACTTCTAAAACTTGCTAGGAGAAAACATAAAATGGTCCTTCTACTTGTATAATGACACAAGTGAAGAAGTAGATAAGGCTGAAGATGGTTAGGTATGCCCACAGTTCTTGGACAATTTACAAATACTAATTTAACTGATAGGGGGCTGAATATATAATCTTTTGTCAACTGGTCAATGAACAGATGTTTTACTGGGGGGTCTGAACCAAATCCATTTTGATCCCATCACTACAAATCAAACTAGAAGACATGAAGAAATTGCAGATAAATGGAAGAATGTTCAAAAGTTCTCTTTGGAATAAAACAGTTGGTGGAATTGGTCTCAAGCACCCAAAGACAACAAGAAATATATTTTCATGGAAGACACATGCTGGTTTCATTTTAGTGAGTTCAAGATAAGCATAAGCAAATGGACCACCAAGAAGATAACTGTAGCTTACATGACAACATCTGTTACAGAAGATGAAGGAAAAAAATTAAAGAAGATTTTGCAAAGATATTTCAAATTAAATCAGCATATGCTTTGATACTTGCTGATTTCTGTGCCAAAGAAAACACAGGGGAAGATAGTCAGAACTCTCAGAAAATATGTTTTGGGATCAAGAAATGAAATTTTTCAAACCTTTGTAGACCATCAAGAAGCCTCAATGAATCATAGAATTGGAAGGGGCCTCAAAGACCACCATCTAGTCTGACCCTAACTTGAATGAGAACAACTTCCACCAATATCCCATTGCTTAAAGACCTGGAGAGTGAAAAACATCACCACTGCCTTGACCATTCCATGCCATTTTTGCTCACTCACTATTCCAAGGCCAGGCAATCCTATATCTGGATCTCTGCCCCTTTAACCACTTTAGGTGTTGGTCAATCCTGGGGACTTTTATTTCTTCTCCTGGGGCTGGATACAGTCCTGGGAGACATAACTCTCTCTCAGAGCCTGTGGTCTTCTAAAGTGTGAATTTCCTCAAGATTTCCCTATTATAAAATTCTTGTTTCTTATCATAAACATTCCACTTTCTGGCCTCCATGGAAATATTCTTTAGTGTCAATCTTTCCCTTCTCTTTCTGGGGTGAGATTCCTCTTCCATTCTCTCCATCCCTGTCTCCCCCTTGGATCATTTTTATGCTCTTTTCCCACAATCGTTCCTCTTGTTAAAAGACTAAAGAAGTCATCTATGGACTTTGTCAAAGTACACCTTCAGTTCCCTTTTGTCTCTTACCTCTTCTTTCCTCATCCTTGCATCTTCTAATTATATTATTCCTCTCATGAAAGACATTGATTCATTTCTAGGGAGCTCTGGGGTTTAGTTGATGGCATATTAATTCAGCTCTTCCTCTTTCCCTTCTTTAAATTCATTAAGTTCTACTTAAATCTGTGGCTTCCCAGGAAATTTTTGTCCCTCAATAATATTACTTTGTTTTCCTTGTATTCTTCAGTTCAACCTTTTTTCTTTAAAAAGGTGGCTAAAATAGATTACTTCATTAGAAACACAGAAGAAAAACAATTGCTTGATCACATGAGTTGATGGGAATATGATTGGGGACGTAGACTCTAAATGATCACCCTAATGCAAATATTAATAATACGGAAATAGGTCTTGATCAATGACAAATGTGAAACCCAGTGGAATTACTCCTTGGCTACGGGAGTGGGGTGGAAGGAGGGGAGAAAAAGAACATGAATCATGTAACCATGGGAAAATATTTTAAATTAATTAATCAAATAAAAATTAAAAAACTACATTACTTCATGTTGAGATTTCATAATTTAGTCTCTGAAATAATTATGCTTATTTACTATTGTTTTCCTTTTTCAAGGGTTTACAAGTTAAATCTTCAGCTTAACTGGTTTTTTGTGTTGTTTGTTTGTTTGCAAATATACTTCAAATAACTTGCTGAAAGTTCATCTTATATCACTGTATCTAAGATCATATTTTCAGGATGTTCTTTTGGATTGCAACTTAAGCCCTTCATCTCTCTGTAATATACTATCCCATTCTCTCCTTTAGTTTCTTATGATTGTGAAATCATTCTCCAAAAATAGCTTCAATTCATATTTCAATTCAATTCAATTCATATAAAATTAAAAATTTACTGTTTGCAAGATTTGTTGTTTGTTATTGAAATTGTAGAATTTACTTTTTGCCTTGAAGTTTCAGTGCAGGGGCTTTTTTCCTGCAGTGGTTTATGGACTTGATAGATTAGTGCTTTTTCAAAAGTTTTAGATAGTATTATATTATTTCCTATAGGATGGAATCCACATTTTAACAAATTTGTCATGTTCTTCTAGGATACTTTTTATCCTTAAGTTGTTTCTATACAGCTGTTTTTCATCAGTTGCCTTCCCTTAAATAACATCCATGTGTTCTTTTAATATTGCCTTTCTGTTCTTTATTATTAAATTTTCTTTCACTTCTGCATTTTTGTTTCCATTTTATAGCCCCTATATCTTTGGGCAGCATGTATATTATGTCTTCTTAGTTCCTTATTCTGCTTTCATCTTGAAATATTCTGATTTCTAACAATTTGATTCCTATTATTTTCTTCTAACCAAAGCTATTCTCATTTGAATAACTGAGAGTTCTTGCTGTTTTTCCATGATTTCAGGGAAGGTGGAAGAATTCTCTTTTTGATCAGAAAATTTAGGTTCGTTTATCTTCAAAGTGTAATGTTTCTTCTTGTAATTTTGGCTTCTTTTCTAGTTTTTATTCATCCTTCCCTCTGTCTTTACATATCTCTCTGTTGGTTTATATATTTGCAAACTTGATTTTTACTTAGGTTTTCTCCCTTGGCATTTTGGACTTTGAACCTTTATTTATACTCTTACTCAATTTTTTTCTAGTTCCCTTCTTGCTTTTTGCTCCCACCCTACTCTACTATATGGACAGACACATGAGTCTAGGTGCCCTCAGTTTACTCTTGTCAGGGGGTTTGGGGACCTAGCCATGGTCCCTGCCTAGGCTAACCTCTTAAGAGAGATGCTTGAATCCAAGTGAATTTCTAGGCTTCTTTCTCTTTGGCAAAAGGTCTTTCCCTTTGGTTTTGTGATACCGATGCCCTCTATGATGTCTGTCACCTAGGCAACTTACCTCATGTCTCTCACTATTTCAGTTTCCTCATCTGTAAAATGAAGCAGTCAGACTAAGTGACCTTTAAGATCAAAACTGGAAAGGCTTTTGAGTATAAATTTAAATCTCAGGTATGACCATGAGCAAATTATCTAACATCTCTGAGACTCAATTTCTTCATCAGCAAAATGGAAATTATAGTATCTGTTAAACTTACTTCACAAAGTTGTAAAGATCATGTAAGGTGGTATATTGTTATTTGGCCACCTTAAAGTGCTACATAAATGTTACCTATTCTCAGCTGTACGTTATCTCCCTTAAACCTGTCATATTCAAACTCTGGGAGTTGTGAGTCTCACCTTGAATCCAAAGCACAGCTTCCCTGATTAATATACCCTATAATAACTAGAAGAGTAGCTAAAGATACCTTCTTTATAACAAACCTCAGAACAAATTTATGAGGTAACGTCTATTGACATTTATGACCACCATAGAAGGTGTGGTAGTCGCATTGTGAAAAAGAGTGGGCGGTCTGAATATTATATTGTCATCTGCAAGATGCAAGGAATAGATGGCTCTACCTCTACAGTTGTATATCCTATGGAGATTTGGGGGGAAATATTACACACAAAACAAAAATTTTGGAGTGGTTGTCATCTACCCCAGTTATAGAAATATCCCTCCAATGAGATGATGCCTCCATCAAAGAAGAGAGTAGACATTAGTTTCTATGTGAGAGGGTGTCATTTTCATTCTATAATCACTTATTTTTATTTGACAGCCTCAAATGTGGGTGTGATCCTATGTTCTTGAAGATTATGCCAGTACAGAACAAGCTCTGGTAGCTTCTAACAAACTGGAAAAACTTTTGAGTATGAGTTGACAACATCTGTCATACAAGGACCAGCCTAGTTGAGTTAATGAAAGCTCATCACCAGAGATTTGACTGCCAAGTGATGATTTTTTTTTTACTATAAAGCAACTCGGGAAAATAATATATTCAGGTGTGGATGGGTTACAATCCTTGGTAAAGAGAACATCCACAATGATGAAATCTCATGTCTCTTAAAGTTCTAGTTGTTGAACTTACTAGTATATTTTGACCTTTTCTCCAAATTCACAGAATCACTAAATGTTAAAACTGCAAGACTGGCTGTCTTAGTAACAAGATCTCTAAGGTCCCTTCTAGATAGCTTCTAAATCTGTGATCCTAATGTAAAGGAAATATGAAGACATATTCCCAAGCTCCTTTAAGAGGCCTGAAGAAGTCTCTTAACCAAATTCACAGAATTATGGCTCACCATTGAATTGACTAAAGAACCAACCATGTCTCACGGACCGTGAGTTATAAAAGTGAGGTATAGTTCTGAAGAGAGTAAGTGGTATCATTCCTTTCCAGTCCAAAAGATAGACAGCTATGGAAGAACTCAGATCTTTGTCTTTTCTCTTGAGTTTCTTCCAGAGTGCATAAGGCATGGAAAGTCTAGGAAGGGGAAAGGACTTCTTTCCCTCTGTTTCCATTTTTAGTGTTGTCTTGCAGGGATGAAACTTTCCCATCAGGATTTTCCAAACTCAGTAGGAATTCACTTGAGAGTTTACCTATGGAATTAAGTTGAGACTCTGCAGAGGACCAGATCTACAAGGTCCATCAGAGTAACATGCACAGCAGAAACAGTGAGCCTAAAAGGAGTGGTGTACTGGGTCTGTATCCCAAAGAGATAATAAAAAAGGAGAAAGGGTCTACTTGTACAAAAATATTTATAGCAGCTCTTTTTATAGTGGCAAAGACTTGGAAGTTGAGGGGATGTTCATAAATTGGGGAATGGCTGAACAAAATGTGGTATCTGTTGGTGATGGAATATAATTGTGCAATAAGGAATGAATGATAAGCAGGATGATTTCAGAAAAAAAAACGGGAAGATCTGCAGAAACTGATGCAAAGTGAAATAAGCAACACTGGGAGAATATGGTACACAATAATAGCAATACTATATGATGATCAGCTATAAAACTTGACTACTTTCAGCAATGCCATGATCTGTGACTATCCTGAAAGACTTATGAAGGGGAATGCTATCCACCTCCAGAGAAAGAACTGTTGGAGTCAGATGGATGAAGATCAAAGCATACTATCAGTGCATTTCTGGTTTTATCTTGGGGTTTTGGTTTTACATGAGTATGCTCTTACAACAATGACCAAGATGGAAGTGTGTTTTGCATGATAATACATGCATGGCCCAGATCAAATTGCTTACCATCTCTAAGAGGGGAGAAGGAAAGGGGTGAGGGAGAAGGTTTCAATATGATAATTTTGGAAAACATATGTTGAAAATTATTATTACATTTAATTGGGAAAAAACATTTTTTAATTTAAATAAACAAAGAAAGAATAAAGAAAACTACTTGGCCTCTGAGAGGAGTAGTGTAAGGATGCCATGAGATGAGAAAATAAATTGGAAGCAATGCCAGAGATGTGAGTTGCCTCGGTTATAGTTTTCTACACACATACAAATATATATGCATCTCAAGTAGTGTATAAAGACTCTCTTCCCACTGATTCTTTGGTTTTGTTTTGCTTTTTAAACCTTTACCTTCTGTCTTAATATAAATCATAATACAGAAGAGCATCAAGGATAAGGAAATGAAGGTCAAGTGACTTGCCCAGGCTCACACAGCTAGGAAGTAGCTGAGGCCAGATTTGAACCCAGGTCCTTCTGACTTCAGGCTTGGTGTTCTCCACTGGTTTTATGTTTAATTTTAGGAGAGTGTACACAAGGTTTAGGAGGGGAATATCTTAATGCTACTGTGCCTGCTATGCTATTTCAGTAGATATCTTTGTTTTGTGTAAATTGTATCCTTTGGCTGACTGTGGTAAAAGTAGTCACATTTCTGGGTGACATAAGCTATAGTTTTAGGAGTATGAGCCCACAAAGTATTTTGAACCTAGAGTATTTGTCCCAAGGAATTACCTTGCATATATTCCATATTTAATTTCTAGGTATAGATTGTCTTTCACTAGAATATTAGCTCCTTGAGGGCAGGAACTATTTCCCTCCTTTTCTGTTCTTTTCTTTTTCTGGTATTCCTAGAAGCCAGCACAGTGCCTTATATGTAATAGGCATATAATAAATGCTCATTGAATCAAAGAAAACTATAATAATACCCTGCCAAGTCCTCTTTCTTCCAAACTAAATATCCCCATTTCCTTCAACAAGTTCTCCAAAGGTGGAATGGTCTCCATTCCCATCACAATCTTTGTCACCCGCTAGACTTACTGTAGACTGGATTTATGGGTTAATTGATATAGGAGTGAAAGAATGAGGAACATTCTTCTACCCAGAGAACATTGGCACCTTCTTTGCAAGGTCTTGTAATCTAAGAGAGTGACCTAGAGCAAGCACTAATAAATGATAAAAAAAAAAAAGTGTCTTGTTGAGGGTCAGTATTTTTTGGACGCAAGACTTGAAGTCTTCCTAGCTCTGAGACCAACTTTTGATCTGCCACACAATGATGTCCCTGTTTGTCAGTGTCCTTCCTAAAAGTGGTTCCTGGTAGGTAAGCCTCAGGATGTAGTCCGGCTGGGGTCTCAGACCAAGAGCAGCCCTGGAGTGCTGATGGATCCATAAAGCCTGTCAACTGAAGCCTTTCTGTCAAGGAAAGAAGAGATGAATGAGCAGAGTTGTGAGGCATGGCTGTCAGGTGAACCAAGCTGGTACTTTTTCTGACTCGGTACTCCCTTCAGAACAGAGCAAGTGGGAATAGATCCTAATAAAATGCTTACTTCTGATATCAGAGTTTTGTTTTTTTCCGAAATCTATCCAAAGTGAGGAATCTTACATAAAGTTCCCATCAAAGAGT
This sequence comes from Gracilinanus agilis, assembly GCF_016433145.1. Lineage (NCBI taxonomy): Eukaryota > Metazoa > Chordata > Mammalia > Didelphimorphia > Didelphidae > Gracilinanus > Gracilinanus agilis. The sequence continues at coordinate 213,239,617 of NC_058131.1, forward strand.
AGCAGTTCTTCCTTGGTCATCTTCACAAAGATAAAAACTGAAGAATTGTTAAGGAATCCCAGCAAGTCCCAGGGTTTGACTTTTTTTTGTTGTTACAACTCTTATTTTCTGTCTTAGTAATAGGACTAATGGCTTGGCCAGGGTCACACAGCTAGGAAGTGTCTGAGATCATATTTGAACCCAGATCCTCCCTATTCCAGTCACTCCATCCACTATGCCACTTAGTTGCCCCAGACTTCCAATTTCCAAATTTTAAGGAAATCGACTTGATGAATGTCAGAGCAAAATCACAACTTCAAAGAATATAATGGTGTAGAGAGAATTTATGTAGCGGAACTTCTTGTGGGCATGTCCAGATTTTCTAACGTGGAGGTCCCCTGCATTCTCTCCTATGGGTGGATCCTCTTTTGATAGGCAGAGTAACTAGAACAGGCTACATCTTTTTTTTTTTTAACCCTTACCTTCCATCTTAGAATCAATCCTGTGTATTGGTTTCAAGACAGAAGAACAGTAAAGGCTAGGAAGTAGGAGTTAAGTGACTTGCCCAGGGTCACACACCTAGGAAGTGTCTGAGACCAGACTTATCAGCCTACATCTTTAAACCTGGCCAGATTGGGACCACACTTTGTCCTGGCTACTCTTTCTTGCTGTAGCCAGAGAATAAAGATCACAGTTCACTCATAGGGATGGAGCCAGGAACTGAATTGGCGAGAGGGGAAAGACTCTTTTTTTATACTGATTCTGAAAAATGAGTCTAAGGATGTCTCTTTCTCTATCCTTTCACTTCTTTCCCAGTTTCTGGTGCCAGAGGTAATCCCCACCTGACCAGGAGTCTGAGCCATGGCCACCTCAAATCCAGGATTGGAGGCAGAATGGTGGAACCAGCCAGCCTAGCATGAAAGCCTCGAGAAGTCAGGATCCTTGGGATTCAAGCCCAAGGAAGGGGTATGGGACTGGCAGGAACAACTGCTGTGTAGAAACTGAGCTAAGCTATGAATCCAATTTCTTATCCTCCCCAGACACTGAGGATGTACAAGAAGGTAGAAGGATTCAATCCTAGATGCCAAGGGACTCATTTGTACATTCGTTATTATACCTTTGTTGTCAGTAAGTATTTCTTTGTAAAAATTAATCTGACTGTCAAGGAGCAGCATGGAATTGGGCCCCCTGTCATTGGTAGGGTGACTAGAGCTATTTTCAGAGAGCCTAGATACCCCCACCCTCCAAAATTTTCCGTAAGAGTCCTAGAGAAGGGAGGAGGAAGCTTAATGGCTCAGGGGAATGAGAGCTAGGGCTAGAGATGGGAGATCGTGAGTTCAAATCTAGCCTTAGACACTTCTTAGCTATGTGACCCTGGGCAAGTCACTTAACCCCCATTTCCTAATTTTTTCTTTTCTTTTAATTTTAATTTTCTATTAATTTTAATCTTTTCTGCATTCTGCCTTAGAATTAAAACCCAGTGTCCTCTCTAAGGCAGAAGGTAAGGGTTGGTTTTGTTTTTGGTTTTGTTTTTGTTTTTAAGCACTAGGGAAGGGGCAGCTAGGCAGCAGAGTGGAAAGAGTGCCTAGCCTAGCATGGGGAGGACTTTGGGTTCAAATATGATCTCAGACACTTCTAACTGTGCAGTCCTAGACAAACCACTTAATCCCATTTGCCTAGCCCTTGCCCTTCTGTCTTAGAGTTGTCACTAGGACAGAAAGTAAGGGTTAAAAAAAGAGTCTTGGAAAGCCCTTAGGGAAGGGTAAAAGGTGACTTAGCTGGTCTACTGGCAGGAGGGGCCGGAATGAGCAGGGTGACACTCGGAAGACTGTCTGCTCAGATGACCTCTAACTCAAGCCTCGTGTCTGGATAATCCATTCCTCATCCTTGGACCCTGAGCTTCTTGAGAGGGGGGACAGTCTGTTCTTTAACTGTCTTCATATCCGAGTATTCCGCAGGATTTTTAATGAATGTCTATTGCCCAACTGGCTGGTATTTGTATGACACCCATCCCAGCCCTGGTTTCTCCTCCCAAAGAGTTGCTACTCTGCACAGAGATCTGAACAAATGGGCAAAGAACAGTTTGGCATGACTTGGAGAGCAACAAGTAGTGGGAAGTAGGCTTTTCTTCTCCTGCCATAAAGAATGATGGTCCCAAACCAATTCAGGGAGCCAAGATTTTGCTGTGTTTGTGGTGTAACGGGAAAAGCCAGGGCATTGGAGACAGGGAATAGGTTTAATCTCAAATCTGTTATTAATTAGCTGTGAGACCCTAAGCGAGTCATTCCCATATCTGAGTCTCGGTTTCCTCATCTTGGATTAGATGTTCTCTTCCCCACCCCTTTTTTAACCCTTACCTTCCATCTTAGAATCAATACTAAATTTAGGGTCCAAGGCAGAAGAGTGGTAAGAGGTAGGCAGCTGGGGTTAAGTGACTTGGCCAGGGTTACACAGTTAAATAAAAACATTTTTTTAAAGCCATCATCTTCCATCTCAGAATCAATACTGAGTATTGGCTCCAAGGCAGAAGAGCGGTATGGCTAGGCAATGGGGATTAAGTGACTTACCCAGGGTCACTTAGCTAGGAATTATCTGAGGCTATATTTTAACCCAGGACCTCTCATCTCTGGGTCTGGCTCTCAGTCCACTGAGCTACCCAGCTGACCCCTTTCTCCATTTCCACTGAAGAGATTCTTCAGTGAGAGGTCCTGGACCTCCATTACTGCCTCAGCTTAGCTGTGCTACTCATTGATGGCAATTGTTGTTGGCAGTGGTAGGAAAGGCTTCTCCACTAGAGTTTTTCCCTTGAATGAGAGTAGCATATGGGAAAACATGTTAGATTTGGAGTCATAGGTTCTGGATTCTAATCCCAATTCTTCCATTTAGCAACTATGTGTCCTTGGACACATCACTGAGTCCCATTTCTGAACCTTTAGTTTTCTTCCTCCAAAAAATGAGGTTGGATTAGATGGCCCCTCAAATCCTTTTGAGCTACACGCGTATGATACAATATTAGTAGAAGGCTGAGCAGAAGCAGGGTTGGAAGTGTAGAAGGTGCTACCACTCATAAAACTCTTGGGCTGCCTCCACCAAGTTCTGAGAGGAATTTCCCCAGTCCACTCCTTCTCACCTTGCTGAGTTTCTGACAACAGCAGACATCTATATAATTATTTAGGGTTTGCAATGCACTTGATAGACTTTATTTTACTTGACCCTCACAATAACACTGTGGGATCAGTTATTGTTATTCCCATTTTACAGTTGAGGAAACTGAGGCTCAGAGAGGTTAGGTTGGGGTCACATAACTAGCAAGTGCCTGCAGCAAAATCCAAACCCAGCTATTCCTAAGCAAGGAGTCAGTGCCTCCTTCCTCAGAAGCCTCCGGGTCTTTTCAAAAGTATCTGTGAAGTAAGACTTCTCTCAGAAAGTTACCACCCAAATTCAGATAAAGGAAGAATGCCTGGAAGCTGTTGTCAAGATAACTAAGATGCCTGGTTCCCAGGCTCCCTGGCTGGGGTGATGAAATTTTCCAATTCTCTCTGGAACAAACAGGCACAGACAATAAAGATGCTCGTGATCTAGAAAAGGCTGGAACACTTCTAGTCATGATCCTTTTGGCAAGTTGGCCCCCATAGAATCATCTTCCTAAGCCTGAGCAGCAAATAAAATGATGGTACTGCCTTCCAATATTGCCTCATGGATTAGCTTTGGAGTCATGTGCGCCTAGTTTGCTTCCTTGACTTTGGCTGTCAAGATGCACTAGAACAGATCAATCAACCAGTAAATCAAACAGCATTTATTCAACTATATTTCCTCATCTACAAAATGAGGAGAATTGGGTTAGATAATTTTAAGGTGCCTTTGGATTTCAAATCCTATAATCCTACCTCTAAGGATGAGACCCAATGGGTAAAAAAAAAAAAAAAAAAAAAAAAAAAAAGATAAGAAAGAACAAGAGTCTATGTTGGAGGAGTTTCAAATTGTGAGAATAAAATGACTAAAATGTGCATACTCTTTCAACCAGACACTCTCTTACTGGGCTTATAGCCCAAGGAAACCACCAATATGAAAAAAGTCCCCATATATTTGAAAATATTTATAGTTGAACTTTTTGTAATAGCTAAGAATTAGAAACAAAGTAGATATCTATTGATCGGGGAACAGCCAAACAAATTGTGGTACGTGAATGTAGAGGTATATTGCTATGCTATAAGAAATGGTGCATACGAGGAAAATAGAGAAGCATGAAAAGATAAATATGAATTAAGGCAATGTGAAGTAAGCAAAGCAAAGAAAGCAGTGACTATGACAATGAAAATTGAAAGAACAATGACACACCAAAAATTCAAAAATAAATGTAACAAAATTATAAAGACTAGAAAAGGAGAAGAGAAAAGATACTTCCAGCCAATCCCTTGATGAAGATGGGAGATTCACTGGTGTTACACATTGTCTGTGTTGAGATTTTTTCAATGCATCAATCAATTTGCTGATTTTTTTTCCTCTCTAAAAAAAACCAACATGCTGAAATACTATTGTGCTCAAAGGAACAAAGAACTGGAGGAATTCCATGTGAACTGGAATGACCTCCAGGAATTGATGCAGAGTGAAAGGAGCAGAACCAGAAGAACATTATACACAGAGACGAATACACTGTGGTAAAATCGAATGTAATGGACTTCTCTACTAGCAGCAATGCAAGAATCCAGAGCAAGGATGAGGGACTTATGAGAAAGAAAACTAGTCACATTCAGAGGAAGAACTGCGGGAGGAGAAACACAGAAGAAAAACAGCTGCTTGAACACATGGTCTAGTGGGGATATGATTGGGGATGTAGACACTAAACAATAACTAGTCCAACTATCAATAATATGGAATTAGGTTTTGATCAATGATACATGTAAAACCCAGTGGAATTGTGCATTGACTAAGGGGGAATGGGGGGCGTGGGGAGAGGGAAAGAACATGAAACACGTAAATATGGGAAAATATTCAAAATAAAAAAATGAAAAAAAATAAAAAAACAACAACACCATTTGTCATATAAGATGGTTTTCAGGGAGGGGAAGAGGAAGTAGAGGGATCCATAGTTTGCTATAGTAATGTAGGAAAAAGAAAATATCAATAAAAAAAAAACTTTTTTTAAGTGATAAAGACAATGGAGGACCTGCCAGAAAGGTCACATCATAGATTATAATCACCACTTGGCAGTGACTAAGAACCATTACAATGTTGGTCATTATTGGGATCAAAGTATATAACAAAATATTAGAATTTCAATCTGAAAGAAGACTTCAGAATTCCAGTCCAACCTCCTTATTTTGCAGAGAAGAAAATGGAAACCCAGAGAACTGTTTCCTCGGGGTTAGACTAGATCAGAGATGCCAATCATTGAGATGTGAACCAGATTAAATTGTAAAAGAAATAACAAAAAAATACAATAGAACATAATATCAATAAGTAGCTATCACAGTCAGTATGCTGAAGCAGGAATCCTTATGGATATAGTTTAGACCTGATGACCCCTGCTTCCAAAGCGATTTATCCAGGCTCACATAGGTAGTAAATTCCAGAGCTAGAATTTGAAATCTGAGTCCTCTGACTCTAAATCCATAGAATTTCTTATCATACCATTTTAGCTTCCATTTACTCAGAGTACTAATGGCCATCCAGCCAGTTTCCTGATGTAGAGAAAAAGGGTTCCAGGCAAAAGGGGTAGCAAGGTGACTCAGTGAATAGAGAGCCAGGTCTGGGTTCAAATCTGCCTCAGACACTACTTGGCTGTGTGGGCAAGTCACTTAATTCCAGTAGCCTAGCCCTTGCCACTCTTTTGCCTTGGAACTGAAACTTAGAATCAATTCTAAGCCAGAAGGTCTAAGAGGAAAAAAAAAAAGAATTCCAGATAAACAGGGAAAGGAAATTAATAAAGACGGACAACATTGAGGATAGAGGACCATGGTGAGAAATTTAAAAGAAGGAGAAGAAGGAGGAGAAG
>NC_058131.1:213245990-213282896 GCF_016433145.1 Gracilinanus agilis
AAGAAGAAGAAGAAGAAGAAGAAGAAGAAGAAGAAGAAGAAGAAGGGTGGTGGGGAAGGCAAAAGTGGTTAAATATATGGAGGAGGGTTCACATTCCACAACTAGCTCTGGACAGACGACAATCTCCCTGAATCTTTATTTCCTTATCTGTCGAAGGGGTGATAATAGTTCTTTTTACTTCTTTTTACCTACTTCACAGGCTGCTGGTGAAGAAAGTGCTTCAAAAACCTTAACATGCTATAAAACTAAGAATTATTATTTGTTACTGGTAAGTTAATGCATCTCATCCTTAAAGGTAGGAGTATAGGATTTGAAATTCAAAGGCACCTTAAAATTATCTAACCCAAATCTCCTCATTTTAGAGATGAGGAAACTGAGGCTAGAAATAGTGACTTGGACAAGCCTATCTAGTTACCAAATGGCAGACCCAGTATTTGAATCCATGTATACTGACTCTGACTCCAAATTCTGCGTTTTCATCCTGTATATAGTCTGTCTGTCTGTCGTTGTTTGCATGTTGTCTCCACCATTATTTTGTGAACTCCTTGGGAGCAGTTTTGCCTTTCTGCGTATCTCCAGTGCTTAGCACAGTGCCAGGCACAACAAAGTAAATGTTAGTGTGTGAAATGGCACTGCAGAGTTCTTTTTAATTTGCATTTCTGCAACATTTTTCAAATGATTGTAAATACTTTGCAGTTCTTTTGAGAACTATATATTCATATCCTTTGACAAAAAAAAAAAACTTTGTATCAAATCAAATTTTTCTGATAAGAGTTTAGTATCCAAGATACATAAACAATTAATAAATATAAATATATGGCTCATAGTTATTTTCTAATTATCATTTTTCCCTTCTAATTTTTAATATTTTTGTGTTTGTTTTGTTTATTTCTATTTCCTATTTTTTTAAAAATGTATATTAAATTCACCAATCTCTTTTTCTATTTTGTTAGACTATGATTTTCCCCCTGAGGACTGCCTTAGCTGCATCTCAGAAATTTTCTTTTGTGTAATTATTGTTTCTATGATTTATTCTTTAGCCCACCCATTTAACATTTCATTGTTAAGTCTCCATTTGAGTTGTTATCTTTTCTTTGTGGTCTCTAAATCAATATCTATTATTGCATTATGTCCTAGAAAAGATGTAATGATTATTTCTGCCATTTTCCATTTGTGTGCAATATTTCTGCTTCTTAGTATGTGGTCAGTTCTTCTAAAAGTTCTATGTGATGCAGATAAATATTGCTATTCTTTGGTTGTCCCATTTAAAGAATGCCATAAGTCTTTTAATTCTAGTTTCTCCAGAAATTTGTTCAGTTTCATGTTTTCTCTTTTGTTTACCTTTCTCTTAGACCTATCCAAAACTGATAAGAGTTATACTGAAGTCTCCTCTCCCTATTGTGTTACTATCTATGTCTTTTTGACACACAGATAACCTTTCCTTTATGAATCTGGATGCTAAGGCATTTGGAGAATATAACTTTATTATTGACATTGGTTTGTTGTCTGTTTCCTTTCAGAATAATTTAGTTTCCTTGTTTATATCTTTTTTTAACACTTGCTTTTGTTTTGTCTGATAGCATGATGACAACTCTTGCTTTTTAGATTCACTTGATGTATAATAAATTTTTCCCATCCTCTCAGGTTTATTTTGTGAATGCCATTGCTTTTTAAATGTTGTTTGCTGTTTCTTGTAAGCAACAGATTATAGGGCTTGTTTTATTAGCCAACCTATCACTCCTTTTCATTTTATTGGATTGTTTAATCCGTTCACATTTAAAGATTTAGGCTTATATTTTCCTCCATCTATCTCTAAAGTTGGAGGTTCTTCAAGTTATGATTTCCCTCCTTTTCTATAGTATTATATTCCTTCAATTGTTTCTACTTCATTCTTTTTATTTAAGATGATTCTGTTTTTCCTGGCTCTCTTCCTCTCATCCCTGACCCCCTCTTCTCATTTGTTACTTTCACTGAAGGGTTTTGTTTATTAGCATTTCTCTGCTGTTTTTATCTGGTTGTATATTTCTACCCTCTTTTTGTTCTTCTTACTTAAGTAGTTTTCCTCTTCCCAACCTCCACTTCAACTAGTCCTGTTCATTAGGATTTATTTTGTTTTTTAATTTCATTTTTTTGTCCCTTTTAGAAAAGGATTTCTTTCACTCTCTTCATTATGTATCTTCTCTTTCCATTTACCTAAACCCTCATTCTCAGTTTTATGTCCCCTAAAATCATCTGGTCTCTTCCTTTTCTTTGTATTTTTCATACCATCAAAAAGTTTTCAGAGTATTTGTTCCAGGCTCTGCTCTACATGTAGGCACTTTCTGCCATGTGCCTGGTAGGGCTCACCGCATAGATTACTTTTTTCTATTGTGCCTTACTCTCAGGCCAATGCTAGTTATTGCAAGTGTCAGAGAGATCACCACCCCACTCCTAGGACCTAGGAGGTATGAGGAGAAAGTTTCAGGAAGCTAGATTGGAGCTGGATGGACTGGGAGCTGCCTGGAGGTAGGTATGGGAAGGTGGAGAGGGAATGTTTCTTAACCAGCAGAGCTATTCAAAAGTCATATAGTTTGCCTCAGGAGACAGTGTCTGCACCTCTACTAGATGCATCAAGTATAAGCTAGCTGATTATTTATAGGTTATGACGTAGAGGGCATTCTTGACCAGGCTTTAATTGGACTAGATGGACTCTGACATTTCTACTGACACTGATTTATGTTTTTGTGGCCTAGCTTCAAGACCAGTCAGCATCACTTTCTTTCTTTTTAATTTTATGTAATTGATTAATTAAGAAAATTTTTCCATGGATACATGGAGTTAGAAGCCCTAGTTTTGAATCCTGGCTCTACCACTCACTTCTCCATGTAATGTCGCGCAACTCACTTCATTCTATTGGCTTTGGTTTCTTCATTTAGTAAAGTTGGGAATTGAACTAGATGATCTCTAAGGAGATTTCTGGTTCCTATTATCAAAATATGACACTAAGTAGAATGATCCTCTCTAAGTATGCTTTTGATTTGCCATATCTATTTTATTGATCATATCTTAGAGCCAAAATTGTTTCCAATTTTATTTTAAAAACCATAGTTTTTCAAATTATTCCATTATTAATGACTCAGGAAGTTAATCTCTAAGGGTATTTTTTTAAAACAGATCTAATAGTCTTTGGGGCCACCATGACTAAACATTACTGACCTTGATTTCCTCCTTTTTCCTTGGGGAAAAAAAAGGAATGGATCATTCATGGAACAAATTGGAGAGATGCCCTTCCAACTGTCCCCTCTTATTAGCTATACTTAGCCTAGGCTTGGGTTCCAAGGTTTTCTCTTCTGTGTGGCAACCTCACAATAAATATAGCCATTTTATAGGACAAAAGAAACTGAAGAAGTGTTAGAACACTGGTCTTGCCTCAGCCCTGTTCTTTTCTTCTTCTCTCTTCAGTATGAAGTTACCCAACTCCTGCTAACCTTATTGCCCTCACAGCAGTTTGGCTCTCCAGAAGGATTAATACAGTTGTTTCTTCTCCTTTATCTTTCCCCAAGTGGCAAACACAAAGCTGTCCACTTAGGTCAATTCTCATGATAACGGCTGAAAGGAGACTTTGAGACTTTGAAGTTCATGTAGTCCAATCTCCTCGTTTTACAGAGGCAGAAACTGAGGGGAAGAGAGGGGAAGTGTCTTAGACAAAATGGTAATGCTAGAATTTGCACCCAGGTATTCTGAATCCTGGTCTGGTCCTCTGAATTTTATAATAAACCCACTAGTTTTATAGTCAGAAGAATTCAGTTGGCATCTCAGATCTGCCAAAAAAGTGGTTTGTCAAAATTAAAGTATTATGCAAATATGGGTCCTGATGTGCACCTCTCTGAGGAATGAAGGATCACATTCAAGAAGTGAAAGGTGGAGGCCGGAAAGAGAATCAGAGAAATAGAGAAAGAGAGAAAATACAGAGAGGGACACACACACAGATAGAGAATGAGAGGAAGGCAGATAAATGTCAAAGAGAGAATTAGAATGAATAAGAGGATAAAAAAATTAGATTTTTTAAAATAAGAAAGATTATAGCATTATACATTTAGAGCTGAAAGGGACCTCAGTGGTATTATCTCATTTAATTTCCTCATTTCACAGTTGAAGAAACTAAGATCCATGGAGGTAAACTGACTTGCCCAAGGTTCTTTAAATAGCCAGGGGCAGAACTAGATTTTGAATCCAGATCCTCTGAACTCCAGTTCTAGGGGAGTATCCACTGTTATCTGCCAGGAGATAGTGGGTCAGTGATAATAGGAAAGGGAAGAAGGCTCACATCCTGTGCAACAATTCAAAATTTCATGTTAGCCCAGATTTCTACGCTCAATGACTGGAAGTTAATGCAACAGTAAGCCAGTTGTTTTCTCATGATTTGGTGTTTTGTCAAATAGTATGCTATCTTGGCTTTTCTTAAAGTAGTCCCTTCCTTTACCCCATTTTATTCTATTAATTCCTCAGGTCAAAAGCAATTTCTTATCTTGTGTGACTAAGGACATGTTATTCCAAGAAGCTAGTCTCTCCTTTTCTTGTCTTTGCTAATCTCATGGCCAATAATAATACTGATAATGGTGCCAATTCAAGATAAAGACAATTACATCCCCTGCTGGCCACTAAACTGCATAAGAAAAGGGAGAAGGGAATTTGGTCTACATGAAAGAACCCTAGACTAGGAATCAAGAAACTTGAATTTGAGCTCTAGATTTCCAGTTCTGCCTTAAGTAGCTCAGTTTTCCCCTCTAAAGTGAAGGGACTGGACTGAATCTCCTAGATTTCTTCCAGTTCTGACACTGTTTTCTGAATAGAAAGCCATATATAAACTGGGGTTGTCCTTTAACTTACAATGAAAAAATAAGGAATGGTCACTGATGGCCACAAAAGTCTGAGCTAGAACCCAGAATGTCCAATTCTCTGAATCCAGCAGAAATACTTTACCTCAGAGCTTAGGATTTAAAGTTAGAAAATACTTTAGAAATCATTTAGTCAGGGGGCAGCTGGGTAGCTCAGTGGACTGAGAGCCAGACCTAGAGATGGGAGGTCCTAGGTTCAAATCTGGCCTCAGACACTTCCCAGCTGTGTGACCCTGGGCAAGTCACTTGACCCCATTGCCTACCCTTACCACTCTTCTGCCTTGGAGCCAATACACAGTACTGACTCCAAAACGGAAGGTAAGGGTTTAAAAACAATTTTTATTTAGTCAAACTCTTTCCTTTTATGGAGGAGGAAATGGAAGTCCAGAGAAGGAAAGCCCAAATTCACCCAGAACTGAGATTTGAACCCAGGTCATCTGATCCCCAATTCAGTGCTTTTTCTTCTATATCACAATTCTTTCTGTAGTTTTCCCCCCAAAGTTCTATCCTAGAACACTCATGACAAAATGTTTCTAACTCCAGCTGCTGAGGCTATGGATAGGTATGGAAATTCAGGGTAAGATCAGGTCTGATAACTTGACCGCTGCCTCGGTTTAAATTAGGCCAGTGGAGTGGGTATTGGAGGCTGGGGGTCACCCTGAAGAGAGACGACTCCCAGGGCTCTGCCCCGCAAAGGACCAGCAAAGGGAGAAGGAGAAGTGGCCCGGCGTCCACATGGGAGGGAGAACGTAATGTTGCGTACAGTGCGTGGAGAATAACGAACAAACGGTTCCTCCCGCAGCCCACAAGAGGTTCCCTTCGTGTGTTCTTACCAGGTTATGATAGCAGGAAACCTAAATCTGGGGAGGTGACTGGTTTGCCAATATTTTGGGTGGCCTATTTAGAGGGGACTGAGAAGAGGCAAGGAATGTTATGTGCATGCACAGTGTTAAGTGGAATATAATGATGATGGGAGGCAAACCAAGGCAAGAATGAATGGGAGGCAAAGTGGCCAGCTGGGTGTTCCCAGATCTTTTTTCTCCTTGTGATGTCACCGGAGTAAGTGCATTCGCAGGTGTCTGTGTCAGTTCGGGATGGTACAGTAGATGCCTCTTCCTTCACTTAAACCCTTACCTTCCATCTTGACATCAGTGCTGGGTGTTGCATTCAAGGCAGAAGAGCAATAAGGGCTAGCTAGGGAAGGGGACTTGAGCATGTGGCTCAGAAGTCTTTGAGGTCAGATTTGGACCCAGGATCTCTGTCTATGCCTGGCTCTCAATCCCCTGAGCCACCTACCTGCTGCCCCGGAGATACCTCTTTATCCACATGTCGTCTCCACTTTTAGAAGGTAAATGCCTTGAGATCGGGGTCCCTTTTTGTTTTTTCTTTGTATCTCCAGCACTTAGCACAGTGTCTAGTCTGCTCTGAATGCTTCTTGACTGATTGATTGATGATTGGTGTAATGATGGGGTTATGTTTCAGATCCAGCCTAAGACCCCCCTATCTGAATTGTACCTGCTGAGCTTTCTCTCTCTCTTTCTTTTTTTTTTTTTAAACCCTTAACTTCTGTGTATTGGCTCCTAGGTGGAAGAGTGGTAAGGATGGGCAATGGGGGTCAAGTGACTTGCCCAGGGTCACACAGCTGGGAAGTGTCTGAGGCCGGATTTGAACCTAGGACCTCCCGTCTCTAGGCCTGACTCTCAATCCACTGAGCTACCCAGCTGCCCCTGAGCTTTCTTTCTAAAGAGTTCCTGGAAGAAGTCTTGGACCCAGGTCATCTGCTCAAGTGGAAGATGGAACAAGAAGGGACTAAGACTGGAAACACTCAGAATCATTGTTTCTCTGCAAGATGAGAGGGCTACACCAGAGTGGCAAAGATGATAAAAGCCGTAACTAATACCCGATAGAGGGTCTCCGAAAAATAAGCACACTAACACAATGTTAGGGAAGCTATATTTTGGTCCAGATATTATGAAAAAAGGTTTGGTATTACATGAGAAAAGTCATAAAACTCTTCATAGTCTGTGACCTAATGATCCCAGTACCGGGCATATACCCTAAAAATCTCAAAGGCAGAAAGAAACATCCTGTGTAACCCAAATACACACAGGAAAAATTTTTGTTGTCACAAAGAGAAAAAATTATAGTATGTGAACATAAATAGAATATTGTTGTGCCATTAATCTGAGGAAGTCAGAGAGATAAAAGAAGGCTTGAATGAACCAATGCAAAATGAAATATGTAAAATCTGGAAAATCTCTGACAATAATGTAAATAAAAAGAATAATCAAAAGAAGCTTGAATCTAAGTTGTTGCAATTGACCATCTTGGTCCCAGAGAACAGATGATAAATCCATCTCCCTCCTCTTAGCAGAGAAGTAAAGGACTTTGGGTAGAGAAAGATGCTTTTACTTTCGGGCAATCATTGTTTCAGTGGGTTTTATTTATTTATTTTTTTAAAGAGAGAGTTGGAGTAGATAGCCTCTAATTCCACTTCCAAGTTTAGCTCTTTGGTCCTTTCATCTTTAGCTTGTTATCAACTTTTTCTGCCAAAGTCCTGTGTACTTCTTCACACACCTCCCACACAAATCTTTGTGGCCACCAAGAAAGAAAGAGGGCAAGTTCCCGTGGTGCAAAGATGCAGCGTTGATGGGAGTGAGATTATCCATGCCTCCTTAGACATTAGAATTTAAGTTAAGATTCCTCAGCAAGTATTTTCATTTAAATGTAAAGATATCATAGTACAGTGTGGAAAGCATTGGATTTTGGATCTGTAGCATGATCAGTCACTTAAACTCTGTTGGCCTTAGTATCCTCATCTTTTCTTTTTTTCCCCCCAACTCATTCCTTTTATTTTTTTCAATTATATGTAGAAACAATTTTTTAATAATTGCTTTCTGACTTTTTGCAGTCCAAATTCTCTCCTTCTTTCTCTTCACTCTTCCTTATTCAGATGGCAAACGATCCGATATAGGTTATTCCAGCATTGTCATGAAATACAAATTTCCCTATTCCTCATGTTGTGAAAGAAGACCTATATCACACATCTAAGAAAAAACTCATGAAGGAAATAAAACAAGAAATGGTGACATTTTCTCCTATAGCTGTGGCTATCCTCATTTTTTATTTTTATTTTTTTAAAACTCTTACCTTCTGTCTTGGAGTCAATACTGTGTATTGGCTCCAAGGCAGAAGAGTGGTAAGGGTAGGCAATGGGGGTCAAGTGACTTGCCCAGGGTCACACAGCTGGGAAGTGTCTGAGGCCAGATTTGAATCTAGGACCTCCCGTCTCTAGGCCTGGCTCTCAATCCACTGAGCTACTCAGCTGCCCTATCCTCATTTTTTAAAGAGAGGTTGGCTTAGATGATTTCTAAGGTTATTTATTTTACTCTAAAGTATTTTAAATAACTATGAACAGAAGTATCTATCATGTGCAAAGCATTGCATTCAGCAACTGAGAAAGAGAAAAAGACTTTGACTTCACAGAACTTCCAGTCTAGTAAATAAAAAAGGACAAGGAAGTTACTTTTCTTCTCTGAGTTAAGGGACAGTTAGTTTTGATCTTCAAATTATTCTGTGGAATCATCACACTGAATCGATTTGGTAGATCTTCATCTTGAAGCAGAAATTAATAGGAAGTCAGGAATGTCAGCTGTGATGAATAAGTAAGAGCCTTTGGAGCTTTCAGAGAGACACAGAATTAGACATTCAAGAAATCCTGGATGAATGAAATTGAATTTCAATGTTTCTTTAATAAATTGGTGACTGGTTGTGGGGAGAGATGGGACAGAAAACCCCTGCAGATGGGTTGAAACCCAGCCCAAGAGGTGGCTGCCTGCCCCATAACCTCCAGGACCTGCCGAAACAGGCATCTCTGTGCCCTGAATTATACACAGCAACCCGCTAGTGTGTTCCAGCGTACAGCGGGTCGGCTTGGGCTGGAGTTCCTCCCCCCTTTTGTGGGTACAGCTCCGGCGCCCAGATTTTCCATTTGGCCATCCATGCCAAGTTTCAGCTTCGAGTAAAATCATCTATGAGTTACAAACCTTTGAAGATATGGATTCATAATGAAAATGCTGAGGCAAGCCAATTACAGTGGCAAGAATGGTAATCACTATAATAAGGTTAATTGTGTTGGATTTATTAGAGCTGACGGTGGATTTTTTTTTAAGTAGAGAAAGAAAATAATAAACTGATATTAAAACATGATTTAAGTTTTCCATTTAACCCACAGGAGGAAAAATCCTTAGATGGGTTTTGTGATTCTCAGAGAAAATGAGGATCATACAGGGGCCCTTTTTTGACTCACATATTCTTTTGAGAACTATCAAATGAGAATGTGGAAGGGAAGAACTTTAGGAAATCTTCATACACGAAAGGGCTCAAAACGCCTCTAAAGAGAATGAAGAAAAAGACTAGGCTCACCCAGCTTGATTTTTTTTTAAACTCTTACCTTCTGTCTTAGAATCAATACTGTTTATTGGTTCCAAGGCAGAAGAGTGGTAAGGGCTAAGCAATGGGGGTTAAGTGACTTGCCCAGGGTCACACACAACTAGGAAGTATCTGAGGCTAAATTTGAACCCAGGTCCTCCCTTCTCAAGGCCTGGCTCTCAATACACCGAGTTACCTGGCTGCCCTATAGTTTGATAGTTTTGCTAGACATTTATAAGAGCTGCTGGGAAAGTTGACACTTCTCTGCTCAAGCAGCAGATGGTACCCAAGAAAGAGTCCTTAACTAGGACCAGGGGGAGCCAAAGGCTAATCCCCCTCTGCCAGGGTCTAGCTGCCTTAGCATGTTGCCTTCCTGATCTGAGTTCTCAGTGTCTTCACTCCTAAAATGAGAGGTTTAGAGGAGTGAGAGAAGCAGAAAGAGTCCCTCCCTTCCAGCTCTGAAATTCCACATTGCTACTTATCCATGTCCTAGCCTCTCCATGAAATAGGAAGATGCTATAATGATGTCAAGCATGAGCCAGAGGCAGGAAGCTCTTTTCAAATCTCTGCCTCTAAATTCAGTGTTTGACTACTTGGGCCTTACTTGCTTACATTGACTGAGAAGGAAAATAGAAATAACAGCTCACATTTCTACAACACTTGAAGGTTTATGAAGCAACTCAACAATCCTATTACAGTAGCTAGGGCAGGTATTATTAAACCCATTTTCCAGTTGGGAAAATTAAGGCTCAGAGAAGTTAAATGTTATAATCATGATCACACAGCTAGTAAGTATCAGAGTCAGGACTTGAATCTATCTCCCTCAGTTTACAGAGGAGAGAGGTTAAGTGACTTTCCTTTGATCATAAAAGTAGTAAATGACAGAACTCAAATTTGAATCCAGGTCCTCAGACTCTAGATTAATATTCTTCCCACTGCAATAAATATGTCATACTTTCAGAGTAGCCCTAATGTTTTGGGTTTTTGTTTTTGTTTTTGTTTTTGTTTTTGTTTTTGGCTTTTAAACCCTTACCTTCTGTCTTAGAATTAATACTAAGTATTGGTTCCAAGGCAGAAGAATGATGAGGGCTAGATAACTGCAGTTAAGTGACTTGCCCAGGGTCACATAGTTAGGGAATATTTGAAGCTAGTTTTGAACCCAGGACCTCCTGTCTCCTAAAATTGGCACTCTATCCATTAAGCCACCTACCTGCTGCACTAATATTTTTATATGAATTTTTCAATTCATCTTTTCTATGTGGATGTAATTCAGAATATCCATAAGAAGGAAGAAAGTTAACACCCATGTGTCACTAACAAGACATTCAAAGGAAACATGATTAGGTCCTAGTCTGAGTTCTGATCCTAAGTAGCAGTGTGATCTTGTACAAGTCTCTTCTCTTCTCATCTGTCTTATTTGTCAAAAGGGAAAGTCATAATAGATACCCTAGGAAGTACCTACACAGATAAAATCCAAGATTCTTTTGAGTATAAGAATAAATGAATGCTTACATTCACACAGGGCTCTACAGTATTCAGAACTCCATTTGGTCCTTATGGTGAGGTAGGCAGGGCAAAGATTATTACCTTCATTTAAAAAATAAGGAAACTGAGGCCCTGAGAGTTTAAGTGACCCAAGATCACATGGTTAATTAGTGGTAAATGTGAAGAAATTTTAAGACTAAGATTTGCTTTGAATTTCTGACTTACAAAAAAAAATATTTGCAGTCAGAAGAACTCACAAATCATCCAAGTCCAAGCTAAACCAATCTTCTAGGTAGCATTTTTGATAGACAGAGTATCCCTTAAAAACTAGAATTAAAAATTTAAACTTCTCTTACAGATCATTTACAATCAATAAGCACATGAGAAAGTGTTTTAAATCTCTAATAATTAGAGAAATGTAAATCAAAATAACTCTGAGGTATCACCTCACATCTAGCAGATTGGCTAAAATGATAGCAGGGGAGAGTAATGAATGTTGGAGGGGATGTGGCCAAATTGGGACATTAATGCATTGCTGGTGGAGTTGTGAACTGATCCAACCATTCTGGATGGCAATTTGGAACTATGCTCAAAGGGCTATAAAAGAATGCTTGCCCTTTGATCCAGCCATACCATTCTTGGATTTGTACCCCAAAGAGATCATAGATAAACAGACTTGTACAAAAATATTTATAGCTGCACTCTTTGTGGTGGCAAAAAACGGGAAAATGAGGGGATGCCCTTCAATTGAGGAATGGCTGAACAAATTGTGGTATATGCTAGTGATGGAATACTATTGCACTCAAAGGAATAATAAACTGGAGGAATTCCATGTGAACTGGAAAGACCTTCAGGAACTGATGCAGAGTGAAAGGAGCAGAGCCAGAAGAACAGAGACTAATATACTGTGGTAAAATCGAATGTAATGAACTTCTTTACTAGCAGCAATGCAATGACACAGGACAATTCTGAGGGATTTATGGAAAAGAACGCTACCCACATTCAGAGAAAGAACTGCAGGAGTGGAAACACAGAAGAAAAACAACTGCTTGAACACATGGGTTGAGGCGGACATGATTGGGGATGTAGACTCGAAACTACCACACCAATGCAACTATCAACAATTTGGAAATAGGTCTTGATCGATGACACATGTTAAAACCAGTGGAAATGCACATTGGCTGGGGGAGGCAGTTGGGGGGTGAAGGGGAAAGTAAGAACATGAATCATGTAACCATGGATAACTTTTCTAAAAAATAAAAATTATTTTAAAAAAAGATCATTTATGATTGCCATATTTTCTAGAAATAAATATCACTTGGAATCATAGATTTAGAGTTGAAAAAGACTATTCAAGTCATCTAATCCAAGCTCCTTAGTTTACAGAGGAGAAATTGAAGCCAAGAAAGGTTAAGTGGATTTCATCTGTTCACAACAGTAATAAATATTTTACTAAGGTTCAATACCTTAAAATTATACCAAGAATTTGGGGACACCCTATGCAATGAAGAATTTTAATGAAAGGGAATTTATTACCTCCCAAGGCAATGAAATTTATAGTTCTTTTTTGGGGGAAGTTTTTCCCTATATTGAGTTGAGATCTGCTTCCATATGAATCCCATCCAATGATCCTTGTTCTATCCTAAAAAGCCACATAGAGCAAGTTTGATCTTGCTTCCAGATAACAACCTTCACCTATTTGGAGGCAGGAACATTCCCCTTAAGTCTTTTTTCCAGGCTAAATATTTCCAATCTTTTCATTCAAATTATTATCATTTCAAGTCTTCCTCACCTCCTACTCATCTTTCTCTGCATAGACTCAAGTTTGTCGGTCTATTTTAAAATGTAGTACTCACAACTGGAGTCTTCCAGTCTTCCAGATGTGACTTGAAGGTCTGACCCTTGCTTGCTCTGAATACTGGGTTTCTGTCAATGCAGCCAAAAATCAAATCTGTTTATTTTGGCTGCCACATCACACTGTTGATTTGCACTAAGGTTATAGTCCAATAAAGTCCCTAGAAGGCTCTATCTTGTATTTTTGTAGTTATTTGTTTTTTACAGCCCAAGTTAGCTTCATCTTGTTATTTCAGACTGTCAAGATTTGTTTATGTCCTGATTTGGACAAGGATGCTCACTTCTAGCTTCACGTCATCTGTAAATTTGATAAGTGTAATACTAACTCTGTTCTTCAAGTCATTGGTAAAAACGTTTAACAGAAGGGTGCCAAGGACAAATCTCTGAATACTACCAAGAAGCAACTTTTGAGTTGATAATAATTTGTTAATCAGTGGGGTTTTAAAAGTTTGAACAATCATAGGAATAGAAGGACCCTTCCTAAAAATAATAAACAGTGTATACCTAAAACCATCAACAAGCATTATATGCAATGGGGATAAATTAGAAGCCTTCCCAATAAGATCAGGAGTGAAACAGGGATGCCCATTATCACCTCTATTATTCAACATAGTACTAGAAACACTAGCAATAGCAATTAGAGAAGAAAAAGAAATTGAAGGTATCAAAATAGGCAATGAGGAGACTAAGCTATCACTCTTTGTAGATGATATGATGGTCTACTTAAAAAATCCTAGAGTTTCAACTAAGAAGCTGGTAGAAATAATCAACAACTTTAGCAAAGTTGCAGGATAAATGCACATAAATCATCAGCATTTCTATACATTTCCAACACATTAGAGCAGCAAGAGGTAGAAAGAGAAACACCATTTAAAATCACCCTAGACAATATAAAATACTTGGGAATCTATCTACCAAAACAAACACAGCAATTATACGAAAACAACTACAAAACACTTTCCAAACAAATAAAACTGGAGCTCAACAATTGGAAAGCCATTACTTGATCATGGGTAGGACGAGCTAATATAATAAAAATGAACATTCTACCCAAATTAATTTACCTATTTAGCACCATACCTATCAAATTACCAAAAAACTTCTTTACTAAATTAGGAAAAACTATAACAAATTTCATTTGGAATAACAAAAGGTCAAGAATATCAAGGGAAATAATGAAAAAAAATGTGAAGGAAGGGGGCCTAGCAGTACCAGATATTAAACTATACTATAAAGCAGCAGTCATCAAAACAACATGGTACTGGCTAAGAGTTAGAAGGGAGGATCAGTGGAATAGACTTGGGGCTAATGACATCAGCAAGACAGTGTATGATAAACCCAAAGAGCCCAACTTTTGGGACATGAATCCACTATTTGACAAAAACTGCTGGGAAATTTGGAAAACAATATGGGAGAGATTAGGTCTAGATCAACATCTCACACCCTACACCAAGATAAATTCAGAATGGGTGAAAGACTTGAATATAAAGAGGGAAACTATAAATAATTTAAGTGAACACAAAATAGTATACCTGTCAGATCTCTGGGAAAGGAAAGATTTTAAAACCAAGCAAGAGTTAGAGAAAATTACAAAATGTAAATTAAATGGCTTTGATTATATTAAGCTAAAAAGCTTTTGTACAAACAAAAACAATGTAGTCAAAATCAGAAGGGAAACAACAAATTGGGAAAAAATCTTCATAACGAAAAACTCTGATAGGGGTCTAATTACTCAAATATACAAGGAGTTAAATCAATTGTATAAAAAATCAAGCCATTCCCCAATTGAAAAATGGGCAAAAGACATGAATAGGCAATTTTCAGGTAAAGAAATCAAAAGTATCAATAAGCACATGAGAAAGTGCTCTAAATCTCTAATAATTAGAGAAATACAAATCAAAACAACTCTGAGGTATCACCTCACACCTAGCAGATTGGCTAAAATGAAAGAAGGGGAAAGTAATGAATGCTGGAGGGGATGTGGCAAAATTGGGACATTAATGCATTGCTGGTGGAGCTGTGAAATGATCCAACCATTCTGGCTGGCAATTTGGAACTATGCTCAAAGGGCTATAAAAAATGCCTGCCCTTTGATCCAGCCACAGCATTGTTGGGTTTGAACCCCAAAGAGATCATAGATAAACAGACTTGTACGAAAATATTTGTAGCTGCGCTTTTTGTGGTGGCAAAAAACTGGAAAAGGAGGGTATGTCCTTCAATTGGGGAATGGCTGAACAAACTGTGGTATATGCGGTATATAATACTATTGTGCTAAAAGGAATAATAAACTGGAGGAGTTCCAGGCAAACTGGAGAGACCTCCGGGAACAGATGCAGAGCGAAAGGAGCAGAGCCAGAAGAACATTGTACACAGAGACTGATACACTGTGGTAAAATTGAATGTAATGGATGTCTGTACTAGCAGCAATGCAATGACCCAGGACAATTCTGAGGGATTTATGGTAAAGAAAGCTGCCCACATTCAGAGGAAGAACTGCAGGAGAGGAAACATATAAGAAAAACAAATGCTTGAACGCATGGGCTGAGGCGGACATGATTGGGGATGTAGACTAGAAACTACCACACCAATGCAACTAAGAACAATTTGGAAATAGGTCTTGAACAAGGACACATGTTACAACCAGTGGAAATGTGCGTCGGCCATGGGTGGGGGAAAAGCGGGGGGGTGAAGGGGAAAGTAGGGGTATGAAGCATATAAACAGGTTAGAAATGAATATTAATAAATGTTTAAAATGAAAAAAAGGTTTGAACAATCAACTAATTCTAAACCTATATGATTGTGGACTATATATAATTCAGGCTATGTGTCTCCATCTTGCCCACAAAAACTGAGAGACACTATCAAATATCAGACTGAAATCCAGGTATATTATGCCCACAGATTTTCCCTGATCTACTTGTCTAGTGACCCTGTCAAAAAAATATGAGATGAGTCCAACGTGACTTTTTCCTTAATTATCTCATGCTACATTATAATGACTATGTCTTCACAAACCATCTTTTCAATGTGTAGTCAAGCATATCGCCTGGAATAGACACAAAGTTCATTGGCAGAGGGTCTGAAGAATTTACTTTCTTCCTTTTTCTGAAAATCAGGACAGTGGTATATACTTTTACACCCTCAGGTCCCCTCCTATTCATTATGGCTTGTCAAAGATCACTTTACTAGACTGGTCCTCAAACAAGAGAAAAACAGTCCAACCTGGGGCCACTCTGTGAGGCCTTAAAAATGGGGTATAGCCAGCAAGGTCTTGATCTCTGATAGTATAGTTTTTGAGAACCCAAGATCATCTTCAGAGTACAATAAGATATAGGAAAGAAACCTTAGAGGTGATCTAACAATGCAGCAGAGGTTAATATGATTTAATATTAATATAAGCAGAGGTTAATAGATTTGGAGTTAGAAAGGATCTAAAAGATCCTATTTAGCATTTAAATTATTTCAAAAATTGACTTCAACCTACCTTTCCAGTCTTATTACTCATTATTCCCTTCTTTGAGCATTGTGCTCCAACCAAACAGGCCTTCTTGTTGATCTTTATACATGGAACTCTATTTTCCTTGGCTATTTCCCATGGTTGGAATATACCTCTTCCTTCATTTTACAAATAGGGAAACTGAGACCCAGAGAATGTGCCCTCTTCTTGGTACCTCATATGTACCTAATAGATGTTTTTTCATTTATTAAGTGAACTAAGAGAAAGTTGCAGATTTCTGCTTGATATGAGAAAAAATTTCCTAACAATCAGATTTCAAAACGGAAGGGGATGCTATAGGGGGTGATATATTTCCCACTTATTAGAGGTCTTCACACAAAGTCAGGATGAACATTTACCAGGTAGGGTATAGGAGAGATTCTTATTCAAGTGTGTGTTGTACTGGATAGTTTCTGAGGTCCTTTCCAACTGGGAGATCCTGTAATAATGTGATTTGAACAAAGTCATTCAGTTTTCTCATCCGTAAAATGGATTGGAGAAGGAAATGACAAACCACCAAGGAAACCCAAATGGGGTCCTGAAGAGTCAGATACAACTGAAAAAGGACTGAACAACTAAATAACACACTGCTTGTTAGAAGGCAAAATGCAAAAACAAAAGACCTTTTCTATTTAACTCAACCACAAACATTTAACACCTACCATATTAAAGGCACTAGATAAGTACTAGGGATAGGTACTCCAATACTCAAATTAATCTGTGATCTTATCAATGTGAGTATTCCCTTCAATAATGCAGGTTGCAACTCCCTCATATTCCATGATTCTTGTCCAAGTTCAGTATTGATGGTTCATCACATGTGCTGGGAACCTCATCTAAGTTCTGTTTGCATGGCACAGTGTAACATCCATGTTTCTGAGGGGGTTCAAGCTGCATCAAAGAATTCCATATTTTATACCAGGACCCCAACTGCCCTTAACTGCCCCCTCCCTTGGAGTTCTGGGGGGCACTATGGAATTCTGTGATGCAGCTTGAACCCATCTCAGAAACATGGATGTTACAACAGCTACCATGGATTATGAGAACTGACTCTCTCTCTTCCCTCATTCTTGTTGCATGACCAGCCCGTCTTCTTTTTGGAACATCTGTTTCTTTGATAAACTTTGACACTGCTGCTCCTTCATGATGTCCTGTTTGTAATGTGTTGCAATCTGCTTACATCTACCTTGCCTCTCTCCTGTGTCCTTTGGATGGTCCCCAATTTCAATTCCTGTTGATGTTTGTGCCTTCCCTCCGTGGAGTATTTCCTGTCTAGAACTTGTTTGGACAGTTGTTTTGCATTTTGTCTTCCCCTTTAGATTGTAAACTCCTTGAGGGCAAGGATTGTCTTTTACCTTTCTCTGTATCCCAATGCTTGGCATGCTGCCTGGCACATAAAAGGTGCTTAATGAAGCTTGTTGACTGACTGACTCTAATGATCCTTAACTTCCAGCCAAACATCACTGGAAGCATTTTCAATCAATGTGGAGTGGGGAAAGAATAGATAAAAAGACAAAAATTAAATAACATCAGCCCAGAAATTTCCATTATATTAGAGGAGCTTTCATTATATTTGATGATCAGTTTTACAAGAAGATGAAATATTGCCTAATAGAGTCAGGTGGGCTTATGGTGTCAGGATTTGGCAACCTATCAGCAGGGCTGAGACAAGGACACTGACACAGATCAGGGTTGCTGATGTTTAGGAAGCAAACTCTCTTATAATTGCAGGGCTCTGGTTGAATACAATTTGGTGGGTGAGTATGGGGGGGGGGAGGAGATGAAGGGGGAGAGGTCAGGAATTAGGTGGAGGACTGGTCTGGCAAGGGGTGATAGGAAAGAGAACTGAGTCAATGGAGTCCTAGAGGAGCAAACATATCACCTCGCAGCCCATTCCATTTTGAAATCTGATTATTGGGAAATTTTTTCTCCCATCAAGCAGGAATCTGCAACTTCTCTTCCTAGTAAATGTGTGTCAAGCATGCATTCTGGTAGAACAGAGAGGAGTGTGGTCCAGTGCCAGATACATAGTCTAATGTGCATTGAGGGAGATGCCTGGATATTATTTCCATATGAGAGTGAAACTTGTAATTTAGTTACTAGTGAAACAATAAGAGTTATTGCTGGGCCCATGAGGAGTAAGATGCTTACCCTCTCCCTCTACACTTAGAGGCCTCTCTCAATTCAGTACTCAGGAATGTGTTGGTAAATGTTAACAACCAGCTGCATGACACACTTTGAAACTTAATCTGAATTATTAACATTTTTTTCCATCACTTTCCTCAGTCTAGACAATCGACAAAACAATCAAACTCTAATCTGCAGCAGTTGCCAGTTTCCAAAGTTTAAATCATTTTGTTAAGTCATTTTTCAGCCATGCCTGACCTTTGGGGTTTTCTTGGTAAAGATAATTAAAATGGTTTGCCATTTCCTTCTCCGGCTAATTTTACATATAAGGAAACTGAGGCAAACAGGGTTAAGTGACTTGCCTAGGATCGCACAGCTAGTGAGTGTCTGGGGTGAGATTTTAACTCAAGAAGATGAGTCTTCCTGCCTCCAAGTCTGGCACTCTATCCACTGCTCCTCTTAGGTGTCTAAGGTATAAATATTCACATTGAATTTAATAATTAGCTTTTAGGAATAGATCCAGGTCCCAGCACATCCTTGTCTGTATCCATCCACAAAACTGAGTTCAATCCTAGATGATCTTAGACTTAACTCTGGCTTTTTATGCTCTGACTCCAGAGTCCTGGGGAGAATCATTTAAAGCTTAGCTAGAATGTCCCCAGCACCAGCAAGTAGAAAAGTACTTGATATGCTCTGTTAGTCAGGCACAGGACATCTATTTCCTCCACACAAAAGAAGTGCTTAGCATGAGAGATTCACCATGTGCATTTCCAAGGATTTAACCAAGCAGCAGTCATAGTGTTATAAGTTATCCTCTCCAGGTAGTTCATGCTTGAAAAGTCAACACTTGAAGCATTAGGTGGGATTACTGAAGTAGAAATCCATTGCCCTCTAGGTTCTGCAGTTTCCAAACAATTCCTTCTAAAAATTCCATGTCTTCAGGCAAACAGTCCAGAGCTTGGACCCATCACTCCCCTGTTGATGACAATCTTCTCAAATGAAGAAACTTCACCTGAAACCGGTCAGTTCCCTCTGAGAGAGCTCCAACCTCTCAAGCTCATAAGGTCACATCTAAAATTAGAGATTTCAGGATTACAGTTCAATCACCTACACTCAGGGGAGAAAAAAAAATCAAGCAAAAAGAAATCCAAGAGCCCAAGGCTCAGGCTCAGCTCATTTGATCAAGTAGTATTGTTCTAGCAAGCTAGAGCTTACAATTTATTATTTCTCCTGTGTGTCAGAAAGTACACTGACTTCCTTACTCCATGGGAAGTCCAATAGAATCTATAGTCCTAGGACACTCAGGAGATATGAGCAGAGACAGAAAACTGGGGACAACAGTTTCTTTTAAGATCTGCTCCGTATGACTTTGTGACCAGTCCATTTTGATATAGATCCCCTTTCCTTACTTAAGCCATTATGGAATGGTGGACCAAGGGACTACTCAAGAGTTTGTTGCATTATTCCAAAGCAAAAAACCTTTTAGGATTTAATCTTAATTAACTAGATTAGATTAGATTAAATTAGATTAGATTAGATTAGAAATTAATTTTTTTCTCTGAAAGTAGCTAGAGTATATAGATTTAGTATTCCAAGGGGCATGTTAAAGCAGAGATTACATTGTGTAAGGATGGGATTTGTGCAAGGTGGATGGGACAGGAAGAGCCAGAGAAGGAGACTGAGAGATTGCTCCCAAAATGGAGTCCCAAAAACTTATCTAACTGGTTGGTTGAAGTCTCCCACTCAACACATACAAATGTGGAGAGAGCAATAAAAAGATCCATAAGATTAAACTATGCTTTACAACTCATATGACTTGTAGGTATGACTGAATTTGCTTCTGGATTTTTCTGTTTTTGTTTGTTTGTTTGTTTTAATCTTTACTTTCTATCTTAGAATTTATATTAAGTATCAGTTCCAAGGCAGAAGAGCAATAAGAATTAGTCAATTATCTGCCTTTTGATCCAGCCATAGCACTGCTTGGTTTATACCCCAAAGAGATAATAAGGAAAAAGACTTGTACAAAAATATTTATAGCTGTGCTCTTTGTGGTGGCAAAAAACTTGAAAATGAGAGAATGTCCTTTGATTGGGGAATAGCTGAACAAATTGTGGTATCTGTTGGTGATGGAATACTATTGCACTCAAAGGAATAAAGAACTGGAGGAATTCCATGTGAACTGGAAAGACCTCCAGGAATTGATGCAGAGTGAAAGGAGCAGAACCAGGAGAGCATTGTACACAGAAACTGATATACTGTGGTAAAATCAAATGTGATGGACTTCTGCACTAGCAGCAATGCAAGGATCCAGAGCAAGACTCAGGGACTTATGAGAAAGAAAACTAGTCACATTCAGAGGAAGAACTGTGGGAGGAGAAACGCAGAAGAAAAACAACTTCTTGAACAAATGAGCTAATGGGGATTATTGCTGGGGATGTAGACACTAACTCTAGTCCAACTATCAATAATATGGAATTAGGTCTTGATCTGTGATAATTAAATTAAGTCTACACAAAGGTGAGAGCACCTTCTAATTCTGGGAGGTCCTAACCCACGTGTGCTAGAGTGAGTAACCAATCAGAATTGAGGCACCACCCCCTACACTTTCTATGAGAAAACGTCTATTCTGATTGGACATGTGAATTAGGAGGGAGGAGCAGGAAGTGATGCATAAGTGACCCCTTTAAAAGGAGAAGGTCCTCAGTCAGCTGAGATCTTGGGTGGAAGACAGCATCTGGTGAGGACCTCTTCTGGTTCATGGAGGAGTGTTGGAATGCTAAGACTCTGGTGGGACCTCTGACTGCTTCCCTTTGAATTATCATGTGGGTTAAGTTAGATTACTCTCTTTCTCTTCCTTTGGCATTTCTGGAGGCTCTACCCTCAGGAAGGCCTCTCTTGCCTTGTTTAGTTAACCTCTGTGCCCCTCTGCTGGGACTCTAAATTCTTACCTGGTCTGGGCCTCTGGTCAGGGCCAGAGTTTCTCTCTCTCAATTTCCTTACCTTCAACTTTCCTAAATGTAAATAAATCAACATAAAAGTCAATTTTGACTCGAGATTATTCCTTAATTGGGGAAATTTCCCCTGGTGACCACCTTTTAATATATTGAACCCATAAAACCCCTTTACACCCTTACAGATCAATGATACATGTAAAACCCAGTAGAATAATGCATTGGCTAAGGGGGGTTAGGGGGGCTTGGGGAAGACGGAAAGAACATGAAACAAGTAACTATAGGAAAATATTCAAAATTTCAAAAATTAAATAAAAAAATAAAGTTTAAACAAATGTCAAAAAAATATAAAAGCACATGAAGGTTAAAAAAAAAAAAAAAGAATTAGTCAATTGAGGTTAAGTGGCTTGCCCAGGGTCACCAAGCTAGGAAATTTCTGTAGTTAGATTTGAATCCAGAATCTCCTGTCTCCAAGCCTGACTCTCTGTCCTCTGAGCCACCTAGCTGCCCCAAGACTTCTATTTTCAGAAAGGACTGTCTGGTAAATTATCAGTTAATCATCAAGCATTTATTAATTGCCTACTATGTTCCAGACACTGTTAGATGCTAGGAATACAAAGATAAAGACAAAATAAATATTGCTCTCAAAGAGCTTATATTCTATCAGAAGAGACAATATGATTGTACATAAGTACTTAAGATATATCTGAAATAAATACAAATAGTGGACCAGGAAATGTTTTATGTAGATGGTGGGTATTGAGTAGCTACTTGAAGGAAATGAGATTCTAAGCAACAGTGATGAAGAAGAAGTGCATTCTAGGCAAGATGGTCAGCCAGAACCTTGGTACAAAGTCAGGAGATAAAGTGGCTCTTCTGAGAAGCAACAAGGAAAATTTGGCTGGAAAATAGAAGATGGGAGAATGGATAACAAGACTGAAAAAAGGAGGTTGGGGCCAAGCTGTGAGGATTTTAAATGTCAAACAAAATTTCTATTTTATCCTTGAAGCAATAGAGAATCATCAGAGTTTATTGCATAGAGCAGTGATACAGTCAAACTTGTGTCTTAGGAAAATTACTTTGACAGCTCTATGGAAGATGAATTGGAGTAGAAAGAGTTTTAAGGCAGAGAAGCCAATTAAGAAGTAATGGCAGCTGTGTGACCCTGGGCAAGTCATTTGACCCCAATTGCCTACCCTTACCACTCTTCTACCTTGGAACCAATACTCAGTATTGACTCCAAGATGGAAGGTAAGGGTTAAATTTAAAAAAAAAAAAAAAGAAGAAGTAATTGCAATAGCCTAGGCAAGAGAGATAAGGGGCTAAAAATAGGTCATCTGCACTTCCTAGCTGTGTGACCTTGGACAAGTCACTTAACCCTCATTGCCTAGCCCTTACCCGTCTTCTGCCTTGAAACCAATATATGATATTTATTCTAAGACAGAAGGTAAGGTGTTTTTTTTTAATTAAATTAAAAAAAGGTCAGATGAATAGAGAGAGGCAGATAGGTGTAAGAGATGGTGTGGAAATAGAAATAGCATAGGATTTCAAGCTGGAAGAGACCTTAGAAATAGTTTATTTCAGCCTCTTCATTTTATGGATCAAGAAATCTTTGCTGTCTGGGAAAGAAGGAAGAGTACAGATCAGATGAAATAAATTCACTTGTCAAGTTCCAAGAATTTCTGAAGATTTGTGTGTGATCCTGGGCAAGTCACTTCATCTCTCTACACTTCAGTGTTCTCCTCTCTAAAATGAAAATAATAATACTTATGTTCTTTCAGATTTGTTGTGAAGGAAGCTTTATAGGTTTGAGCTATACTAGGGAGTAATATTTCATTTGGATTTCAACATATAGAAACAACAGCTTTGATCTGAAGCAAAACGCTCTTTTAGGCTCTGCTAGTTGAAAGATTCAGAGGCAATAATAGATGTGTATTTCAGTTCTTGCCTATTTATAACCTGATTGCTTTCACAAGTAGTAGTTGTTGTTCTTCATATCCAGAGAGGATATTGGGGATTGATTTTGACTCCCTCATAAATTAGATTTAAATGAGGCAGAGTTGCACGAAGTCATCGGCCTCGTTCTTTCTTCTAGAGGCATCAAAGAGAAGTGGGAAGACAAAATTCAGAATGACTGGTGATGGCTCAGGAAGCAGCAGATGACCTTGGCATCTGCGATGTCTAATCAAGCTCTAAGTGCTCCACAGCGCCTGCGTCTGCCACCTTACTTGCCATCAGAACAAATTGCTTTCATCTGTCCCTTCTGCGGGTGGAAGTCTTCTCATTCTTGAGGTAGAGACCCCCCTAACTCCTCAATGTCAGGCACCCTCAACCTGGTTTAGCCAGCCTGCTGAGTCAGTTTACCAGGATGTGGCCTGTTAAAAGTAAATTGGGAAGCCCTGAAAGATGGTTGAAACGGATGGTCAGGTTTTAACGTGACCTGACCTAACAGGATGCCTCCCCTCTAAGTCAGATCAAAGATGGATATCTCTCTGTCCTATACTTGAGAATTGTTAAAAGGGAACTGAGAAACCCCTGCAAGGATGTAACAAGTGATCAAAGCTTTTGGTTACTTCATCTAGTAGGGCAGTTCAACAATCCTCTAAGGAGTGAGTGCCTTCTGGCTCCAGAATTGGATCAGCTTAACCTGTGAGACAAGGGATAATGCGGCAACTGTGCCAGAGAGAGATAAGCACCTCAGGAAAAGGAATGGCATTTTGCTAGGAATTTCACTTTACCTAGCTTCCTAGGGTGTTTTCCCCTCTGGGACAGAATGCTAGAGAGAGAAAGAATGGCGGCTGGTTGGGACTTGGCTTTGCCCAATCGAAATAGACTCCCTCTCTCTGAGATAAACTCAAACAGATATCCCCTGTAAGTTAAGTTTTGCAAGGATTTGCAAGAAGCCATGCCTTTGGGCAGGGTTTCCAGTTGGACACTTGGAATCTTGGGAGATTCCTGATGTCATCCAAGGGCATGAGACCAATTGTCAGTTAGGCTGTGTCCTATATAAGACAGAGAGAGACTAGACCCAGGGACTCATTTTGGAGCCGGGGATCCAGGGTGGCTGGGGTCAAACCTTTCTCCCCAAAATCTATTGGTCTAGCCAAATATCAACCAGCCATACCTGAAAGTTACAGAATTACTACTGAGCTTTAGGGTTCAATTAATACTATTCAACAAATTGCTACAGAAGATCTATCCATCTATTTATCTTCAATCAAGCTGCTATCTAATTCGTCTTAGGCAAGCAGTGTCCACTTGTAAAATTGGAATTTGGGAGATGCCATCTAAAAGTATATATATATATATTTTCTATGGACACATGGGAACTATCAAACTACATTTCCTGTGGTCCAATGGGTTTCCGGTTCTTTGGGCATGGGGACGCCTGCCTCACCACGCAGAGGACAATTTAAATGGGAGGAGAATTCGAAAGGAAGCTCTCTTTTAGCTAGCAGGCGCGGGAAGGTAGGAGGCAGCAGTTTTGAATTCTTACCAGTGCGTGGTCTAATGATTTTATCTCTATCAGCATGGCTTTAATTAAAATACTAATTTCTATATTTATATCAGTCTTTATCATTTTTAATCGTAACACACTAAAGCAGGTCAGATTGACCAGTGGCCTGACTGGGCCAGTAGGCCTGGCCAGCTCAGCTTTCTGAAGCTTTTAGATTAATTACTTTGAGCTAAAATTAAACTTCATTTAGGAATTATTAAAACCCTCTTCCCTTCTATCAGTTTCCCTTGTTGTTTGATTACCTCAAGTAAAAGCTTTGTATATAAAATTCAAACCAGTTACTGACCTTTTGTTGGCTGACCTGGCAACAGGACAGCCTCATGGAAGTTCTAGGGGATTTTGAAGGGTCAGAGTAAGATCCAGCTTTACTCCCAGAAGTTGAGTTTAATTACCATCATTACTCTTAATAGTCAGATTCGTTATTAATCATCTTTGTTATTCTAATAATATTGATTTAGTTAACAGCAGTTAAACATCAATTGATACCAGGAGGCTAATCTTCCTGAAGAAACATATTGTGATTGGTTGAGGAGATTCTACAGGAAGTTTAGTTGTATTATCTGATTTCCCATTTATACCTAAGCAGGGTTTAAAGCTCCTTTATCATCTAGGGCTTTCTGCTTTACTTTTCCTAACACTTACATCGTTTCAATCAAGTCCCTCAATAATCATAACACCTCTTATGACCAATTGATCTGACTGCTATAATTCTTTATGAGATGGTTTATTGAAGTACAAGATGATTGGTTTGGATCAGCAAAATAAGTAACAGGAAACCCTGTCTAACACCCCAATGGATGACAATCTTCTGCCCTCTGCCAAAGCCAAGGCAAACATGGAACTCCTCTCTAATCTAGATGGTATCTATACATTAGCTAACCCTAGTTAAGTAATCAATCAAGTCTCTAGGATGTTAGCACTTCAGGGTTGACAGGTTCACTGCTGGCTCAGAACAGCCATCCTCAGGGCGAACCCTCCAGTTAGACTGCTATTTCGACTGAGTCCACACAGATGTAGATGTTCGGGAATCCAGGAACAGATACAGGAATATAAAAGATCTCCAACACTTTTTGCTCAGGATATGCTGGAAATGGGCTAGGAGAAAGGTTCAGAGAAAGACTCAAAGAGTCCAAGACCAACTCCTTGGCTCCAACAGTCCCTCCCCAGAGTACTGTCGGCTTTTTGAATCCTCCTCTCACCAACACGCTATGCTTCTCTTCCTGCTTTTCCCTTCCTGTACATTTCTTGCATCCTTAGCAAATCTGTCTTCTCAGGCCACTGTGAGTGCTATAGTTTCTTGGAGCCACAAGTGAGAGCTGAAATCAGTCATGAAAAGGACTCTGAAAGTCCTCATACTAGAGGTACTAGCCTTCCCTGAATAGCTCTTTACCCAACTTTAACAAGTACTTTTGATAGCATAATACTCTGGAAAGAGTAATGAACTCTAGATTCCAGAACCTGAGTTCAAAAATACAGTTTGGTCTTTTGTGTAACCTTGGGCAAATCACTTAACTTCTTCAAGCCTCGGTTGTTTAGCTTTAAATTGAGAAAATTGAACTGAGATGACTTTTGGTACCCTTTCAGCTCTAAATCTATGATACTCTAAATCTAATTATCTCAGTAGCTAATTAGGTTTAATTCATTCAACAAACATTAAGAATTTACTCCAGCCTTGTGGGGGCTACAAAATGAAATATAGTCCCCAACCTCAAGTTATTCACACTGATGGAGCATAAGGAAGGAAACCATCAGTCAGGACAACTACAAAAATAACTATAATGCAATGTAGACAATGGTGGCATAGTGGAGAGGAGAGCTGAATTGGAGTTATGAGACAACATTTATTAGCCTTGCAACCATGGAAAAATCCCTTAACTTCTCTGATAAATCCTTTCCCCTCAGTTTCCTCTCCTGTAAAATTATGGGTTTGAATTAGAGGATTTCTAAGATCCAGGTTGCTTCAGCTCTATCTAGATTCTATGACTCGGAATGTGTTTTTTATCTTAATTATTATTATTATCTTATTATTTTTATTATACTTCTTGCCTCTAGCCCTAGCACCCCCAAACCTTCCATCTTACCTCGTTTACTGATGCAATATGTCCCATATAATTTAATTCTACTTTCCCTTTTTCTGGTTTTTTGTGTATCTAGAACTTTGAAACCATCTTCAGTTCCTCCCTCTTCTTCACCCCGACATCCAAGGCCTTGCCAGACATTGTCATTCCTTCTGTATAATACCTCTATTATACCTTTCTCTTTATTCTTTGTTCACAATTTAGTCATAGTGCAAAGACTGAAATCTTCCTCTTATTCGATTTCCATCCTTCCCCACCTCTCTTCCCTGCGGTCTAGCCAAAAAGTTCCTGCCAGAATCTTTCTCAATTCTGCAGCCACATCAATGTGCCTCCTTCACCTTCTCTTCATCTCTGCTCCCAGTTCCCCCAAACTCAGCCTTCCCTAGCCCTTTCCTGGCTTCTCATATCAAATCCTAATTTCCCTAAGGAAATTTGAGTGCATGCAGACATTGCCCACACACTTTTTCATTAGTTCTCTTCCTCTTCCCCTCTCCCCACTATACAAGGGGACTGCAAGATGGTAATCGGACTTGTAAATGAAGTTGGTTGAACCCAAGTCTGTTGATGATGAAACCTCCCTGGCACAGAGAGCTTGATGTCTAATCTCTGTCCTGTGAATCTCAAACATTCAATCTGACTCTAGCTTTCAAACAGTAACAGGTTTATTAGAGATGATCATTTGGATTAGGTAAGGATTGAGGTCTGGGAGATTCCTTATCACTAATAAGGCTCTACCTTTCCCAGACCACTGACCTTGCAAAAGGTTGCTTCAGTCCCCAATAGAGTTGGGGCTACACTGACTCCCTCTCTACCTCAAATCCCACAGTCCTATCTAGCTACCCTAGGCTAAGCCCACACAAATACAGTCTTTGGTGAAAGCCAGAGATAGCTGTTGAATCAGGAGCTGGTGCCAGAAGCAATCTAGTCACCCAGGTGTTGGCAAAGCCCACCAAGGTAACTTGGAAGTCCAGGTCTCTGTCAATCATAGTTTCTCTTGAGAGGTCACTAGATGTCACTTCGATGTCTGAAATCAAAGAGGGATAACAGGAACCAAAGTAGATGTTTTGGGTAGGTTTCCCACAGGATCAGGAGAGAGCTTAGTTCTGGAGTTTACTTCTCCATAGTCCCCCACTTTTTCCCCAGTTGACCGTTTAACCCCCTCAGGATCCTTCCCCAGGATTCTGAGATCTCCTCTTGTACATCCTGGTTTCTAGCATTCCATCAAACTTCTGTCTCTCCATTCGGTCCTTTACCTTTTTCCCAAATTCCTCCCTATCTCCACCAATTCTCCCTGACCAGGTTGATGTGTAGATTGTATACAACATTGTCTACAACCTTCAGGTTTCTAAGTCGGCTCTTTCCAATTTAGTTTCTCTAATGATTCAAGTCCCCATATGGGTGCCCTCTTTCAATGAGGGGCCAGGGGTTCAGAGAATATACAAAGCCTATTTAGTCTTAAAGGATCCCAGCCCTATAGATAAGAATTAGGCTTGTCTTCAACTTTCCAGCTCATTATGATCCCACTCTAGAGTCCCAGAAAAAACTCTTAAAGTCTAGGTTTGAGTCATCTCTAAAATTTCCTCAAAAAGAATTGGGAGCAGGGCAGCTAGGTGGCTCAGTGGGTTGAGAGTCAGGCCGAAAGATGAGAGGTCTTCAGTTCAAATCTGGCCTCAGATACTTCCTAGCTATGTGACCCTGGACAAGTCACTTAACTCCCATTGCCTAGCCCTTACCATTCTTCTGCCTTAGAACCAATACACAGTGCTGATTCTAAGGCTGAAGGTAAGGGTTTAAAAAAAAAAAAGTAAGGGTCCCCTCTAAGAAGAAACTCAATGTAAAATGTAAACAAAGTATAGGACAGTTGTTTATTTTCTCTAGTAAAGAAGAAATACTTATATGCAAAAAGACCCATAAGCATGCTTTTGACCAGGGGTCGGCAACCTTTTTGGCCTTGAGAGCCAGAAATGCCACATTTTTTAAAATGTAATTTCGTGAGAGCCATACAGTGCTCACAGTGCGCAATCCTGTAACAGCACCTGAAAAAAATTGACTTTATGGCTCCTGCAGAAAGAGCCATATCTGGCCCTCAAAAGAGCCAGATATGACTCGAGAGCCATACGTTGCTGACCCCTGCTTTTGACAATACTTTAAACATGTTTTGATAACCATCATTTGTATTCTTTGAATGTTTTAAGTATTAGCCTCCAAGAAAAGTATTTCTTTTGTGCTTTCCCTAGAGGCTAATACTTAAAAGGTTCAAAGACTAAACATTTTGTGGGTCTGCTAAAGAGAGGAATTCTCACCTTCACCTCAACTCTGCACTGTCTAAGCAACTCACTCAAGGTCTATTTCTTCTCAGCAAAGCCAAAGTATGTCTTGCCCTTTCCTTCTTGAGACTGCTCAACTCCTCTAAGAAGTGATTTAAGAAATTATCTTGGGGCAGGCTGGGTGGCTCAGTGGATTGAGAGCCAGGCCTAGAGGTCTTAGGTTCAAATCTGCTTCAGATACTTCCCAGCTGTGTGACCCTGGGCAAGTCAGTTGACCCCAGTTGCCTACAAAAAAAAGAAGAAAAGAAAAGAAATTATCTCCTGCTGAACAGTGAGCACCCAGAACCAGCAGTTTCTGGCCTCTTGAACTTATGAGGTTGCAACCAAGGTTAGGAACATCAATCTCAGACTTTCCCTGCAAGTCTAAGGAAAAAAATTCTAAGACCTCATTATGAACTTTGGAAAATGTAGTTTCAGAGAGATGGCAATTTTGTCTTGCAGTGAGAGCAGTAAGCCAAGGAGGCAAACTGTTCAGAGTTTATGGAAAGGGAACAAAATTTAATAAGTATCTATTAGATGACTGGCACTGTGTTAAGTACTTTACAAATACAATCATATTTGATTTTAACAACTCTGGGAGGAAAGTACTATTATTATTGCCATTTTACCTTTGAGGAAACCGAGATAAACAGAGAAGTGATTTGTCCCAGGGTCACCCATATATCTGAAGCTGGATTTGAATTGAGGGAAAACTTTGTGACTCTAGTCCCAGTTCTCTATCCACTGGACCAACTAGCTGCCTCATCAACAAAATTCCAAATGCCTGGACATATCGTAACCACTATCCGGTCACCCATGCTCGGGGTAACAAACACGAGGCACAAAAAGCCACTGGGGCCCTTGTGATCGAGTCTCAGGCTCCCCTGGACAAGCCTATGCAGATACTGCCATGTACAAGCACCTCCTATGGCTGCTGGGAGGTAGGAGGGGAAAGAAATATTCTCTCCTTCACTCAAAGTCCAAACCACACAGTCACAAGAGAGGAGAGAGAGAGCATTCTTTTTCCTTTTAGAGTCTAGGGAGTGGGCAACTTTTCCTCTTTAATTGCAAGTCATATCACATGGAGCAAGGATACTCAGAGAAAGCAACCAGAAACCTCCATGTGCACATGTCTCTTAGCAAGGGGCCCATGCAGGAGAAGGGATCAAAGCGTATATTCAACTTGGAAGGCAGTAGAAGTCCCACGGATAACCCCCAACTAACCTCCCTGACTGTTAAATATTGGTTATCCTCAGGAAATCAGCAAGGGGGCATGTGGCACATTTGTCCACATTCCCAATAATGGAAATTTCTCTAAATGCCTGGAGAGGCTCAAGTATGATATTTTTGAATACCTTCACGCAGTGCCTCATACCAAAGAGTTTCAACAAAGTCCATGTGTTACTTAATGACCTACTAAATGTGATATGAAGAGTTCCAGCACTTCATTCAGTACGGTTCTTAGACGACATCACAATTAATCATCTTTTATGAGAGCTCAGGCCTACCATAGCTGGTGGACTTCGATATTACAACCCTTCCCAATACAAATTCATTCAAAGTCAACAAGCAATATTTTAGAGTTCTCTTAGGTACTTTTATGGGTAATATTAAACAGTGAGTTCACTGGGGTTTAGAGAAAGGGGAAAAGGAGGACTGCTTGGGCAAGGGATAACTGACTAAGAACAAATACCAGTGAGGAATCACCTTTACACCCACAAACACAGGACTTGGGAAGATGAGTAACACCTATATGGAGAAATGGCAGTTAAATCAGTTAAGCAGTGAGCCAGACTCCAGTCAGCTGGGGAATTACAATAAAACCTTATATAACTTAACTAAGGTACTTCTAGGGTTAAGGAGAACAGACAAGAAGCAGGAAACAATAATTTAGTGAAGTAAAGAGGTTAAGGAGATGGGTAAACAGGGATTCCTTAGTGGGGGTTAACTATGGACCAGAAACAAGGGAAATGGATCACTACACTAAAACCCTAACACTAACTAGATCCAAGCAGGATGTGGTCTCACTCCTTGGGTCCTTGTCCTTCCAGTGGTGGTCTCAGATGTCCTAAGGTCCCAGATGAAAACCAGCCAGTAAATCCAAAAGGGTCTCCAACCAAGAGCTGATCTAGTAATGGAAGTCCACCATCCAAACTGCAAACCAAGCTCCAGGCCACACAGTAGATGGAATGAATGGTCCTTGAGGAGTACAAAACACCTGCTTCCTCTCTAGTGGCAGCAACCAACAGACTCAGACCCCTGAGTTTCAACTGCAGAGTTCCAAGGCTCCCAGAATGTTCTGCTCATCCATCCTGCTTTGCACAACCTTTCTCTATCTATACTTAAAAATGCTATTTCCTTATTACAGTATCTATCTAGTACTAATAAGGGCCTGTCCCAGCCCAAAACAATTAATAAAGAAAAGGTCAAATGGAGAAAGAATAGGAAAGGAAAAATGAATTTCCCTTCTCAGAAGGAAAGTACAGTCATAAGTCGGTCTCAGAATATGGAGCTTTCCCAACAAACAGTAGTGTCCTGGGATCAACTAGAAGTCAATCCATCATCAATAAACATTTATGAAGTACCTGATATGTGCTGGATATTGTGCTAAGTGCCAGGGATACCAAGAAAGGTAGAAGACAATCCTTCAAGGAGGGACAATGACTTCAAAAAGCTCACAGACTAATGGGAGAGTCAACATGCAAATAACAATAGAAAGGTGAGCTAGATGGAAGGAATCAACAGAAGGAAGGCAATTAGAATGAGGAGAGATCAGTAAAGGGTTCCTATAGAAGGTAGGATTTAGCTTACACTTGAAAGAATTTAGGGAATCTGGTAGGGAAAATAAGGAGGGAAAGCACTCCTGACATAGGAAATAGCCAATAAAAAATGCCTAAAAGTCAGGAGAGAAAGTCTTGTTCAAGAAGAAGCAAGGAGGCTGGTGTCATTGGGTCACAGAATATATGGTGGGAGTAGAAGGTATCAGTACTGAAATGGGGGTGGGGGGAGGACAGTTTATTAAGGGCTAGTTACGACTGCTCAACAGAGGATTTTTTTACATAGTAGGGAGCCATTGGAATTTACTGACTAGGTTGGGGGGGCAGGCATGATCAGGCCTGTGCTTCAGGAACATCACTTTGCTGGCTAAGTGAAAAATGGCCTGGGAGAGCCCATAAGGAAAGATTCCTGGTAGATAGACCAACCAGCTGGCTATTGCAATTGTCAAGGAGTAGAGTGATAAGTGTCTGAACCCGGATGATGGCAGTGGCAGTGGAGAGAAGGAGGTATATGCAAGAAATGTTGTGGAAATAAAATCAGCAGGCCTCAGATTGGATAGGTTGAGGTTGTGTTGTTGAGTAGTGGAGGGATGAGAGGATGACGGTGCCCTTGACAACAATGTTGTCATTTGATCTTCATTTTGAAGAGGACCAATGACATCATGGGGCCATGTCTTGACTAGAGCATGAATTGGATGTAAGTGAGGCAGAGCTGCACAAAATTATCAGCCTCACTCTCTCTCCAGAGTCATCCAAGTCCAGGAGCAAGACAAATGTTAGAACAACTGGTGATGGTCCAGGATGCAGCAAATGACCTTGACATCTCCAGTGTCTGACCAGAGTCTAAGGGCTCCATAGAGCCTGCTTCATTCAACCCATCTTCATGGCCATTGAAACAAATTGTTCCCATCTGCCCATTCTGCCTGGGGAATTCTTCAAATGCTTGGGGTAGACATTTCCTTGATTCACCAATGAGTTTGAGGTCTATAGGTTACTTTCATACTGGTTTAGCCCACTTGCCAAGATGATTCTTTTGGGGGTACATAGGGTACCTTTGAAACAAGAGCTTGCCAAACCCTTTTCAGGGCTGCTCATCCACCTTTGGTGCCCACTTTTCACTCAGCTCTCACTTGAGGCACCAAGAAGCTACAGCATGCACAGTGGCTACACTCTGATAATAATAGAGAAGTTTGGAAGGTTGGAATTTGCTGGGGGAAGGGCAGACAGAGAGATGAGTTCAGTTTTGTACATGTTGAGTTTAAGATGTTTAAGGACATCTAGTTACAGATGTCTCTTGGGCAATTGGAGACAAATGCCTAGAGGTCTGCAAAGAGGTTAGATAAGATTTGAGAATCATCATCACAGAGATGATAATTGAATCCATGGGAGCTGAAGAGATCACTACATAAAATAGTACACAGGGAAAAGAGAAGAGGACATGGGACAGAGTCCTAGAGGATGTGCATAGATAGTAATTATGAGTTAGATGAAAATCTTGCAAAGGAGAATGAGAAGGATGAGATAGGATAATCAGGAGAGATTCTTACAGAAGAGAATGAGACTGCTGGGTTTATACCCCCAAAGAGATCATAGGGAAAAAGACATGTACAAAAATATTTATAGCTGCACTCTTTGTAGTGGCAAAAAAAAAATGGAAAATGAGGGTGTGCCCTTCAATTGGGGAATGACTGAACAAATTGTGGTATCTGTTGGTGATGGAATACTATTGTGCTCAAAGGAATAATAAACTGGAGGAATTCCATGTGAACTGGAATGACCTCCAGGAATTGATGCAGAGTGAAAAAAAGCAGAACCAGGAGAACCTTATACACAGAGACAGATACACTGTGATAAAATTGAATATAATGGACTTCTCTACTAGAAGCAATGCAATGACCCAGAACAATTCTGAGGGACTTATGAAAAAGAACGCTATCCACCTTCAGAGGAAGAACTGTGGGAGAAGAAACACAGAAGAAAAACAACTGCTTGAACGCATGGGATGATGGGGATATGATTTGGGATGTAGACTTCAAACGACCACCCCAGTGCAACTATCAATAATATGGAAATTAAAATGGCACATTAAAACCCAGTGGAAATGCACATTGGCTATGGGGGTGTGTGGTGGGGGGGTTGGGGGGTATTGGGGGGGATAGAAAGAAAATGAATCATGTAACCATGGAAAAAATTTCTAAAAAATAAAAAAAAATGAATTTAAAAAAAGAAGAGAATGAGAGATGAACAGAGAACAGAGTGATCCATAGTGTCAAAGACTGCAGAGAAGATAAAAAGGATGGGGTCTGAGAAATGGTCATTTGATTTGTCAATTAAGAGAGAGAGGATTCAGTTGAATGATGAGGTCAGAAGCCAGATTATAAAGACTTAAGAAGAGAGTGAGGGAAGAGAAAGTGGAAACACCTGTTGTAGATGACTTTCTCAAGAAGTTTAGCCACAAGAGACAAAAATGATATGGGATAATAACTAGCAAAAATGTCCCCTCTCTCTCATGAAAGAAACTGTTCTGGGTGAAAATTCCTAGCATAGATCCCCTTCACAAACAGAACTCAAACATTTCCCCAGTGGATTCCCTCTCGATGCATAGAATGACCCAAGAAGAAGTAAGGACAAAATCTCTCCAAGGGGTCCCTGCAACACATACCCTATTCTCCCCTTCGCTGGATCTCTACCAATGCATTGGGCAAATCAAATGGAGGACTGAACTCACCCTGTGATAGAACTAGAAAACCCCAATGAGTCTTGAATATGTGTGGGACTCCTCAAAGTAGATTTAAGTACCTGAGTGTGATTGGAATCAGACCCTCAGACCTCTCCCTCTCTATAGATTCTCAATGCCCAATAGAAGAATTAGGTATGAGACGTCGGTGGAAGAGATAGAGATTGTAAGTTTAGAAGAAACATTTTTTTTCCCAGAAAAAATAACTTGGGAGGTCAAAGAAAAAGCTAGAGGTTGGAAGAAGGATATATAGAAAGACAAACCTGCAGTCTGTGTTTTATTTTATTCAAGAATGAAATGACACTGATTCTATCTTGAAGGATGCCGCCACTATCTTGGAGATTTCCTGCCCCAACTAGAGTATTCTGAAAATACTAACCTCGGAGAAATGCATCATTCCACTGGAACAAACCTGATCTTTGGTATCGCCTGAGACCTCTAGGTAAAAAAAAAAAACTAACCCCAAGGTTACACATTCTCCAAATCTCCCGACATCCCTTCTCTTTTACTCGCCCTCTAAATAAGGAAAGTGGCTGAGCAGCCTCACCTAATAGGCAGCTTTGCTACTGCCCTAATGATGTCAGAAGCCTGGTGTCTGAGTGTATCTCCCTCTCTTCAGGGCTGTTGTCAACCACCTGGCCACTGCCTATCAACTGATCTTAATTAAACTTTTATCTTCTAGCCCTGCCTGTGGATTCATTTACTTCTAATGAGATCCAAGGCAGGAGAAATTACTTTCAAGGAGGATCTTAGGAGCCTCTGGGTTGAAGAATTCCCCAAGATGGCCTTTATTTCATATGGAAAATGCATAAGATGCAAAAGGACATATGTAAATCAATAAACAATAAAGGGACATAAAATACTCAGCCCACTGGGCATTCTCTTGCAAGTAAAGACATTTTGGAAGATTGCAGAACAATCATTTCCCATTTATTTTATTTTTAAACCCTTACTTTCTGCCTTAGTAACAATTGTAAGACAGAAGAGTGGCAAGGGCTAGGTAACTGGACTTAAGTCACTTGCCCAGGGTCACACAGCTAGGAAAGTGTCTAAGTCCAGATTTCAACCCAGGAATACCCACCCACCTCCAAGCCTGACTCTCTACCCAGATACCAAGCTGCCCTTCTGAGGCCAGATTTGAACTCAGTTTTTCCTGACTCCAGGCCCAGTCTTCAATCCACTGAACCATCCAACTGCCTCCTGCTTGGCACATAGTAATGCTTAATAAATATTGACTGTCTGATTGACTTATTGGTTGAACTGAACTGAATTTCTGCCTAACTAGTTTGTCTAAGAAGTGATTAGGGATATAATTTTTGAACCAGCCATAAAAAAAAATTTTTTTTTAAAAAAGCTGAGAAGTAAAAAAGAAAAGTTCGTGGTAATTTTTGTCAAAAGTCAGGAAATGAAACTCTTTGTCTAGGGCACAAAAAAAGTTGGGGGACTGGGTTAGAGCGGTGTCTGGGTGACTCTCTGTGCGTATGCATTGGGTGTTATTATGTCTAAACATCAGAACAGGGAGATTTATTTTCCCGTCTGGAGAGCGAGGCAGTTTTTCCTTTTTTGATGTACTGCTGCTGTCCTTTTGAAAAAATGTTATGGATTACGAATGTCTTCCTCCAGGGTTTTATGTAACTCTTCTCCGTGGTTTGGCTTGGTCTTCGTTTGTGTAGGCACTGCCTTGAAACATTCCCCTCAGTTCATAAAAGCCAAGTTCTGGAGTAGGTTACCTCAGTCCATGTTTCCTGGCTCTGCGTTCACCGTGATCTTTTTTTTCTTTTTTTTTTTTTAAAACCGTCACATCCTTGGCTTCATCTGAGCCTGTCTTAGGAGGCCCTACATAGTCAGAGCCAATCAATCAGTAAACCAATCAGTATTTAAGCACTTTATAATGTGCCAAACACTTTGCTAGGCATTGGGGATATAGAGAAAAAAAATGAAAATGATTTCTGACCTAAAGAAGTTTATAGTTTAATCTAGGAAAATAATATGTAAGGGACAGCTGGGTAGCACAGTGAATAGAGGGCCAGGTCTGGAATTGGGAGGATGTGGGTTCAGATTTGACCTCAGATACTTCTGAACTGTGTGACCCTAGACAAGTCATTTAACACTAATTGCCTAATCTTTGCCATTCTTCTGCCTTAGAATTAATACTAAGGCAAAAGATAATGAAGAGAGAGTGAGAGAGAGGAAGGAAGGAAGGAAGGAAGGAAGGAAGGAAGGAAGGAAGGAAGGAAGGAAGGAAGGAAGGTAGGAAGGAAGGAAGGAAG
>NC_058131.1:213283041-213338592 GCF_016433145.1 Gracilinanus agilis
AAGAAAGAAAGAAAGAAAGAAAGAAAGAAAGAAAGAAAGAAAGAAAGAAAGAAAGAAAGAAAGAAAGAAAGAAAGAAAGAAAGAAAGGAAGAAAGGAAGAAAGGAAGAAAGAAAGAAAGGAAGGAAGGAAGGAAGGAAGGAAGGAAGGAAGGAAGGAAGGAAGGAAGGAAGGAAGGAAGGAAGGAAGGAAAAATAAGGCACATATATATAGGTATATGCAAAATTGGTCAAAGGTAATTGGGAAGAAAGGAAGGGAGAGGCATTGTCAGGAAGGGGGTTCAGGAAAGGTTTCATGTTGTAGGTAGAACATAAGAAAGGAAACTAAGAATTCTGAGATTTAGAGGAAAGGAAGGACTGTATTTTTTTTTTCAACCCTATCTTCCATTTTAGAATTAATATTGATTCTAAGGCAGAAGAGTGGTAAGGACTAGGCAACTGAGGTCAAGTGACTTGCCTAGGGTCACACAACTGGGAAGTATCTGAGGCCATATTTGAATCTAGGACCTCCTTTCTCTAGGCTTGACTCTCTAGCCACTGAGCCACCTAGCTCCCCCAAGGGACTGTATTTTAGGCATCAGGAACAGCCTCATGTGGTGGAGAAACAGGTACTGAGAGAAATAAAGGGAGCTCCATATATGAAGAACAGGCTGGACTACCATGTGCAAAAAGAATAGTAATGAGCAATAAGGCTGAAGGGGTAGGTTGAGACCAGGTGTTAAAGGACTTTAAATGTGAAACAGAAATTTGTACTTGATTTCGGAGTTATTAAGGAACCACTAGATTAGTGATTGGCCCAGTCTATCTTTTCAGTTTTATTTCAAGCTATTCTTTTTCACATTTTTTACTCCCAAGCCAAACTAGGCATGTAGCTGTTCCCAATTTATGTTTCGCCATCTCCCACCTCCATGAATTTGTAA
This sequence comes from Gracilinanus agilis, assembly GCF_016433145.1. Classification (NCBI taxonomy): domain Eukaryota; kingdom Metazoa; phylum Chordata; class Mammalia; order Didelphimorphia; family Didelphidae; genus Gracilinanus; species Gracilinanus agilis. The sequence continues at coordinate 213,283,959 of NC_058131.1, forward strand.
AGGTCATCCTTCATGCTTCCCTCCTCCTCTTTGACTTTTGAAATCCTTCTCTTCCTTTAGGAGTCATCTCAGGTGCCACCTCTCCTCTACTCAGCTCTGACAGTCATTCAATAAATTTTTATTAAATACTAACTATGTGTCAGGCACTGTGACAAATGCACACTGAAGTCATCTTTCCCTCCTCCAATTTTTCTAGTGTGTTGAGTGGATCTCTCCTTTGCCCTAATTAAATTCTTTTATTATACTTATTTGTGAACATGTCTTGTCCCTCCCTGAGGGCAAGGATTGTGTCATTTTCTATCTTATTTCCCCAGTCTCAACTAGTATCTTCTTTTTATAGTCAAACTTCTAATTAATCTAGAAGTGTTTTGTAGTCAAACTTCTAGAATACAGACTTCTTTCTCTTTCCCACCTCTCGTTCACTTCTCAAAGTCCTGTAATCTGGTTTCCAATCCTTCTACTCAACTGAAACTGCTCTCTCCAAGGTTACCAGGGAGCTATGTACTATATAGGATCAATGTAATGGAAATAGTTTATGTGTGTGCATATATATATATGTACATATATATATATAAATTATATCTAATATTTATCTGCTTGACTTCTCTGTGGTGCTTTATGCTACTGACTGCTCACTCAATTCTCTCTTTGACTTCCATGACACTTTTTTCCTTGTTCTCTTTTGTAACAAATTATATTCTCTGGAAGCTGTATTTTTAGTTTTCAAGTATCAATTTATTAAATTGATTTAATATCCAATTAAAATTTAATTTAAATTAAATTAAAATTTTTAAATTTTTAAAAAAATTTAAAAGACCACTCAAGATTTCTAACTAGCCAGGAGATTCCCTCCACAATCTGATCAGATGCCAATAACTCAAGCTGGGCCCCCAAAACTAGAGAGAGACACAAGCATAAGCAGCCAGGCTGGGCCAGAGAAAACGGAGGCTTAAGAGCGAGCAACTAAGGAGTAAGAATAGGTGAGAAAAGAGAACAAGTGCATAGCCAGAAGAGAGGGGCCAAAGGTGCCCCCCAACTTCCTCTCAGCACATGTCTTACGTATCCTTGTGACATCATCATCCAGTCCCTCCCCTAGACATCTCTTCCTGGATGTACCCTCTAAGGAAGGCAGAATTGGTTTTATAAGCTGATGCTTATTTCTAATACATCCAGAACCTTGTAAAGCACCAATAAATAAAGTCCGTTTAGAAAGAGTCAAAAAAATAATAATCTGGCTAATTAGAAATCTTGAGTGGTCCTTTAATGAAGTGATACTTGAAAACTAAAAATACAGCCTCCAGAGAATTTCATTTGTTACAGAGGAGAACAAAGAGAAAAGAGTGTCATGGAAGCCAAAGAGAGAATTGAGTGAGTAGCTACTGAATATTTACCTATTGGATGTGGCTATTGGATATTTCCAGTCTCTTATTGGAAAACAGGTCCATAAGAAAAGAAATCAGAGACCTCGACTCCTCCCTCACCACTTCATCACAGGGAGAAGTGGCTCTAAGAAGAATGCCAACAGACCCCCAAAATACCAACACATTCTGCCACATGGCAATGCAAAATGGCTGCCCAGAGCCTCCTAACTTCATTACTTCATCTCTCAAGAAGCAAGAGGCTACTCTGGAGAGCTCACCCTTAATCCTATTATTCCTAATAAAGACCTTAACAAAAGAAAGAAATTCCCAACCCAGTTTCATAACCTAGGGAGAGAAACTGCCTCAGTTTTCAAATCAAACCATTTCATCCTGACCATATCCCTCCTCTATTCAATAATCTCAATAATAATAATTCAATAATAATTCAAGAATTTTTCAGGCATGTCTGACTCTTTATAACCCCATTCTGGGGTTTTCTTAGCAAAGATACTAGAGAGGTTTGCCATTTCCTTTTCCATTTTTACAGATGAGAAAACGGAGGCAAACCAGGTTAAGTGACTTGCCTGGAATTGCACAGAAAGTATTTGAAGCCTGATTTGAACTTAGGTTTTTCCTGTCTCAGGATTGGGTTCTATGCACTACATTACCTAGCTTCCCCCCACCCCATACCCCAAATCTTGAGCAATTCTCTATTTTCTCAGAAAAAATACAAAATTCCCAGCCTACTCACCTACTCATTCCCCTTCAGGCAATCTATAGTTTGTTCAAAATGGTGCTCTTGTTCCCCCATTCATGACATCCCATTTCGCCACTCTGTGCCTTTGTACAAGCTGTTACCTCTCCCTGGAATGCACTCCCTCTTCATTTTTCCCACTAAGAATCCCTAGCTCTCTACAAGGCTTAGCACAGAGACTATTCTTGATCCATACACAATATTCTTGATCCATGCAGCTAAATACTTTCTAATTTGTACAATATGTGATTTCCTTGAGGGCAGGGACTGTTTTTGTCTTTGTATCCCCAAGGATTCTCCTAGGACCTTGCCCATGGTGAGCATTTAACAAATGCTAAAGTTGAATTGAATTTTGGTGGCCACCAAATAAAATATCCCATTTGGCTTTCAGTAAACCCTTAAGACCTTAATTCCTGCAGATACACAAGGATGGCTTCTCCAGCTGCTTCTGTTTTCTAGAGAAATCACAGAGGACTGTTTCAGTTTTTTGTTTGTTTGTTTGTTTGACCTCACATATCTTAGATCTCATCTACTGTAGGCCTGGATCTTTAGGTCACCAACCCTGGATGTCCCTGGATGACTCTGCCTCCCTGCTAGCTCCCAGGGTTTCGGGAGGTCTCTTTTTGAATGAGAAAAAGCATTTTCTTCCATTTTTTCCCCTTCCTTATTCTCGGTCCAAAAAAATGACAGTATTAGTTGTTTCTCTCTGGTGATTGCATGGTTCCTCCGTAGCTCAGGCTCCTTATATAACAATAGTGATGAAAGGAATTGTTGGTGGTTCAGTCCAGACCTTGAAGCAGTGGCTTTGGAAACAACAGACCTAGGTTTCAATCCTGCCTCCAATACTTACGTACTCGTGTGGCCTTGGGCAAATAGCTTTATTTCTCCTAGCTTCAGATTCCACCTAGGTAAAATGAGGGGACTGGAACAAATTAACCCTCTGATCTTTTGGTCCCGTTGATGTTCCCATCTCAGCGATATCTCTATATCTACCTCCTCTTTTCTTTCCCCACCATCAGCACCCTACTATACATCCTCACGACCATTCATTTAGATTACTATGATATCGTCTCCTCCTAAAAGTTCTTCCCTTCTTCATTCTCACCCTTCTCTAATCTATCTTTTGTATTTCCATGTTCAGAATAATCTTCCATGTTCAGAGATCTGATCAGGTTCATTTCACTGCTCAAAAATCTTCAGTGCCTCTCTATTGCCCATTGAATAAAGCTCATACTCTTCTACTTAGCACTCTATGTCCTCCACTGTCTGGCACTTTTGTATCTTTTCAGCTTTATCACATTATTACACACAAACACACGCATGCCATAATGCCAGCTGAGGGAACTCAGAGTATTAGAACAACAAGTCATTAACTGGGAATTGATTGAACCACACTGATGCCATCTTATGAATCAGTTCTGGAACTAGCTCTGTTCCCTTTCTAGTCAGTTATGAGCCTCAGCTAATTTCTGTCTTGTGAGAAAATTATTCAATTGTGGGAATTGTGAGAACTTTATTGCATTGTTTGAACCTAGCCTGCGTGGCTAACCCTTAACCAAGGACGGAGGTGATGCCAACCAGAAAGGCAGGCAGATCCAAAGACTGATGCAAGAAGCTTCCTCACAATTACACATCTCAAACAACCCATATATCTTATCTGAAAATTGGCACCACACTAGTTATCATTTCCATGTTCTTTTGATGGAAGACAGACATTTGAGGGAAGTAGGATAGCCTCTCTTTCTGATTTCAGGGAATCACACCTGTTCTCTTTTCCTTCCCAATTTGGAAAGTCCCTAATCTTTCCCCTAATTAGAATTCAGATTACCTAATTTTGTATCCTGCTTAATTGTTTCTTTTAATTAATTAGTCTTATTTGATTAATAGTTTTTAATGCATAAAAACCTTCCTCCCCTGTATTTGGGGTCCAGTGCCAAATCTAAAGAGTCCTGGTTCCGGTTTGTTGAGCAACTGGTCTGTATTGCTTAATAAATCAACATGTTCAGAAGCTCAAACTTTTTTCTCCTCAGTCATTTCATCTTCCGCCAGCCACCTGGTGACCAAGATTCTGTTCCCTGAAGAAACCTGGCACTTTTGTGGCCCCTGTTCCCTAGACCTTCAATCACTTCTCTCCACCTATTGAATTCTTTGTCCTTTTTAGATCTCAGTTTCAATACTACATTTTTAGAGACTGAGGCAGTGAGGTGGCTTAGTGGAAAGAGCACTGGTCCAGGAGTGAGGAATGGCTTAGTTCAAACCCAGCCTCAGACACTCACTAGCTTTGTGTCTTTGGGTAAATCACTTAACCTCTGCTGGCTTTAATCCCCTGGAGGAGGAAATGGCAAACCAATCCAGTATCTTTGTCAAGAAAATCTCATGGACAGTATGGTTCCGAAGGTTTTGAAAAATCAGACTGGACCAAACTACACAATAACAGCAATATTCAAGGAAATCATCCTTACTTAAAGCCCCCACGACACCCCACCCATGGCCCTTTAGTGTGCCGTTGCTCAACTCCCTAATTTATTTTTCTTGCATTACTGTGTATGGCACCTAATTAGGTAAGTGTCTCCAAATTGTAAATCCCAGGAGTCAGAAATTCTATCTCATCTAAATGTTAGAATTTTCCCCAGGGAATAAAAGTAGTAGCTACAAAGTACCTCTTTAATAAATGTTCAATTCAGGGAACAATAATTAAATATCTATCATGTACAAAGTTTTCTGCTGGGCATTAATGAAGCAAAAATGAATGTGAGCCAAGCGCTGTTCTCAAAGGGTTTGCAATGAAAGGGTTCAATGGACAAGTCCACAAATCACCTTTTCAGTCCCTGGAGCACTTCAAGCAAAGGTTGGATCACAACTTTTTGGAAATGTTGTGAAGGAAGCCTCTATTTAGAATCTTACAGGTTGAACTTAATTATCTTTGAGGTGCTTTTCAACTCTGAGCCTTTGTAAGGAACAACAATAATAACTAGCACTGCAAGTCTGTTGAAGTTATTAATTATTTCAACTAGTTTTTTAGTTGATTCTCTAGGATTCTCTAAGTATACCATGATGTCAGCTGCAAAGAATGATAATTTAGTTTCCTCATTGCCTACTTTAACTCCTTCAATTTCTTTTTCTTCTCATTGCTAACACTAACATTTCTAATGCAATATTAAATAATAGAGGTGATAATGGCCATCCTTGCTTCACCCCTGATCTTATTGGAAAGGTTTCTAACTTACCCCATTGCAGATGATACTTGCTGATGGTTTTTAGAGAGATTATATTTCTCATTTTAAGGAATGACCCATTTATTCTTTTGCTTTCTGGTAGTTTCAATAGGAATGAGTGTTGTATTTTGTCAAAGGCTTTTTCTGCATCTGTTGAGATAATCATGTGATTTCTGTTAGTCTGATTATTCATATGGTCAATTATGTGGATGGTTTTCCTGATATTAAACCAGCCTTGCACTCCTAATATAAATCCCACCTGGTCATAGTGAAAGATCCTTGTGATATATTACTGTAATCTCTTTGCTATTGTTTTATTTAAGATTTTGGCATCAATATTTATTAAGGAAATTGGTCTGTAATTTTCTTTCTTTGTTTTTGTTCTTCCTGGATGAGTTATCAGCACCAGATTTGTGTCATAAAAAGAATTTGGTAGGACTCCTTCCTTGCCTGTCTTGCCAAATAGTTTATATAATATCGGGGTTAATTGTTCTTTAAATGTTTGAGAGAATTCACTTGTGAATCCATCTGGCTCTGGGAATTTTTCCTTAGGGAGCTCTTTGATGGTTTGTTCAATTTATTTTTCTGAGATGGGACTATTGAAGTATTTCATTTCCTATTTTGTTAATCTCGGCAATTTATATTTTTGTAAATATTCATCCATTTCACCTAGATTGACAAATTTATTGTCATATAATTGGGCAGAATAGCTCCTAATGATTGCTTAAATTTCTTCTTCATTGGTGGTGAATTCACCCTTTCAGTTTTGATACTGGTAATTTGATTTTCTTCTTTTCTTTTTTAAATCAAATTAACCAATGCTCTTATTTATTTTATTTATTTTTTTTCTTAAAACCAACTCCTAGTCTTATTGTTTTTCTCCTGACATTTCATGCTCCAAATTCTCTGCCTTTTTCCCTTCCTCTCTCTCTCTCCCCTCCCTGAGATGGTAAGCAATCTGATATAGCTTTTACCTGTGCTATTATGCAATACATATTTCCATATTCATCATCATAGGAAATAAGACAAAAATCTCAAATAATATCTCCATTCTACACATGAGGAAACCAGGCCACATTGCTCTGTGGGTCTCAGGCTAGTTGACTTGTCCAGGGTCACTCATCTAGTAAGTATCTGAGGCAGGATTTGAGCTCACATCTCCCTTGTTTCATGTCGAGCACTCTATTCACTGTACAGTATGAGGGAGAATAAGAGGAAAAAAAGAGTAATGGTAATAATTCAAGACTTTCATTGGGGGGATTATATTCTGTGGAAAGAAGGCTCTTTGGAAGAGGTGAATGAATCAGTAAAGAAGATCTGCTTCTTGCTATTTGTGTCCTTGGGAAAGGTTAGGCTTCATTTCCTCAAAAGTAAAATATCTAGATTACATCTGAAGTCTTTGACTTGTTAATGAATGATAAATAAATGAGTGAATGAATATCACCCAAACTCTCAGACAACTCCTGTGACAACCACAAACAGATGGTATCTATATAACCAGTCCCAACTGCCTTCATGGACATTTCAGATTGGATGTACTGTAGGCATCTTGATGAGCTCGAAACAGAAAAGCAATATCTGCTCCCCCAAACCTTCCAAGTTCTTTCCTTCCAATTGAGGATACCAGCATCTTTTCAGTCATCCAGATTTGCAACTTTTGGGTCCTCCTCAATTCCTCACCCTTTATGTACTACCCATATCCAGTTTCCAAATCATGTCATTCCTAAACTCTTTTCTCTTGCATATATCCCTCCTCTCTACTCACATGCCACCACCATAATTGGGTCCCCCTCACCATTCAATGGACTAAGGCAACAGCTCCCCAATTGGTCTCACTGGCTTGTCTCTCCTCTTTCCAAACTTTCTCCTATAGAGTTGTCCAAAGTCTTTCCCTAAAGCTTAAGTATAACCCTGTCATTGTCCTACTCAATAAACTCCAGGGGCTCTCTGTTACTTTGGGAATCATGTATAAACTCCTCGGTTTGACATCTAGAGTTATTTATGACCTGGCCCCCTTTTTTGATATTACTCAGCCCTAGTGGCTTACTAGCTGCTCTGCACACGTATCATTCCATCTTCCTCCTTGATGCCTTTGCAGTGGCTGTCACCCATCCCTACAATGCTCTGCCTCCTTACTATGGCTTCTCACATCCCATGCTTTCCTTCCAGACTCAGCTCAAGGGCCACCTTCTTGTTGAAGTCTTTCCTGATCTCCCCAAATGCCAGTCTACTCTTTGCTTAGATTACTTTATATCCATTTTGTATATCTTCTGTATATACTTATCTGGGGACTGTTGCCTCACCCAATAAAAAGTAAGCTCTTTGAAGGCAGAGATTAATTTACTTTTGTCTCTAAATCCTCAGAGCTTAGTTCAGAACCCAAAAAAAGAGCTTATGGATTGATTGCTTGACTGCCTGGACAGTCAATGCCTGGAAGGATGAATCAAAAAATAGAAACTCTCAGTACTCCAAGGCATCACCAGAGCCTGAGTCATCATCACCTCACCTCATTTTATGCCTTAGTCTTGTTCCCTCTGCCCCAACATCTTTATATTTTGACCTTATTCCATTTTGCTACTACCCATCCCCTCAGCACCATCATCCTTAATTTCACCTCTCCATTTGCAACAGAACAGAAAATGTTTTCTTGATTTAAGCTAAAGTTGGGTTTCCATTCATTGGAGATATTCAGGATTTGTACATCTCATAGTTTCACAAAATTAGAATTCAGAGCTGAAAGAGAACCAATCCCATCTTTTTAAGAAGGAAACTGAGGTCCAACTAGGGAAAGAGACTTATCCAAAGTTGCATAGCTAGTGTCAGTGCCAGGACAAGTCCTCAGGTCATCTATTTCTTAGACTATTGTTTTCATTTATCACATAAGAACAGGTTTGGATCCTTTATTATATCAATAATCAACTCTGATCATCATCTTAATGACAATAGTTCACTTTTTTTTTTAAACCCTTACCTTCTCTCTTAGAATGAATACTAAGTATTGGTTCTAAGTCAGAAAAGTGGTAAAACTATGCAGTGGGGGGTTGAATGACTTGCCCAGGGTCCCATAACTATGTAGTGTCTGGGGTCAGATTTGAATCCACAACCACCCATCTCTAGGCCTGGCTTCCTATCCACTGAACCACCTAGCTCCCATAATAGTGCACATTCCTATGACACCATTTCTATGTCAACAAAACACTCTTCTTACAATAATCCAAAGACAATATGTATGTCATACAATTATCCCCATTATCCAGGTGAGAATACTGAGGCATAGAATGGTAAGTGTTAAACCAAACATCACATGACTAACAAGTATCAGAGCCAACTTATCTGATTTCTATAATCAAGAAAATATGCTATAAGTAAGGTGGCTTGTTGAGGTGTAAAAGGAATCAGAAAGAGCTGGTATGTTCAAGGAATTTATAATTCTACTAAAGAAATAAGACATGTTCATAAAAAGATAACTAATGATACTAAGTGCTAAATGAGGGTTATAGACAAGAAGAGGGATTGGGGCTTAGAGGAAAGCTAGATCTCCATGGCAGGGGGATCTTGCATTAAAAGTATCCCTTTGACAATAAATTTTCTTTTTCTAGTCTATCCAGTGTTATAATAATTGAATATTTCTTCCTTTCCTTTTTTATATTTAGCATTTGAAGGCTAGATTCTCTGTCCCCATAAACCTAAAGTGTCAAAAAGCATATTTAACTGGCCCCAGGCATTAGCAGATAAATATCAATCAATCAATCAACCAGCAAGCATTTATTAAGGTTTGTCTGTGTATGAGACACTGCACTAACAGCTAAAGGAAGTATTTAACTTGGGGATTAAGTGCCTTGGAATTTAATTTTTAAGCAATCAGTTCAATTCAAGGAACATTTGTTAAGAATGTTATATTATGTATAAGGCATCACACTGAATACTAGAAATTCAAAAGAAAAAAACTTGCCTTCTTGCATTCTACTGGGAAAAAAATCTAGACTGTTAGAGTTGGAAGGACTTAGAGAATTACCTCATTTTACAAAGGAGGAAACTAAGGCTCAGAAATATTAAACAAACTGCCCAAGTTTCCACAGCCAGTAAACAGCAGATTGAAAGTTCCAAACTGGGTGCTCAGACTCACATCTTTGTCATTCTCATGGAAGAGCCAATAAAATAAGCCAATTGTACATAAACTATAACAACTGACTTTTTTGTGTTGGAGACCCCTTTGGCAGTCAGGGAAAGCCTACAGTTCCCTTCTCAGAAATGTTTTTAAATGCATTAAATGAAATATGTAGGATTCTAGTTCTTAAAAAAAAAAAAACTTTTTAAAGTCCATAGACCTTATGTTAAGACCCATTGCTCTAAGGGAAGGCAAGAGGATCATAGATTTAGAGCTAAGAGACATTGTGAAGTGAACCGAATCCAATCTACCCTTTACAAATGAGGCAACTGAGGCTCAGGGGTTAAGTGACTTGCCCAGGGTCACATAGTAAATATTTGTGTAGAGATTCAAACTAACGTCTTCCTGATTCCAACCAAGTTCAGTCCTCTCCTTGACCATATCATAAGGCATACTAGCTTCTTTCCATGATAGATCCAAAGCTAGAATCAATTCTAGGTGTATGAAGGTGAGTATTGATGGTGTAGGAGGTGTTTATAAGGACCCCCCCCAACCCGATAGCATTTCAGTGGGCCAGATCAGCTAACCACTCACCCCCCCAACCCCAAGGAAGACCTATGAGGGAACAAACTCAAAGAGGTTCCCAAACCTGCAAAGCTATAGTGGGGATGTTGAAGGAAGGTGCTGGGGTTCAGTTGTGACCCTAGTGGGTTGGATCCCACCCTCAGTGCCAGAAATATCGAGTCAAACCTCCCCCCTCCTAAGTACAAGTAGCTTTGCCCTTCGAGATGATGTTTGGAATTAGTCTTCCCCTCAGTCACAAGACCAGACTTCTTCCCCTCCATGTAACTGCTCCAGACTCTAAGTATCAAAATTATCAGGGATTTATTAAAGGATAAATTAATTCAGGGTACAGGGGAAAAGGTATAAGAAATCAAGGATGATGGGAAGGGATGAACTTCACTATCAGCTATGTCTTCTCCCCAAGAGAGCAGCTCTGGCCTTCTTCTGAAGCTTGGTCACAGTAGCCACTCTCTCTTCCCCCTACAGTCTCCTATCAAATATTTCTAAACTAATATAAGAGGGAAGTAACAGGATAAATGGATTCAGGCAGGATTAGGGAAGGGATCCCCCCCCTCATTTCAAGCCTGCTCCCCGGTGAGTCTGGGCTCTCTGGCCAAATTGGAGAATAACTGTTCCATGTCTTCTTTGTTGGTAAATGAAGATAGTAGGAATTGATGTTGGTAGTTGTGATCTCCCAATAGTCATTAATAAAGGGGTACAGAGGAGCCAGAGTCACTCAAGATCTACCCCAAATCAAACCTCCCAACCAAAAACCAACCCCCCTGGGTCCCAGTCAGGTCAGGAGTGAAGTGACAGTTGAGAAAACTCCTCCTCCTCTGTGGCCCCTCTTTTCACATTCCAGGCAGGCAACATTCTGCTGGGCTGTTTCAGGGTCCATTCCAACTCCAGCTGCCTGCTCCCCTTTGCAAATTGCAGTCCACATTGTTATGTAGGTGAATTCCCAAAGCAAATATGTGAGTTCTGGGTCAATATCTAAGGAATTTTCCACTGGATTTCAGTAGGGAACAACAAGCTTGCACCATCGAATTGACAGAATTTGCTCAACAAAGATCTCAAGGCTAACCTTTGTGTTTGTGTATGCACTTAAGCACCACTCTATAGACTTGCACATCTTTCTCTTCGAGACCTCGATGATATTTGACAAATCTTCAAATATTTGGAAATAGTTCTATCACCCTACTTCTTTCCTTCTAAAAATTAATCTGAAGTTCCTTCAACCCATTCTCAAATGGCATAAACTCAAAGCCCTTCATAATTCACTCAGTCATTCAAACAAGCATTTATTAAGTACCTACTGTGTGGCCGGTAATGTGCTAGGCAGAGTGGTGAATTTGGGGGGTGGAGGAGTCCATCAGAGGAACTCCTGAACTGCAGAGCTGAAGCACCTGCCTTAGACCTGGGCATGTGATGTCTTAAGAATATGTGTGTTGCTGGGAGGATACAGCCCCTAGTTGGTTTCTAGTAACTGATAGGTTGCAACAAAGATGGTGGATAACTGAGACTTCTGTTGGGCTCTAAGAGCTTTGGAGATATTAACACCCTTCCTTTATTTTGGGGTCCCTCATCTATTGTTGAACCTTCTCTCCTTGAACTTACAGGAGTAGGGGAGAGAAATATTTCCCCCTTCCTTGTTCTCCCTGGCTGCAATAGTGGCTACAAGCAAATAGCAACAGAAACACAGGCTTGTCTAGGAGTGCCAGAGCCCTAGATGCCCTTTCTGGGTGTAGGTCAGCAACTAAAGATCTTGAGAAATGGATGTTTACAGATTTAGTGGTAATCTCACGGGTGGAAAATTGCTCAATTCCTCATTCCAGAATCAGCCAACCAAGGGGAAGCGATTTCTGGAGCAGCACACATCTCAAAGAGGACCTCTCACCTAAAGAACTAAAGAAAGCTCTGCCCAGCCTAGGAGATAGGGACCTCGTGAGTTGGCTGGCACATCAAGGCTGAAGTGAATAAAAATTATCTGTCCTGTTCTTGCAAAAAAAAAAAAAAAAAGTTATCCATTTTGAAAAGGAGAGAGGGTCATATAACGAGTACAATGAATCAATGAATGGAAAATGATTAAATGCTTGGTTACGTGCTAGGCATTGTATTAAGTGCTGAGGATACAAATACAAAAAAAGAAAGGAAAAAAAAAAAAAAAGGAAACCAGCCCATGCCCTCAAGAAGCTTACATTCTAAGAGGGGAAGATAACACATGTAAGGGATGATCATTAGGGAGGAGAATTTCAGCATGTGTAGATAAGGGATGATGAAAAGAGTCATTGGATAATTGATTGATATGTCCTTTTTCTAGGACTGGTATTGTGGATTTTACTCCAGCTTCCAGAACAGGAGTAAAAAATTTATCAGACAAAAAGAGGAGGAGTTGGGGAAGAAGGGTAAAGGACCGACTTGAAGATAACCAGAAAGCAGGTAGTAACACTGAGTGCATGTACACACAGAAAGCTCTCACCAGTAAGGAACCAAAGGACTCCAGGAAATGGAGAGTTAGGTGTTGAGAGCATGGCATGAATATGGCCGGAGAGCCATCTTTTGAAATTTTTTATTTTCTATCTTTTGTTCATGTTTGCTTTCAGTCTCATCAAGCTTTGGCAGTGGAGGAATGAACTATTATTCTGTACCCGATATTGATATTACACATGGAGTACTTTTTTAAGGGAAGACCCTGTTGCTCATGCTTGAAGATGCTCTAGACGCAAGCTAAGTGTTATCTCGGAGATTTTTCTGGATTCCTCCTGTTGGGTGTCACAAGCCAAAGGAAAAGATTGATGTTTTAAGGTCAAATCCCAGGATAAGACCCAGTTCATGTGAGTCCAGATTTCATGGAAAACCCTGAGAAATTTTGAGATACATTTTGAGAACTCGACCCAAAAAGGGGTTAAAAAAAAAAACTTGCTAGAAATCCAAGGGAAAATGTGTGTAAAGGATAGGGAATCTAAAAGGTATGAAAGCACTATTTCCACAGCTCTCGTAGACTGAAGAGAATCCATCTTTCTGACTCAGTTTCGAATAATCTTTGCTACTAGGGGCCACTTAGAGGATATTGCATCATCTCAGTAAAACCAAATGTTCAGGAAGGAGCCAGATCACCTGTCCATTGACATAGGAAATATCTGAGTCCAGGAAATCAAAAATTCACCTAATTAACGTTGGTACCTAAAAAATAATCTCTTCCCTCAAGGAGTTACCATTCTATTGGGGAGAACAAAACCCTATAGAAAACTAAACACAAAATATATATTAAGTAATTTCTATGGAGAAGGCACTAAGAACTTGGGGATAGGAATAGGCTTCCTGAAGGAGATGACAGGAGCATAGATTTGAAGCTAGAAAGGATCCTGGAGCTCAAGTCCAACCAGCTAATTTTATAAATGAGGCAACTTGGGCCCAGAGAAGTTAAATGATTTGCCCAGAGGGCAGCTGGGTGGCTCAGGGGATTGAGAGCCAGACCCAGAGATGGGAGGTCCTGGGTTCAAATCTGACCTCAGATACTTCCTAGCTGTGTGACCCTGAGCAAGTCACTGAACCCCCACCACCTAGCCCTTACCACTCTTCTGCCTTGGAACCAATACACAGTATTCCAAGACAGAAGGTAAGGGTTTAAAAAAAAATTATTTCCCCAGAGTCAAAGAGCTAGGAAATGTCTGAGGCAGGACTTGAACCCATCTTTCTGAGTCCAAGACCAACATTCTTCTCCCTACACCCTGCTGCCTCTCTTGAGATGATGGCTGTAGCTACGCTTTGAAGGATACTAAATTCTGTGAAACAGGTGTAAGGATGGAGTGTATTCTAGGCAGGATGGACAGCCTGTCCAAAGACATGAAGACTGAGGTTTTTCACATCATTCTTATGCATATATTTAGGTAAATGCTTTTTGTTAGTGGTGGTTATTAAGCATAAAATAAAAAATTCAATTTAATTAAATTTTTTAAATTAAAACAAATAAAGGCAATGCAATGGGAAGTGGAATGGTATGTGTGAGGATGAACAAGCAGACAAGTAAAGAAATCCTGTAGAATGTGTGAAGGAGAATAAGATGTGATAATCCTAGAAATATTGGGTGCATCTGGACTGTGAAGGACTTCAACAGCCAAACTAAAGAGTTTGTATTTCATCCTAGAAGTACGGGGGAGCCACTTGTGTGAGCAAAGAACCAACACAATCATATTGTTGGCTATGTCGACGTGGGCCCCCAAACTTGTATCCTATTCCTGTCGGGAACTCCTCATTTTCTTTTGTTACTATCGTAAAGTCAATCAACACTCCCTCTTGTGCTTAGTCCCCATGTTCCCCTGAAAAGATATTTAAGCTTCCCAACTCCAATGGCTCCTCAGAGTCGTCATCTAGCATGGTGGCACTCCCAAGGGTCAGGGCCCAGAGCATTGTGGGAATTCAATCCCGGGACTCTGCATAAGCGTGTAGCGCGGAGCTCGGAGTAGAGGCCTACTCAGCCCTGTTACCTCTGTCCTTGATTAAAGAGTGGCTTTTCTGACTGTTTCATAGTTCTGTGTTGTTTTCAAAGTCGATAGCTATATTATGTCTTTATTGTGACTTATTTATGTCTTTCCTGAAATGTGGTATTCAATAAAACTGAATAGAATATCTAGATGTGAGTTGACCAGCAGAAGGAAATAAGCATTTATTAAGCACCTGTTGTATAGCAGCTGTCATGCTTCACACTTTGCAAATATCTCATTTGATCTTCACAAGAATCCTGAAGGGTAAGTGCTGTGATTATCCCCATTTAATAGTTGAGGAAACTGAGGCGGACAGATTGTTTTTTTTTTTATTTTAAAAAAAGAACACAAATCACTGGGAACCAAATAGATGAGTTCTGTTTCTTTCTTTTAAAAAAAAAATCTGTATTACAAAACCTAAATAGGACCAAAAGAAAAGGAAAAGGAATAAATTGGGAAAAATTTAGAAGTATGGAAAGATGACAGACAAAACCTTGATATCTGAAATGTATAAGAAGGGGCAGTTAGGTGTCTCAGTGGATTGAGAGCCAGGCCCAGAAATGGGAGGTCTTTGGTTCAAATGTGGCCTCAGATACTTCCTAGCTATGTGACCCTGGGTAAGTCACTTACACCCATTGCCTAGCCTTCACCATTTTTGTGGCTTAGAACCAATACACAGTATTGATTTTAAGACTGAATAATAAGGGTTTAAAAATTTTTTTAAGTATAAGAAACAATTAGAAAAAAAAATTAAGTAAGTCCCAGTGAATATAGTCAAAGGACATAAATACATAATTTATAAGTGTATACAAATTGCTAATAATCACTTGAAAAATGCTTATGGAAAAACTGGTACACTCCTCACTAGTGGTGAAATTATAAACTAATCAAATATTTCCAGAAAGCAATTTATCAATACTCTTCAAATGTTAGAAAAATAATCATATCCTTAGATCAATAATTCCATTATTGGAAATATACACTGAAAGTGTTATAAACAACAGCAACAACATAAGAGCTTTCTGTATAAGCATATTTGTGACCTTATTTATAATTACAAAATTCTTTTGAAAACCTAAATTCCAAATAATAGGAGAATAGCTGAATAAATTATGAAATAAACTTGATATGGGGGCACAGGTAGGGGAGAATGAGAAGACTGGTGGATCGCTTGAGTTCAGGAATTCTAAGCTACAGGGAGCTATGCTGATGTTATTTTTAAAAATGATAAAGGCTGATATTATGAGGAAAAGTAATATTTTAATTACCATGGCCATGTTGGCAAATATATATAAGACCACGAGCCTGGCTATTTCAAAATTCCGCCTCCGCCATTTTGTTCCATGCCTTCCCTCCTCTTCTCCGTCCCCCCGGGCGCACCCTCAGGTCGCAAAGAGCTCGTCTCAAAGCCGACCTCCAAATTTAAGCTGCACTATATGTTGGAGATGTCACCACGTCCAAAACCAGAAACCCATTAGATCACGGAAAATGTAGTTTCAAAGTCCCCCACATGTCCACAGGAAGTTTGTCAAATACTATTAAATGGAACCCCCAGAAATTCTAAATAACACACTGATTAAGTGTCCAAATTAAATTCAACATTACAATGGTGGCCCACCAGGAGAGGAGGACCCCCAGGTTGTCTAAGGAAGGGCAAACTGGCTCAGGTGAGAAATAGAATATGTCAAAACTTCTCTACAGGGGGCAGCTGGGTAGCTCAGTGGATTGAGAGTCAGGCCTAGAGATGGAAGGTCCTGGGTTCATGTCTTGTCTCAGACACTTCTCAGCTGTGTGACCCTGGGCAAGTCACTTGACCCCCATTGCCCACCCTTACCACTCTTCCACCAAGGAGCCAATTCACGGAAGTTAAGGGTTTAAAAAAAAAACAAAAACAACTTCTGTACAGATCAGCAGTGGAATTGGCTGATGAATAGTTCACATCCAGCCTGGTGGAGTTAGGGAGACCCAGTCAAATGTTATTTAAGTTTTTCATTTTAATATGTTAATCTAATAAAGTATTACAATTAAGGTCAATAAGTATAAGTAACATAAAGAACACGGTCAAGATCTTAATTTTATTTTTTTATTTTATTTTTATTTTTATTTTGAATATTTTCCCAGAATTACATATTTCATGTTATTTCCCTCTCCCCAAAACCTCCTAACCCCCTTAGCCAACACACAATTCCACTGGGTTTTACATGTATCATTGATTAAGACCTAATTTCATATTATTGATAATTGCACTAGAGTTATCGTTTAGCGTCAAGATCTTAATTTTAAAAAATTTAAGTACACACACAAAAAAAAGGAGTACAAGGAACCAAGGTACAAACTTAACTCTGGCCAAATATAAAGAAAAGTGCATAGCAGTGAATAGGCAAAGAAAGATGGTAGAAAGAATTAGAGAGAGCGATCAAAGAGGTGTTTAAGTGGTAAAATTTATATATTTGAACTAAATATTTAACTAGACCAGTGATGGGCAAACTTTTTAAAGAGGAGGCCAAAGGAAAGGAAATGCTCATCTGTCAGTCTGTTTCTAAGGCAACTCTTTCGAAGTTTCACTGTATTGTATCCTACTCACTGTATTCCTCAGATTAGGAATAATTTGGAATAAAAACATTTTAGGGGGCCGTATCTGGCCCGCAGGCCGTAGTTTGCCCATCACTGGACTAGATGGTCTGTGATCCCATGATCCCTTCACAGTCTGTTTCCAATCTCTCTTTCCAATGATATGTCTCCCATCCTACTCCCCTCTGTGAATTCTGGGTCCCAGATGAGCTGGATTCCTAGCCATCCATGGCCAGTCATTTCAGTGCTCTTTTTCTGGCACCATCATTGTAGAAGTAGAAGGGGACAGAATTGAATCGACTGTCTTCATGTTTACCATTGTGTTTATCCTAAAGAATCTCTTTTTCTAGGTTTCTAGCATTAATTTGTCCAATATTTCCCCAAACATAATAATTACATTTTTGGGTTTGCTAAAAATATACATGAACCCATGTAAACCTATCACCGTATTCATGTTTTGGATCTAATAGAAGAGTCAGTGGAATGTTCTCATAAATTCAGAAATTCAGAACTTGGATTCAAGAGTCATTTTGTGAATCATTGGTCATGAAAACACTGAAAATATAAAGAGGCTTACATTGAATGCCTCAGTAATCCATAATTATCATAAAATAATATTTATTTTAAGGTGAATGCCCTTCTGCTGATGGGTCAGTGAGTCATCTTTTAGGACTATCATTTATGGGTCTCATAAAATGTTAAGGTAAGAAGGGACCTTGGATTTTCTCAGGAGGCAGAGGTACAGTGGAAAGAGCTCTTCAAAGATCTTCAAGCAAAAAGACCTGGTTTTGAGTATTGAATTAGGCATTTATTGGATGTACAGCCTTGGATGACCCAAGTAACCTTGCTGAGCCTCAATTTCTTCACCTGTAAAATGGGGATAAATTATGGTCCAGGGATGTTGTGAGACTCAAATAAAAGAATAAATCTGAAAGTGTCCTGTACTTAGGACCACTTTGGACCTCTCTGATGTTCTTCTCATATCATGTTGCATGTTCAGTTTTCTGGCTTGTGTCTTGTTCCCCTGCTAAGCTTTCATCTCCATAAGAGATAGAGACATTTCTCATCTAAACTCTGTTTTTCACCCCAGCACAATCAAAATGATGGTAACTAGTGAATTGATGTTATTATGGGCTCTCAAACAATACTGCTGGCAAAAAAAAAAAAAAAAAAAAAAAGAGATGTCAGTCAAATATTTATTAGACACAATTTATTCTAAGTACAAGTAAGACTAGGAAAGCCTATGGTGCTGGTGTTCACAGTTATGATCCAAGTGTTACAGAGGAATTATTTCAATTAAATTGAAATGTGCAGAATCCTCCATAAAATCTTATGATACTAAGGGGCAGCTGGGTAGCTCAGTGGATTGAGAGCCAGGCCTAGAGACAGGAGATCCTAGGTTCAAATCTGGCCTCAGACACTTCTCAGCTGTGTGACCCTGGGCAAGTCACTTGACCCCCATTGCCTACCCTTACCACTCTTCTGCCTTGGAGCCAATTCACAGTATTGACTCCAAGATGGAAAGTAAGGAAAAAAAAATCCTACGATACCCCATCCTGGTGTAGAGGAGGCTGCATTTTAAAAATCAATGCTGATATAGTGAAAATTCTGGAAGGTTCTACTGAGCTGGAAAGACTTTAGGTGAAGTTCAATTAAAAAACTGTGTCTGTTATCTGAGGACTAGCCTAAGTCTAGAGAAAGTATTCTGGCCACTAAGTGATGAATTTCTTAGTCATGGCAACTCATTAAATTAAAAAAAAAAATTTTTTTAATGGTCATTGGTCCTCTGTTACTTTCTTTTACTTCTGAAATGATGCTTCCAGAAAGGTAGCATCAAAATGACAGGACGTGGGATTACTAGGAATGCAGCTTGTCTGGAACACAGAATTCACATCACTGGAAAGAGAGAATGGAATCAGACTCCAGAGGGATCACCGGATTACAGTGGGAAGCTGGAAGCGATCTTCAACACCATCTAGTCCAAGCATCTAGTCCTTCCCTAGATAGATGAGAAAGCCGGAAGCTCAGAGAGCTAAAATAATTTGCCCAAGGCCACGTATACCAAATCGATAGCAGAGCTGAGGTTCAAATCCGGGTCCTCTGACCACAGATCAAAGGTTCTTTCTACTACCCTAAACCACCTTACTTGCCAAACTGAAGCGTTGCTAGTTTGTCCTACAGGTAATAGGGAGCCTGAAGGTTTTAGAGAAAGGGAATAACATCATTTTTCTAGCCAGTGTAGACCGATGAATCTGTCTAGATACCTCTCAAATTCTCTAAAGAAAAGCCTAACTTAGCTTCTCCTAACAAACATATCAACTAGCAACTCTACCCCTTATCCTTGCGGGTAGATTGGACCCCAAACAAATTAATGACTTGGTGGGTAGAAGAGGAACTTGAGCTTTTCCACATGTAAGAAACCAGAGAGTCCAGAGAGAGAGAGAGAGCACATTTGCCTTGGAATTGGATCCCCAGGCAGCCTTGGAGCATGCCTATAAGTCGTTTAATCAGCTGTCTGGGGCTGTTGTTTTATATCGAACAATGTTATGCTTGGGGACAAAGATAGCTCGGCGCCTCCTGTCTGACTACTTTTCTGCTATTAAAAACAGAACTGTCTTTTTCCCTTCCCTCCAAATCCAGCCCCCACCGGCGGCCTTCTAAAACAGTTGATCATATGCTGTCTCCTTCTGGGGAATGTTTGGTTTGCTCTGTTGTGACTGTGCCCCCTCGGAAAAAAAAAATTTTTTTTTAAAAAAAGAGAAGGGCTTTTCCCATCACATCCTCTGTAGATATAAAAACAACGAAGATGGGTTGTTTGGAAATTCCTCACACTGGAACCCAATATTCTTTGAGCTTTTTCACTTTGATCTTGTGCCTGGAAAAAAATTGTATTCCTTGAAGTAGAGAAAGTTTTCATAAGTGTAACAGTGCATTAGGACAGATAGACCACGTAGACAAGCCAAACCAGAATGTAAAGTAATTCTCGGAGCCCATGGTATGTCCCTGCTTCTCTTCTCTTTGAATATCTACGGGGAGGGGAAGGCTATTTGGGGTTCATCACTGGGGAGGGAGAAATTGAGAGTTCTACAAAGAGACTTGCTTCCCCAGAGCTCTATCTCTAAACTCTCAAGTCCTCTCCTGTCCACAGCCTAAGCTTCAGACTGTTATTTGGTATGCCCAAAAACATAGAATGCCAGTGTTGGAAGGAACCTCAAAGGCAGTCTAGACCAACTCATATTTATTCAAGAATCCCCTGTCTCCTCTACAACAGGCATGGCAAGTGGTCATCCACTCTTTGCTTGAAGGCTTCTAGGAAAGGGATGGATATTCACCACCTCCCTGGAAAGTCCATTCCGCTCTTTATTACACTAACTTTTTTTTAGTATATCAAGCTTCAATCTGCCTTTGGACCCCTTCCAGCCATTGGTCTAAGCTCTGCCTTCTAGGATCTAGAAGAACAAGTCAAATCCCCTTGAAAACCCTTCAAATACTAAAAGATTGCCACCGTATCTCTCCCTTAAATCTTATTTTCTCTAGGCTAAATAGTCCCAGGAACTTCAAACCATTGTCAAATGGCACATTCTCTAGTCCTCTGGTGACTTTCCTTTGGATACTCAGCCATACCAAAATGTGGCACCCAAAACTGAACTCGTTACTCCAGATGTGGACTGATGATATGAATAAATACAGTAGCTTCTACTACTTTGACATTTCATTTTCTCTATATTGCCAAATATCAACCAGCTATCAGATTTATCTTCTTAAAACATTGATTTCATCACATTGCATCCCCTGTTCAAACATCTGTAGAGGCTCCTGTTGCCTAGGGAATAAATTTCTTAGCCTAGCATTCAAGGCTCCAATATAGCCTTTCTACTTGTATAATTCTTAGAAGGAGATGTATGTTTTATAATCTATAATGTAAAGTTTAAATTCTTTTGAGAGTAACTTCAGGATCAGGATTTTGCCATCTCCCCAGAATCCAGACAATGAACCTGTTTGGTGGAGGCACCATGAAGATGCCTGAAGAGCCTTCGCTGGACCATGAAGATCAAAATTGAACTTTGGGGTACAGTTGATTTGAGCTATGGGGAGCTGAATGCATTTGTTTTGAATGTACACTCTTATACCAATAGGGGACTGCCCCAAATTGGCTTTTTGTCAATGTGGCTGGTTTTATCCTTTTCTTTTATCCCCAAATTCCTGCAATTTAGAAGTTGACTATGTTTACAGATCCAGTGAAGAAAAGGGACCAACCTTTTTTTGCCTGATCTCAGGGGGAAATGTGTTGTTTGGAATTCAGGGAGGTGCCATTTTAAAGTATTTTACAAACTTCCTGTGGACATGTGGGGGACTTTCAGACTACATTTTCCGTGATCCAATGGGTTTCCAATTTCTGACGTGATTATGTCAGACAACGGGAACCAACGTAGAGCTCAACTTAAATTCGGAGGTCGGGCTTGAGACGCTCTCTCTGGTGTGCGAGACTAAGGAAGATGGGTGGAGATACGGACGGGCGGCATTTTTAAAAGTAGTCAGGCGTGGTCGTCCAAATTATTTTATTAATATGGCTTTAATTAAACTATTAATTTCCCTCATAACTTCAGCCTTTATCAATTTTAATTGTTACACACCTTCCGACTTCCTACCCCTTCCCCACATAAGCATTTCTATCAAATTGGTCTCCTCAGTTCCTTGCATCTACTTTTAATATTCAAACCTTTGTTCTTACTGTTCTCTCTTGGAACAGTCTTCCTTCTCTTTTCCATGCATCCAAATACTACCTATCTTTCAAGGGCCACCTCTTTTCTCTCATCCTTCCCAATAAGCCTGTTCTTCAGCCTCACTCTGACCTCTTTTGCCTTAACCATTCCCTGATTTCCTGATCTGGCTCCCTGACTCCGTCTTCTCTTGCCTCTATGCTTATCATTGACCTCATTATCTACTTTTCCAATGATTGACTAGGAGCTATTATTGACATTCCACTATTCCTGACCTATTAATCATGAACCCTGACTCCTACACCATTCAATTCCTCTGCTCTTGATCCTAGGCTAGTCTCCATCACTAGCTGTTGTTGTTGAGTTGTTTTTCAGTCATGTCCAATTCTTTGTGACCCCATTTGGCGTTTTCTTGGCAAAGATGCTGGAGTGGTCTGTTATTTCCTTCTCTAGATCATTTTACAGATAAGGAAACTGAGGCAAGCAGGATTAAGTGACTTGCCCAGGGTCACACAGCTAGTAAATGTTACATCAGATTTAAACTCAGGAAGATGAGTCTCCCTGACTTTATGCCCAGCACTCTGTCCACTGTGCCACCAAGCTGCCCCTCTCTGTCACTAGAAAACAATTCCAAGTCAAGATGGTTTCACTCACCATCCATTCTTAATTGCTCATCAATCCAATTCTATTCTAATTGACCCA
Organism: Gracilinanus agilis; assembly: GCF_016433145.1. Taxonomy (NCBI): domain Eukaryota; kingdom Metazoa; phylum Chordata; class Mammalia; order Didelphimorphia; family Didelphidae; genus Gracilinanus; species Gracilinanus agilis. The sequence continues at coordinate 213,306,439 of NC_058131.1, forward strand.
GTTCAATTCAATGAAACAATAAATATTTCTTGTCCACCTTCTATGGTGCATGACCCTGTGCTAGGTATTATTAGTACCAAAGACACAAAGATGAAAAAAGACAATTCCTATCAAAGAATTTATACTGATTTCTCCTCAATCCTGCCTTCACTCCTCACACTTACAGCAGATGACCCAGCTTCCTACTTTATTGAGAAGCTTAAGAACATCAGAAGGGAGTTCCCTCAACTCCCTTCTTCCATTCCTCCAAACTTTTTTACTCCCCATTCTTTACTGCTTCTGAGGAAATTCTGTCCCTACTCTGGTGTTATTGATACCCTCCCAATCCATCTTTAACAAAGCCTTGTTTCAGCAATCGTTCTGAATCCTGACCTGTTATGTAGAGGAGGGAGGATTCTGAATTCCCTGGATAATATGATCTCAGAATCTAGCCTTCTAGAAGGAAATTTCTGGAGCAGCACCAACTTGGAGAGTTGTCTTGTGGGTAACTCCAAGTATAAGAGTTCCTGTTCAGAGTTCCAGGAACTGGATCTTCCAAAAAGAGATTTCCTGCTACATCCTGCTTTTTGGAAAGGGAGAAAACAATCCACCTGGTGCCTATATTACATCCTACTTGGACCTCAAAGTCAGAGAAAGGTTCTTGTTCTTTCTAAAAGAGCATAGCAATACCCCAGTTAATCATTTCAACTGAGCCAGAGGATGGAGGCCATGAAGACTAGAGCCAAATAGCATCCACAGGATCAGCATTCAGAAAAGCTGTATGTGGTAGAGACTGGACAAAGCCCAGGAGAGCAGGATGAAGGTATTTAGTAGCCATGCAGCCACAGAGGCATGAGATATCCCTCCTCACACAGACCATGGCCATACAAAAGTTCGTCTACTGTATCTATTCTCCTTCATACATATGGTCTAATCTCACATGCTTCCTTTGCTTGCCCCTTTACTTGTGATCTCTGTGCGTCACCATTATCCTCACTGATGTTAGTCGTATATGTGGAATAGTATAGGCTAGATTAATGGAGGACATGTTTCATTGCCACTTTTCCTGCTTTACTATTTTAATAAATACCTTTGCTTTGAGTTTATTATCTCTCCTGGCTATTAATATAGGTAAATACTTTGGTAGGGGCTGACAAGCTATTGCTTTAGGAGTTTAGATTCCCCCTCACCCCCTGAATATACTGAACCTGTAGTAGCCATTCCCAGAGGATCTAGATTTTGAGTTGGGGTGTCTCCCTGATTGCCCAATAACTCCAAATCTAGCACCATAGCACAATGCCACTGCTGAAGAACAGGAATTCCTAAGCCATGAATCCTGGTTCCATCTTTAGTGGTTGAGAACATTCAGAGCATCCCATAATCTGCCTTTACCCTGATGGCTTTTTCCATAATTTCCCTTGAGCTTTCTTTCAAACAATTAGGAGGAAATACTCTCAACACCAGCTGTCCAGGATACACGTGTCAGTAGCCCTTTTCCAGGGTGGGAGCTGGTCCACCAGGAATGGCAGTCATAGAAAGGAAGTGGAACTAATCCTATCCAGGAAGCAATAATCCAGCATCACTGATTTAACGGCCATCTAATTCTGTGGATCATACAAGAGATAAAGGGCATGCATCCTTCTCCAAACATCAAGTTCCCAGACAAATCCTAAAAGGGCTGCTGTCGCACTCCCGCAAACATCAAAGAGAACTAAAAAGGTTTCCACATCCATCACAACTAAGTACCCTCTTTGGTGTTTCCCTTAAAATACATACACATCCTCACCCTAACACCAGTGGAACCACCACCCTGCTTCAGGATTCTCTATGGGAATACCCTTGGCACCAAATATTTTCTCTTCCTCATGTGAATTTTTTTGGAGGCACCATATATTGGCTATTTGTGCCCTTATACAGGCATACACCGTAGAACAATGGGATCAGAAGATCTAAGGCTGGAAATGATCCTGAAAGACTAACTAATCAAACTTATCCATTTTACAGAGAAGGAAACAAAGACCCAGAAGGGATTGTAACACCCAGAATTACAGAAATAGTAAATGGCAGGAATTTTGAATCCAGGTCCTTTGATTCCAAACCTGCTACTGTATCTACTATACCAAACTTGGCCACTGTCGTTTCTGAATATTTTTTATTAATATATAGTAAACACTGAGGCAGCTGAGTGGCTTGGGAGATTGAGTGCTGGACTCAATAAGGAAAACCTGAGTTAAAATATGGTAGCAGACCCTTAATTTTGTGTTGTCATTTAATCTGTTTGTCTCAGTTTCCTCATTTGTAAAATGGGAATAATAATAGCACCTACCTCCCAGTGTTGTTGTGAGAATCAAATGAAATAATCTTTATAAAATTTTAAGCCTTAAAACACTATATAAATGCTTGCTAATAGTCATAGTAGTGGTAGTCACAGTAGTAAATATTTAGCCCCTGAATATCACAAAACTCAACTTCACCATCATCTACCTAAGCACCAATTTTAATATTGTTTTTCTGTCCCTAGCTTCCCCTGGAGTATACACCAAACATTTTGTTTTTATAAAACCAAATAAGTGTTTTATACTTATAATCTATTTTTACACAGAATGCCTGACTCTCTCTCTCTCTCCATATATGTGTGTGTATATATATATATATATATATATATGTATATATGTTTTATTTTGGTTTTATTTTGTGATAGCAGTAATCAAATATGTGTATTTCTACTAACACCAGGCCAGCTCAGAACATTTTACCTTAACCAAATTAAACTGTTTAAGTTTTGTTTTGTTTTGTTTTGTTTTTTACTTCCAGTAGACTTGGAAGTCTTGTCCCCAATGAGAGAATAATGAACTCAGATAACTCCAGTGATATAATGATAAGCATAATTATTTCAGGATTACAGAAATTCCCAGAAATATGGCAACACAACTTTATACCATACCAGGGGGCACAACACTTCATCAAAAGAAATTCATCAAAAAATATAGATGAACATGTTTCAATAGCCAGAGGACTCATGATTTAAAGCCCACTGAAGACCTGAGGGCTAGACTTAGAAAGAAAAATGGACTGATATGCTTAATACTGAAAGTAGAAAGAGTGTAGTTTCATGATGAAGAGTTTTTAAATGTATGTCAGTACCTTGTGAATTCAATGCCAAATTTTTTAAAAGTGATTGTAACAAGAGAACAAATTGAGTAATAAAAATAATATTGAAAGATGTTTGCACATAGGTTTTTGTATATTGTAGTTGCCCTCTTCCCCATTAGACTGAGAATTATTTGAAGGAGAAGAGTCTCTTTTGTCTGTCTTTGTAGCCTCAAAACGTAGCACATGGTACATAGTAGGTGCTTAATAAATGCTTGCTGACTTGACAGGATGAGAGTTAGGGCAGGCTTTTACAAGCACCAAGGCAGGAGGTAACCTTTAAGATTTTTGTTATTTGCTGTTGAATTGTATAATATATTTGGAGGTGAATCCCAATGTAGTTAACATTGATTTCCATACTTTTCAAATAATTATGCTATGAAGACTTTGCTGAGACTCTTTAATACAAAGCACTGAAGGAGTCACTTAAGAGGATTCTTGGAGTCATTCCAGCTACCAAGCTGCCATCTTGGTTCTGCCCTCTGAAGGAGTCACTTAAAAGGATGATGCCTAATACTCCACCAAGCCACCAGAGAACTATTCAAAATTGAGACTATGGACAAAGATGCCCAAATCCCCACCAGCTGATTTGCAAGGATTCAGCAATTATTTAACTAGAGGGAGCTATACTTTTGCCAAACGTGAGGTTGCTATAATATTTTACAAGTGTTTGTGTATGTTTCGTAGGTTTGTTGTATTTCTTAGCCACTACCAGATGAATATTATATACAGCAGCAGAGATATTGCTTGAAAAATGATTTGTGCATGCCTGCCTCCAGAGAAAGAACTGATAAGTAGAAATAAATAGATCTTTTTGTCAAATTATGCCTTCACTAATGGGGGAGGGAAGCGAGACAGTTAACTGGGTATTTTAATGTAACAAACAAATAAATACTTTTTTAAATAATCAGGTTTGCTATCTGTAGAATTCATAATAAAATTTTAAAAAAGCTCTGAGAATTACAGCCCCTGATAAAAAAGAAAGTCACCTATGGAGAAAAGCATCTAGTTCTTGAGAGGGGATTGTTCCTTTTCTGTCTTTGGTGGAGGGGATTTCCTTCTCTTTCCTGCCCCAAATCAGTTTTGATGATTTACAGAGGAGCTACTTATCCAGTCGCTATACCAAGCAAGGAATAATCCCAAAAGGGTCAAGGCAAGAGATAAACCAGAAGAGGGGCTACATATGTTAGACAGGATTTGAATTTAGGTCTTCTTAACTCTGATGCTGGTCTACTATCTACTCTGAGGTAGCTGTGGTTTAATGGATAGAGTACTAGACTTGGAGTTAGAAAGACATAGATGGGTGGGAGAAGGTTATGGGATTATTTTGTGTTTGTTTTTTTAAGCCCTTATTTTCCATCTTGGCATCAATACTAAGAATTGGTTCTAAGGCAAAAAAGCAGTACAGGCTAGACAACTGGGGTTAAGTGACTTACCCAGGGTCACACAACTAGGAAGTGTCTGAAGCCAGATTTGAACCCAGGAACTCCCATCTTCAGACCTGGTTCTTTATCCACTGAGCCACCTAATTGCCCATAAGATATGAGTTTGAAAGTTGCCTCAGGCACTATCTGTTTGACCCTATATGAGTCACTTTAATCTCTAAGAATCCGTTTCCTCAATTGTAAATGGGAAAGATAATGAAGATAATGATGAAGATGATGATGATGATGATGATGATGACATGCTTGTAGAGTATCCACCTAGTTGGGTTGTTGTAAAGATCAAATGAGATAATAGACATAAAGTGTCTTGCAAACCTAAAGCCCGATATAAATAGGAGCTGCTATTATTATACCATTGAAGAATGACTTGAGTGTGCCCACCTCCAGAGAAAGAACTGATAAATAGAAATGTCTCACTATGTGTAGAGAGCTATCAGAATAGTCAAACGAATCTCAGAGAAAGGAAAAAGTCAGGTGGGTTTTGCCCACAGAATGCTACATGTATTGTCTGATAACTGTTCTGGCACATATGCCGCTTGTTGACCTTTTATGAAGGAAATGAATGTTTGGGAACAGCATTCAGAAGAATTAGGAACAGAAAGGCTCCAAGGACTCCCTAAAGTGCTCGCCAAACTTGAGCTGAAGAAAACATCGGTGGTCAGTCTTAGCCTTGTCACCACCAGTCACTAAACTCTCCTGAACTCTAGTCCTCCATCCCCAATTGCATGATGGGCATCTCCATTCACATCTCTCATCAGTTTTTCTTCATCTTCCCTGCTGATACCCCATGGGCCCACCACACAGAGCCCAGGAATGGAAGAATCAAAACACTGTTCTCTCTTCAACACCAGACCTAGTGAAAGAAAGTCTCTAAGCAGGGAAACAGAAGGCTAGGATTAGGTGTTAACTACATATTGGCATTGAGAACGTAGAGGAAGAAAAGTGTTATATTTCTACATTTCAGCTTTATGCAGCAACTTGGGTCTTCCCCACATGTAATCCTTTCACTCTTGTGAATATTCACAGGAATTATGGCATTATTTTATGTCTAGGAAAGTGGGGTAGTACAAGGGAAATAACACTGCTTTGGGAGTTAAGGGACCTGGGCAACCTCCTGATTCTGCCAGTTAAGGCTTGTGTGACCTACAGCAAGGCTTAATCTCTCTGGGCCTTAATTTCCTCATCTGAAAAATGAAAGTGCTGAACTAGATGACCTCTGAAGTCCCTCCCAGCTCTCGGTCTACAATACCATGATCCTATGTTGTACAATGGCTGGGCTTTTCCGTAAGCTCTAAAGTATCTAAAAGGGAAATCTGTGTCAATAAAAGACCCAATCCAGTTTGGGTCTTTTAAAAGCAAGGCAAAGCAACATGCATTTATTAAGTGTTTATTATGTTCCAGATCCTATGCCAAGCAATCGGATACATATACAGCCAAAAAGAAAGGTAGACCCTGACCTTAAAGAATTTACATTCTGATAGGGAAAGATAACACAAAAAGGAAGCTTCACAGTGTGTGTGGTGGACAGAGGGAGATATTGGTGAGGGAGCTTCTTATCAATCTTTGGAAAGTCAGAAGCAGAGCTAGGAGGGGTGTGAAGGTTGGCTAGTCTGAGCCTCTCCTCAAGATGGAGGCCCTGGGAAGAACTTACCAATGAGAGAAGAGGAATGGCATAGCAGCAGCCTGTTCCAGGTTGGGAAAGTTGTAGAAGAGAATAGAGGTTCCAGAGAGAAGCTCCAAGAGCTAAGGGGAACTCTAGGGTCAGATGGTAGTTGAAGAATGGTATCAAAGTTCAGAAAGTTAAAAAAGCTGAGAGGAGAATGAAGCCCTTCCTCACACTGGGAACCCCAAAAGGAACTCACCAATGAGAGAGGAAAATGTAAGGGGGAAAGGGGGGTTTTATGGGTTCAATATATTAAAAGATGGTCGCCAGAGGATTGAACTATTATCAATCCTCAATTAAGAATAATCTCAAGTCAAAATTGACTTTTATGATGATTTATTTACAATTAGGAAGGTTGAAGGTAGGGAAATTTAGAGAGAGAAATTCTGGCCTGGACCAGAGGCCCGGACCAGGTAAGAATTTAGAGGCCCAGCAGAGGGGCACAGAGGTTAATTAAACAAGGCTTCTAGCCATAAGCCTTTTACAATTAGAGAGGCAAGAGAGGCCTCTCTGAGGATAGAGCCTCCAGAAACACCAAGGGAGAGAGAGTCAGCCTAACTTACCCATGTGACAATTCAGAGGGAAGCAGTCAGAGGTCCCACCAGAGTCTCAGCATTCCAACACTCCTCCATGAACTAGAAGAGGTCCTCAACAGATGCTCTCTTCCACTGAAGATCTCAGCTGACTGAGGACCTTCTCCTTTTAAAGGAGTCACTTATGTGTCACTTCCTGTACCTCCCTCCTAATTTGCATGTCCGATTACAATAGATAGTTCTCATAGACTGCCTAGAGGGTGGGTCAGTTGATTCTGATTCATCCCTCACTCTAGCACAAGTGGGTTATGGACCTCCCAGAATTAGAGGTGTTCTCACCTTTGGTGATTAAATCTAAAGACGGGCAGTGTAGACTTAATCTAATTATCACAGAACTCATATAACAGAGGAAGAATGTTCAAGAATGAAAAGACTACAGGGAAACATGGATGGTCCAGGAGGAGCTTAAAGGTAAAACATGGTGGCAAAGTCTAGAAAATGAGAAATAGATAGGGGAGCGGAATGAAGGTTGGCTAATCCTGTACCCTTCCCAAAATAGAGGTCCTGGAAGCACACACCAATGGAAGAAGGAAACTAACATGACAGAGAGAGATTCCAAGATGAGAAAGGGGAAAAAAAAGTTTTCATGCATATATATGCACATATATAGTATATATGCCTTACATATGTGTATATATGAGTATAGATATATATCTAATGCTAATATATAATGCTCAATACTTCAAATATTCCTGATTTTTTTGGTGTAGGCATTCCCTCCCTGGCCATCCACCTTCTCCATACCTTAAGTCAATTGTATACTGGAGATGCTTTGGTTAAAGCATTCATCACTTGACCTATCAAAATTTAGCCAATATGGTTCTTAGAAGACAGATAAATATACGTATATGTGTGTGAATATATATGTATATGTGTGTGTGAACTCTACTGATATAGCCTTGTTTCATTCACATTTATAACCAAAAAAAGGCAAAGAATGGGATTGCACACTGGAAAGAATGCTGGGATTTGGAGTGCAGGGATCTGGTTCAAATCCAGGTTTATGCATATACTGCCTTGGTGCTCTTAGGCAATTCTTTGGGCCTCAGTTTTTTCATCTATAAGATAATGGGATAACCTTGGTGATCACATCAATTTCTTCATCTATGATCCTATGACTTCACACTTAGCAAACTGGGCAAAATAAAAAGTCAATCCTGGCACGACTATGGGAAAATGGGCACACATATAAAAGTGATGTCTTCCAAAAATTCTGAAAGGCATTTTGGAACTAGGCTAGGAAAGCAATTCAACGATTCCTGCCTTTTGACCCTGTGATATTACTACTGGGCATATTCCTAAGGATAGCAAAGAAAGAGAGAAATGTCCTTTATGCATCAAAATATTCATGGCAGCACTCTTTGTTTTTTGTTTTTAACCCTTACCTTCCATCTCAGACTCAGTACTGTGCATCTGGTGTCTAAGGCAGAAGCGTGGTAAGGGCCAACGAGGGTGAAGTGACTTGCCCAGGAAGTATATGAGATCACATCTGAACCCAGGACCTCCTGTCTCTAGACCTGGCTCTCAATTCACTGAGCCACCTCACTACCCACAGAAACTCTCTTTGTGGCAATAAAAAACTGAAAACAAAGGGATGTCCATCCATCTAGGGGGAGGCCAAACCAACTGTGATGATGTCCGAACACAGTGGAAAATTATCAAGCAGTATGTGTAAAATCCTTTATAAACCTTAAAGTAATTTTTAAACTTTAGTGCTTATTGTTATGGTCATAATAAACAATAAATATGAGAGATTCAGAAAGATATGGGAAGACTTATATGAACTGATAGAGAACCCCAAAAAAGCAGAAGTCAGGGAATAAACACCCTGGCCCCAATGATGTAAGCTGCTAAGGAAGACTCAAAGCCTCGGGTAGAGATGGGGACACCATCGACAATCCTCGACTGGGAAGAATAGATATCTCGTCTCCACACAGTGAACCTTCTGTCCGGTATTCCTTAGGCGGCATAACGTTGTTCTATCTTGAATCTTTGAAGCGTGTCATGGCTGACTAAGCAGCATTGCACAAGAAGTAATTACCATGAGCAAGCAAAAAATGCGAAGGAGAACCGGGCCTGACGCTGCTCCCTGGTGGCTGAGGCCCCGGCTCAGCTCTGTAGTCATTAATAAAAAGGGAGCTGAATAAGGAGACCCGGCTGGCCAACCTTCCTGGCAGCCCCGGCGACCCCGTGGAATCAGCTGACCAATGGCAGGGCGGACATTCAGTTCCGGGAGCTCAAGCGGTCACGTTTTGGCTTGCATTTGACCTTCCCACGTGACTTTCGTTTGCTACCTTCCAGTTCTCCATCTGCCTGGATAGAGAGAAATAGAACCTCCCTGAAAAGCCAGGGACCGAGTCACCCGAGGACAAAGGCAGCAGCCTTTCCAGCCCGTGCCAGTTGGTGACTATTAGATGAGGAAGAAGGACATTTACACAATTTGGGGGATCCCATGGGTAGGTTTCACTGTGTGACTCAGGTGCGTTTATCCCGCAATGTTCAACCAAACTCACCCTAGTCAGAGTAATAAAAATGAAGTCAGTTTCGTTCTCCATTATTATGACTATTATCTGATTTAATCATTTATTGCTTGATGAAAGGACGCACAAAGCTTTCTAAAGGAGCACGTGGCCCCTGCTCCAAATCACTCACGAGCTCAGCCAGACATCAACGAAGCATCCGACTCAAGAGGAAAGAGATCGGCGTTTTGGGGGAACGGAATGGGAGCTGAAAGTGTTAAGGGGTTTAAAAGAGAGTCTCGATACACAAGGAAACTCGATGCCCAGGCAACATGGAGGAAGGAAAGGCGGACCCCCGCAGGAGAGAGCTGATGGAAAAAAAGATTTAGAGACATAGACACTTTAGGTGAGTGATTTTGGGTGAAACCAAAATCTCATTTCTTAACCTGAAATGTCTAACCACTGAACCAGACTATCCCACCCCCATCCCAGGGGAATACAAATGGATCAAATTCTTCAACCCAGCCATGGGTAACAGACCAAAGAGCAAAGCATTCAAGTTCTGGCCAGACAGCATAACAGAACAGAGCCTTGGCAATCTCAGGTTACAGCTTCAGGGCAAAACTCAAAGGGGGAAAAGAAGGTATACCTGTGGGCCCAGAGAAAGGGTACGGAAGATGGCCTTGCCTATTAAAGCCCTCAAGATCAGATGAAGCAGAACAATCAGCATAATTTAGTCCCAGTGGTCTTGCTTAGAGATCTAATCTTAGATTCAAGACCTTGGCCAAGACTCACCCCTAACAGATATGGGCCATGTGACCCTAGGCAAGTCATTCAAGCTTCTTTCTTCTCCTCATATCTAATACCTCCATCTCCTGACTCAGTGACTTGGAAAGCTCTCCCATCTCTCTTTGGTTTCTTCAAGATTCTGTTAAAATCTGCATTTTCTGAGAGGCATTTGGCAACCCCCATAATACTAGTGTCTTCCCTCTGAGATTGCCTCCCATTTATACTGGATAGATCTCACATGGACTCCTTGTTTGTCGGTTACAGTAAGAACTCCTTGAGGTCACAGACTATGTGTTGCCTTTTTTTTTTAATCCCCTGCACAATACCTGACCCACAGTAAGCACCTGTAATGTCTTGACTCCTGTACAAATTGGATTTAAGTAAGGAAGAGTTGCACAAATCATCAGCCTTACTCTATTCCAGAGAGATCCAAAGTTCAGTGACAAAACAAAAGTCAGGGCGATTGGCAATGGTCTGGGATGCAGTGGATGACCTTAGTGTCTTCAATTTCTTTCTTTTTTTTAAACCCTTATCTTCCTCCTTAGAATTAATACTGTGTATTGGTTCCAAGGCAGAAGAATGGCAAGAGCTACAAAATGGGGATTAAGTGACTTGCCCAGGATCACACAGGTAGGAAGTGTCTGAGATCAGATTTAAACCCAGGACCTCCCTGGCTCTCCATCCACTGAGCCACCCAGCTGCCCCCAGTGTCTCCAATTTCTGATCGACCTCTAAGTGCTCTTTAGCACTTGCTTTGTGGCTGTTGAAACAAATTGTTTTTATTTGCCCATTCTGCCAGGAGTCTTCACATGCTTAAGCAGGCACTCCCCTAATTCATCAACGGTTTGAGGTCTGTGGAGTTACCTTCGACCTGGTTTAGCCTGCAATGCCAAGAAAGTTTTACTGGGGTGTGGCCTCTTCACATGCTACAGCTTCTTGGAGCCACAGGTGAGAATAGAAAGCACTTAATAATGTGTTGACTGACTGACTGACTGATTGATAACTTCTCAGTGCCCCAGGCTTCTCTCCAAGACTATAAATTATAAAGCTTTGGTAGAGGGAGTTTCCCAAGCAGGAATTCCCTCATACTAATTAAACCAGGTCAGGTTCTAACAAAAAAAAATTTTTTTTTGGAACACACTGTTAGTGAGTTAGTGAGAACCCAGTTAATCATTTAACTTCTCTGGGCCTTAGTTTCTACTTCTGTTAAAAAAAAAAAAAAAAAAAAAAGGCTAGCTGGCCTCTAAGGCTCTTTTAAGCTCTAAATCTTATGCCCCTCTAGTAAAATCCCTCAGTTCAAAGGCATTCTCAGTTTGACTTTTTGGAGAAAGCGTATGATCACAAAAAGATCCTACCATGGAGTCTCTCCACACAAGCCCTGACTCCATGAGCTTGATGCTGCCACTGATGGTGGCCAGAAAAGAAGAGGTGACCATTCCGCAGCAGTCCAGCCACATTTAGAGTGCTGAACTCCCATTTGGGGTACCAAAAAGGGAGAAATATGTTCACCAAAGATGTTTCCCACTATGAAAGGGGAAATTCAGCATAGAATATTGGTTAAAGAGGGATTCTCTGTGGATGGTGAGGCCTTCCAGTTGCTCCTGTTTGTGAAAGGTACTGTGAGATGCTATTAAGTCCTCAGGACTTTACAAAGACACTCAGAGATGAGCTGTAATCAAGCAGATGGACTTGGCCTGAGCATCCACACAGGAAAGTCCAAATGGATAAAGGAATTCTGTTGCCCTGATTTCAACATATATACTTGGATGGGCAACTTACATAACTTGTGTGTATTTCATACAAGTGGTTTAAATGGTTAATGAGTTGGACCCAAAGTTGAAAAGGAGGAGGACAGGCTAGATTACAAAACTCCTTACAACTTATAACAACTTACCCAAGAAAGCAAAGGTCTATTTAAATACACCACACACACACACACACACACACACACTCACATATATTAGCATTCTAATGATGTTGTTGCATGGCAGTGAGAAATTGAAAAAAGCCCATCTACCTACAAAGAATTAAAAATGAATATCCTACAGAGGGTAAAGGGAAATCCTATGGTATGTGTCTGCAAGGCCACAACATATACTCAGGAACCATGTGAAGAACCAAAGAGGAGATGGAGTAAAAGATATCTTCAAGGAACTTCATGATAGGAAGAGTAGTTGGATTGGACCCAGTCAAAGTGCTTCATGGATGCCCTGGTGAAGTCAGGAGAAAGGAAAGAGGCCTCTAGCACAGTGGGCCACCCCCTGGAGCAAGCTTATGGAAGACCATGTACAAGAGTCACCTAGAATGGAAAGATGTGGATAGCTTTTGATCTACATTCGTGAAGGAAACTGCAAATCAGTGTCATCACAGAACTAATAGAATATTTTTAAGCTGGAAAGTATCCAGGATACTCAGGATATCCAGGATGGCAAAGGAATTCCAAATGATGCCACATGAAGAGCAAGTAGAGGAATTAGGAATGTTCAGCCCACTATTCATGCAGGCAGCTAGATGATGCAGTGGGTAGAACACTGGGCTTAGGATCAGGGAGACACTTCTAAGATGCGTGAACTTGGTTAGCTTGAAACATAGCTTGAAAATGTCTGAGATCATATTTGAACCCAGGTCCTCCCAACTCCAGGCCCAGCACTCTCATTCACTATGCTACTTTGCTGTCCCTATTCTGAGTCTTTAAGTGTCAAATCAAGCCAAAGGAATATTTACTAAGCCCCTACTGTGTGCCAGACACTGCGGAAGGGTTGGGGATAGAAAGAAAAGCAAAGAATCCTCCAGTCTCAGCTTACAAACAGTTCATAGTCTAATGAAGGAGAAGACGCACAAACAGTTCTATATGAACAAGCTGTATGCAGGGTTAACTAGTGATTATCTCAGAGATAAGGCACTAAAATTAAAGAGAACTGAGGAAGGATTCCTACAGAAGGCAGGACTTTAGTTGATAACTGAAGTAGCCAGGGAAGATAGCAGTAGACATAAGGAGGGGGACAGCCGAAGAAAATGTCAGGAGAGTAAGGATGCCAGTGTCCCTGGATCACAAGGTGTGTGGGGATGGGACAGTTATAAATTATAAGAAAATAAGAAATATAGGGAGAGGCCAGGTTAAGAAGGGTTCTAAAAGACAAACAGGTCATTTTATATTTGACCCTGGTAGCAATAGCTTGGTATTTGATTTGGTATTTTATATTTGGTCTAGTAGATTAGTTTGACGACTGAGTAGAAGATGGACTGGAGTGGGGAGAGATTTGCAGCAGCGGTCAGCCAGCTTACTATTGCAAGAGCCTAGAGTTGCTTTGGTCAATCTAAGATAAGCTTCTCCAAATTTTGCTAGGCTTAGCCATTAGTTATCCTATACCTTGGACTCTAATACTGTCTTTGCCACTGTCTAGCTAAGTAACCTTAGGCAAGTCATTTCCCATTTTGGAGCCTTAATTATTCATTAAAAAAAAAAACCTTCAAATTCAGTCTAAAATGTTAAGTACTCTTTAGGTAAAATAGTCTGTCTTTTATGAACTGATGCAAAGTGAAGTGAGCAGAAACAGAACACTGTATACAATGATAGCAATACTTCTTGATGATGTAAGGGGGAAAAGGGGGTTTTATGAGTTCAGTATATTAAAAGATGGTCACCAGAGGATTGAACTATTATCAATCCTCAATTAAGAATAATCTCAAGTCAAAATTGACTTTTATGGAAGTTTATTTACAATTAAGAAGAGAGAGAGGAAATAAGGAAATAAGAATCTAACCCAGTAGGTAATTTATTACAATCCTCTAATTAATCCAGGTAGATCTTAACCCTCAGCCAAGAGTTAGAGGGCCAGAGGCCCGGAGGTGAATGGAGCAAAACTTTATTCACCGAGTCTACTAAAAGAATTATCTTAAGAGAAGTTCAGGAAGATTCAGTCAGTCTTTAACTCACCACGTGGAATTCAAAGAAGATATTTAAAGCAGCCTCACCAGGGTCTCAGTGGTCCAACACTCCTCCATGAACCAGAAGAGGTCTGTCACCAGATGCCCTCTTCAACCAAAGACCTCTCACTCACTCAACTCTCTCCTTTTAAAGGGGTCACTTATGTGTCACTTCCTGTGCCTCCCTCCTAATTTGCATGTCCAATCACAATAGAGGCTTCTCATAGAACTGCCTAGGGGGCAGTCAGTTGATTCTGATTCGTCACCCACTCTAGCACACCTGGGTTACGGACCTCCCAGAATTAGAGGTGTTCTCACCTTTGGTGATTAAATCCAAAGATGGGCAGTGTAGACTTAATCTAATTATCCAAATGAACAACTGTGAATGACTTAGTTATTCTCAGCAATGCCATGATCCAAGACAATCCCAGAGACTCAGAATGAAAAATGACATCTGCCTCCAAAAAAATGAATAGAGACTGAATGCAGACCTGAAACATACTATATTTCATCTTTGTTTCTCTGTTCCTCCCTCCTCCTCCTTCTTCTTTCTCTTCCACAAACTGACTAATATGGAAACATATTTTATATGATAACACATGCAAAATCTATATCAGATTACCTACTATCTCAGGGAAGGAGGCGGCAGAGAAGGGAGAGAGAGTCTGAAAAAGGGAGAGAATTTAGAACTTAACATATTTTAAAAGTACATGTTAAATTGTTTTTATATATATTTTACATATAATAGGGAAAATAGGGGGAAAATAATGCTATCATTAAAATGAATTAAGGGGGCAGTTGGGTAGCTCAGTGGTTTGAGAGTATGGCCTAGAGACAGGAGGTCCTAGGTTCAAATCTGGCCTCAGAATTTTCAGATAAAGAAATCAAAACTATCAATAAGCACATGAGAAAATGTTCTAAATCTCTAATAATTAGAGAAATGCAAATCAAAACAACTCTGATGTATCACCTCACACCTAGCAGATTGGCTAAAATGACAGCAGGGGAGAGTAATGAATGTTGGAGGGGACATTAATGCATTGCTGGTAGAGTTGTGAACTGATCCAACCATTCTAGATGGCAATTTGGAACTATGCCCAAAGAGCTCTAAAAGACTGCCTGCCCTTTGATCCAGCCATAGCATTGCTGGGTTTGTACCCCAAAGAGATCATAGATAAACAGACTTGAATGAAAATATTTATAGCTGCTCTTTTTGTGGTGGCAAAAAACTAGAAAACAAAGGGATGCCCTTCAATTGGGGAATGGCTAAACAAATTGTGATATCTGTTGGTGATGGAATACTATTGTGCTCAAAGGAATAATAAACTGGAGGAATTCCATGTGAACTGGAAAGACTTCCAGGAATTAATGCAGAGCATTAATAAAGGAGCAGAGCCAGAAGAACATTGTACACAGAGACCAATACACTGTGGTAAAATTGAATGTAATGGACCTCTGTACCAGCAGCAATGCAATGACACAGGACAATTCTGAGGGATTTATGATAAAGACGCTACCCACATTCAGAGGAAGAACTGCAGGAGTGGAAACACAGAAGAAAAACAACTGCTTGAACACGTGGGTTGATGCGGGCATGGTTAGGGATGTAGACACTAAATGACCACACCTATGTAACTATCAATAATATTTAAATAAGTCTTGATTGATCACATATGTTAAAACCAGTAGAAATGTGCGTTGAATATGGGGGGGGGGTGTGAAGGGGGGCAAAGAGGAAAGTAAAAACAAGAATCATGTAACCATGGAAAACGTTTCTAAAAAAATCTGGCCTCAGACACTTCCCAGCTATGTGACCTGGGCAAGTCACTTAACCCCCACTGCCTAGCCCTTACTGCTCTTCTGCCTTGGAGCCAATACACAGTATTGGCTCCAAGTCAGAAAGTAAGGTTTAAAAAAAATCAATTCATAAAACACAGTCTGTGTCCTCATGGAATTTATAGTTTAGTGGAATAAGACCCTGATAAGAAAAAAGCCAAATTAAACAATGATGAAAAATAAGCTCATTTGAGCAGTACAAAGCAAATGTTATGTGAGGTCCAAGGAAGATCATAACTAGCCATGGCATTCAGGTACTTCTTGTTATTCATCCATTTATTTTTAACCCTTACCTTCCATCTTAGAATCGATACTGTGTATTGGTTCTAAAGCAGAAGAGCTGTAAGGGCTGGGCAATGGGGGTTAAGTGTCCAAGGCCAGATTTGAACCAAGGACCTCCTGTCTCAAGGCCTTGTTCATCCATTTTTGAAGAGGACCGATGACATCACAGGATGATGTCTGACTTTATAAAGGAAGGGGTAAATGAATTGGGCTTCAAAAAGGATGCACTAGAAACAATCATCAAATGAAGAGAGAGAGGAGGGGATTTTCCAGGCATATGGAGGTATGAGCAAATATAAGCTTGTAGGAAAAGAATACGAGGCTTATTTGAGAGACAGGGTTTGGTCCTGTACATCTACCCTCTCCTCCTCACTCATACCATCACCATCCCAGTTCAGAGCCCCATCACCTCTTTTCCTGGATGGTTACCAAAGCCTCCTGATCAGTCTCTTTGCCATCACTGTTCCTCTTCCAATCCATCCTCCACACGGCTACCTCAATGACATTCTTCAAAGCAAGGGTCTGGGGATTTTACTCCCTTCTAGAGCGGTTCCCTCTTCCTTTAGGAAAAACCTAAAGTTCTTTGTTTAGTAGTTATAGTTCATAACCTAAACTTTCTAAACTGATTTCATATTGCTCTCCTCACACGTTCTAATTTCTAGTCAGACCAATTAACTGGTTCCCTAGTCATGTGCAAAACTCTCACACAGCAGTCCATCTCACACTTTGGTGTCTCTGCAGAATTTCCTATGTAGGCCTGGAATATTTTCCCTCCAGACCTCTGGCTCTCAGAATCCTTAGCTCCCTTTAAAATATAGCACAAGTGCCACCGTGAACATGAGACTTTTCCTGATCATCAGCCTATAGTTATTCTCATTTCACTCCAGAATTATTTTATACTTTCTTTGTATATATTTGTGCATATATGTACAAAAATGTACACACTATATGTACATATATGTAGAAAAATGCAAAGAAAATACAAAATAATTCTGTATTTAGAAATATATATTTGTATGTGGGCATTTGTGCACTTAGAAATATATGTGTACATGTTTATAAATGTAAGTTAGCATATTTATAAATATTTGCCCATATCTATTATTATATATTTATATATATCTATTAAAGTATATTTATAGGCATATAGTCATATACCTATATTTATAATTATATATCTATAAATAAATTCATGTGTATACCTATATTTATAAACTTATTCATATGAATATATTTATAAGTATATCTATTTATATTTACATGTATATGCATATATATTTATAAACATATTTATGCTTGTGAATATATATACTTAATTATATATTTACTTCTCCATGAACATGTTGGTGGTTGCCTCAAGCAGAATTATCCTTGTCATTGCCCTGTTGGTACCTAGCTCAACATCTAGCACATAGTGTTATGTGGAGATGCAAAGCATGGAATCCCTGCAAAGATACAAGGATAGCCTCACCCAGAATTCCAGGGGACCCCCCTGGAGAACTTTGAGTGAGGGGGCAGTTGAGAAGGGTTTGAGACAGTTACTTTGTGGAGGTTGAAGTGAGCAGACACTCTGCTTACTNGTATACCTATATTTATAAACTTAGTCATATACCTATATTTATAATTATATATCTATAAATAAATTCATGTGTATACCTATATTTATAAACTTATTCATATGAATATATTTATAAGTATATCTATATATATTTACATGTATATGCATATATATTTATAAACATATTTATGCTTGTGAATATATATACTTAATTATATATTTACTTCTCCATGAACATGTTGGTGGTTGCCTCAAGCAGAATTATCCTTGTCATTGCCCTGTTGGTACCTAGCTCAACATCTAGCACATAGTGTTATGTGGAGATGCAAAGCATGGAATCCCTGCAAAGATACAAGGATAGCCTCACCCAGAATTCCAGGGGACCCCCCTGGAGAACTTTGAGTGAGGGGGCAGTTGAGAAGGGTTTGAGACAGTTACTTTGTGGAGGTTGAAGTGAGCAGACACTCTGCTTACTACTCCAGACTTGGGGGTTCACCTGAGGTGGTCATTGTAGCATAAGCCAGTGGTTTCTACTTATAGGGTTAGCCTGTTTGTTAATATTATTCTTCATTAGTATCAATATATAATTACTTAGTGATTTAGTGATTA
The DNA here is from genome assembly GCF_016433145.1 of Gracilinanus agilis. Taxonomy (NCBI): domain Eukaryota; kingdom Metazoa; phylum Chordata; class Mammalia; order Didelphimorphia; family Didelphidae; genus Gracilinanus; species Gracilinanus agilis. The sequence goes on from NC_058131.1 coordinate 213,324,729, forward strand.
GATATATAAATTATCTAACAAGTTCAGTTAGTTGTCTTCACTTCCTCCGGTGAAGGGGGAAGGGCAGTTTCAACTTTAATAGTTCAGGGTCACCTTTCCTGATTCAAATACCCTCATTAACCTCTCTAGTTTACCTTGTTATTTCTTAATATAACCTTTACCTTCAAATCTGTGCCTGGTAATTATTTGGGGGGAATACTCACAATTCAGTCTGGACATCTAGTTTGAATCCCGTCCGCTGCCAGTTTAAGAAGATCTTCTCTGTCCTCAACAGTTAGATAGCTAGCTTCTATATACTCATCTAACTGACCTGTGAGGAATATAAATTAAAGAAAGGAACATCATTGGGGTTTCAGCCATAACAGAAACTTACCAGAAGAATCTCATTCCTGTCTTCATTACCAACTGAAACCAGGAACTGTTTAGGGGGAGGGGTTTGAGAGCCAGAAGTGTTTAGCCCCCTCCTTTCCTCACTGAAGCCTGTCAATCTCTGGCTCATGTCTTGGAGCTCTGTTTGGGCCAGACACATTATCTGCTTCTCCAAATTATCTGTTATTATCATCATAACAGTTTCAAGCACTTAATGAATGGGCACTGAAAGGATTGAATTGAAATGAAAACTGAATAAAAAACTATTAATCATTGACTATGATTTGCACTAAGTGCCATGGATACAAGTATATAAAAGAGACAGTCCCTGCCTTCAGAAGGCTTATATTCTAAAAGAAGGAACAATATAAATAGCAAGGGGGTGGCCAGGGATGGATGAAGTTGCTGGGAGAACAGGCAAGTGGAGCCAGAGGACAACCTTTCCAGAAGCAATTTTAATATTGATTTAATTATTATTCCCTAAGCAGGAGCTGGAAAGGGGAAAGAGGTGCCTGCCCTGAGTGGCACTGTGGATGGAGGGCTGGACCTGAAGTCTAGAAAACCTGGATTCAAACTCAGCCTCAGATACTTACTAGAAGTGTGACTCTGGGCAATTCCTTATGTACAAAACGGGGATAATAATAGCATCCAACTCCCAAGGTTGCTGTAATGACCAAATGAGACAGCTGTAAAGTACTTAGCACAGTTCCTAGCACATAGTAAGTTCTATATGAATGTTACTTGGGAAAGAGAAGGATGGGGAAGTTGAGAGGCTGGGGACAGAGAGTCGCAGTAAACTCTCACTAATCATAGCACAACCTCAGAGCGGTAGGTAGACATCAGGTTAGGAGAGTACAGCTGAAGGAGTGATAACCCTGTGCTGAGAGACAGCAAGATCCTGTGGTCAGATCATATGGCATTGTATTGGTTTCTCTAGCTGTAAAATGAGGAGGTTGGATTAGCTGATCTCCAAGGTCCCTTGTAGCTCTGACATTCTAAGATTTACCAAAATATCTCCTCCTTAGAGTCCAGAATGTCATGCAATAACCAACGCCATCATGAGGTAGCCCAGATCTCTGATGTAAATACTATTTCTTTATTCCTCTTCTACATGGGAGATTGGCTGGGATTCTCCAATCCAATTAATGACTGGCTTTTCCATTAAAGGAAAAAAATCTCTCATTGAATTTCTCTTTAGCCTTTGATTAGAGCCTGGAAAATGTGAAGGTCACTGAACCTCTAGAGTGGAACTGATTTTAAATGCACTCCTCAAGTGTATAAGTGGAATCCACTTCTGCCCACAGTTGTGAAGCAAAACAGGCTCTCCAGTCCCTTCAGGTGGATAAATTTGCGTATGGAAACCATGTCAAAGTAAAGTACCAGAAGGGAAATTCAAGTTGAGACATCTGCAGGATGTGCAAATCCGTGTAGAACGTACGAACTTGGCAGCCACGTCGGAAATGAAGGATTTTTGTTGTTGTTGTTGGACACTCATGTAATCTAGATATTCATCTGGGACTGTGTTTCCTATTTCAAGACGTTTCCATACTGTGTGTTTATAGGGAGCATAATAAACACATTTTTGGAGTGAGGAACCACAAAAAACAGTGTCTGCTTTTGCCACTCCTGGTCAGGCTTCTCCCAGACCGCAAATGGTCTGCCTTCGTATTTTATTTTGAAAATGTAAAGCTAGAAAATTAGTGTCAACTGAGGCAGGGTGAAAAAAAAAGCAAAAACTGGCAATTATAATATGTACAGTAACTGCAACAATGTCAAAAGATTATTATAAGGAAACTGAAATCTGAGTAACTAAAAAACCAATGGTGGTCCTCTAGTATAATGAAATGCAGCTCCTTCTTGTCAGAGAAGTGGGCAGCTTCATGCTCAGCATGTTGTATACGTTGTGATATGGGGCCTCTAGATCAGTTGTTTTTACTGAAGTCTTTGCCTTTTTTAGAAGGCAGGGTTCAATGTGGGGACAAGAGTGGGGGGAGTGGAAGAGAGAAGGAGATAGAAGTATAGCAGAACTGTCTATAATATAAAAGAAAAAAATAACAAATAAACATTTTTTAAATGTTAATCCCTGCCAACATGACTAAAGAAGCAGGACTGCCATTGATACTGCTTTCTGCATTGAGTCTCTAGCAAAGCATCAAGAAGAAGTGACAAGAAGGTGTTTTCTGGTATTTATTTACATATAAAAAGCCTTTAGCTTCAGACATTAAGCCTCAGTTAGGATCTCCTGCTCAGATGTGTAGTACAAGAAGCATAGCAGGGTACAATAGGAAAAACATGAAGTTTGGAATCAGAGACCAAATCCTTGATTTCAAATCCTGACTCTGCCACCTACTATCTGTAGACCCTCACGCAAGTTGCTTAACTTCTCTAGCCCCTGTTTCTTCTCTTCCAAATCATAAGGATTACACTAGATAACCTTTAAGGACCCTTCTAGCTCTGAACCTATGAGTATCTTGTATGACTAGCTCATTATTGCTTGACATTCAAGGCTCTAGTGGAGATATATTTTTGGAAAAATGGGCCAAAAAAAGTGACATAGAGCTAGACTTTGTGGCTTAGTGGATAGAGTACTGGAACTTGAGTCAGGAAGATCTGAGTTCAAATCAAGCCTCAGATACTAGCTGAGTGACCTTTTGCAAGTCACTTTACCTCCGTTTGCCTTAATCCTCTAGAGGAGGAAATGGCAAACTACTCCAATATCTTTGCTAAGAAAGCCCCATGGACAGTAGGGCCCACAGAGTCAGACAACACTGAATGACTAAACAAAAATCACCTGAATTACAGGTTGAACCAATGAAACTCTTCCTTACCCTTTCATTTTGTACTTACCTCTTGAGGTTGTTGTGAACAGATCAAATGGGATAATATTTGCAAAGTGCTTAATATGGTGCCTGGCACATACTAAGTGCTATATACATGTTTACTCCCTTCCCCTTTCCTAATCCTGCCTTCAGTATTCATCATGGAACCCTTATTCCACAATAGTACCTCTTTACTTCAACCAAATTTGAACCTACTTTGGGGCTAGAAAGAGTGAGAGTTGTAAAGAAAGCATTTTGTACATCTTAATATATGAGAAAAATGTGAATTACGATCATTATTATTGTGAGTCACACACACACAAAAAGACAGGACTGAAAAAAATCATTGAAGATGTGTTCAATGGGAAAATGGGTTGGACAAGCCAATCTTGAGTAAGATTGGGGGTGAATAAGAAATGGATAAGCAAATAATTGTACCAGTGTCCACAATATGTTAAAAGAACTAGAGGGAAGCCTCATATGTAACACTGAGTGAATCTTCTATTGAGCATTCATGGAAATACATGGGTAAAATTGCATTGGATCAGAAAGTATAGAAGAGCCAGGATTTGCAGCAATGAAGTGGGGGGCACCTACAGTGAAAATATTGATATTTCATTACTACTTCTACCATCCCTACCATTATTTAACATCAACCATCATCACTGTTATCATTACCACTACCACTACCACCACCCCAACCACCACCACCACCATCATCATCACTATCATCTCAAACTTATTTCTGGCTCTGTGGCTTTGGTTTCACTGTTCCATCATCACCTAAATGCCTTACCTCTCTCAGTCAATTCACATCCACTTCTTCAATCAACCAACAAGCATTTATTCATCACCTACAATATGGCAGGCACTGTGTTTTGTGCTAGGGCTACAAATACGAAAGCGAGATAGTCCCTGACTTCGAGGAGCTTATATTTTTATCACTCCACCAAAGTTGTGGCACATCACAGAAACTCTGTTTGCCTTAATCCTCTAGAGAAGGAAAAGGCAAACTATTCCAATATCTTGCCTATCTATCCCCCCCTGACGTAGATAATAGCAGCTGACATTCATGTAGAACTTTGTAGTTTATAGAGTGTTTTCTGTCCAATATCTCTCAGTCTTAAAATAAGAAACAAATAGAGCAGGGATTTTCCCATTTTGTAAAAGAGAAAACTGAAAGAGAAAGATGAGAGAAGTTAAGCGATTTGTCCAAAGTCACACAGCTAGTTTGAGGCAAAGCAAGGATTCAAACCTAGTTCTCAATCCATATATAGCACTCTTTGCCCTCTTCCAGTTTCACACAACAGCTTAATAATGACTTAATGAATCAGAGATAACGTTAGAGAGAAGAAAGAGCTAGGACTTGGTGTTGCAACACGGATTCAAATCCTAGTTTTAATACATAACAGTTTTGTGGTCCTGAACAACCCACCGAGCCTTGGATTCCTCACCTGTGAAATGGAGATACATACACTACCAACCTTGCAGGGATATTGTGAAGAAAATTAATAGCAAAGCTTAAAGCCCCATAAGAATCAGGGCAATTATCACAAGCCACATTTTCCTCATCTGAAAAAATAGGACTAGCAAGAGTCTCCATCTGTGAGAGAAATATCAAACAAAAAAAGAGAAAATGTCATCACATTCTTATCTTCTGTAGAATTTCAAGTAAGATCCATTTCATTTCCCTTTCCCATCCTGTACCCTACGGAAGAAATCAGGTCACTTGGCTAGTTCTGGATGTGAATTTTGCCCTCACCTTGAACTTGGATCTCCTGCTTCGATGTGGGATAGACTCATGTTTGGTAAATATATTACTTGAAGCATGATGAGAGCCACACATGTGCATCAGCAGGACAACAGGTCATGTGGGGCACAGAAAAGGAATAGCAGCTGGGAGATCCATACAGAAAGATGAGAGAGACTGAAATCCATTAAGATTTTCCAGAACTTCTCTTCCCTGTTCCCCACAGGAGGCCTGTGAAGTCTGGGATTTCTCACCAGGATGTAAGTTGCCTTCTGAAGTCAGAGGAGTTATTAGGAACCATGTGTTTTTTTAACCATCTCTATTAATGTGCAACACAGACAAAGAACTTGTACAAGTTATCACCAAAGACAGCCTGATTAAAAGAGGCTCCATTTAACTTTAAGTGGACTACCCTAAACGGACTGTGCCACTTTTGTTCTGACATCTAGTCAGTTTACTCACCTCTATGTCTAGGAGACTCATTTTTATCTCCACGTGGCTGTACCTTCCTGAGGCAGTGAACTGTAGGATGGGCAGTGTGTGGTGGTGGGACTAATCCAGGGCTAACGAGACCTGGGTCTAGCTCTGTTGATTATTTCCTATGTAACTTTGAGCAAGTCCCTTCTTTCTCTTGACCTTGGTTTCTCCCCTGAAAAATTAAATTCAGTAAACATTTATTAAGCACTTATGTGCAAGCTCCTCCACTAATGTCATCTTCCAGTTTTGTTCATCATGCATGGAGGTCACTGAGTCTACGTTCTTGGACGATCCATCAACAAAGCACGTGTTCTATCCAGATGGAAAGTCTTTGAATACGGGCATGGTAACTGTGGTAAACTGTGTTTGTGGTCCCAGAACTAGTCTAAGTTCTGAGAAGTTCATCAACAGAATGTTTACCTCCACAAAAGGAATATTTTTGGCAGAAGCAACTCATTTGCCTACTTATGTGTGGCAGGGTCATATTCTATGTAGGTAGGGGGAATGCCCACACTTATTCAATGGAGAATCTTCAGAGTGCCAAGGTATGAGCAAGGCTCTCTGGTGGAAATTCAGGATACCTAAAGATGAAGTTCTCGACCTCAGGATCTGAAAGATTTAGAGCTAGAAGGGATTTTAGAAACTATCCAGTTCGACCCTCTTATTTTAAAGATGAGAAAACTTAGAACCAGAGTCCATCAGAGGTATGAATTAGGTATGAGCAAGATTTACATATCTCCATTGACTCAGTCATTCAAAGGAATTTCAACTAAGTGTAACAGGAAATCTGTTCAGATTGGCTGAGGGAACTTTGGTCACATCTTGTGGGTTTTTTCATTCAAGCAATATTCAAATATTTGGCAGCAGAGAGGAAAGCGAGTCTTTGCAGTCAAGGAAAGAGAGTCTCCTTCTCTTCCTACTGCCACACATTGCCAGAGATTTCATTAGACTAGGGCATTTGGGATTTTTAATTTTTCATTGTGCCCTAGTAGTATCCTCAGAATTGCAGTGATTACTACTACAGGAGCCATCAACAGACTAGACAAATGGGGAAAGGATTCAAGATTCGACAAGGAGACTAGCAAAAAAACTATACTATACCTGAGAGGAATTTCCCGAGTACCTCATGCAGAGGAGAAAAAGACTTTTACCAACTACATGTGCTCTCTAAACTTGAGCCTACTTTCCCCTTTTGGGAGAGTATGTCCCAGACTTTTGGGGGGATGTCTTGTCCCAACTATTCTTACTGTACCACCTAAGTAAATATCTATTTCTAAAAACAGATGAAGTCTGGCAGATGAATTGCTACCCATTAACAATGATCTAGAGAAACATTGGGGGCTCGTTAGTTTAGCATAAAACCACCCTCAGCCTTTCAGTTTCTTTTGGAATGCTGTGGCTTTGGATATCCAGCCTGCAAATTGGGAGAGTAAGTCTAGACTAGAGCCTGTGCTTTTCATTATAAAGGAGCTTAAATTTTATAGTCTTTAGAGAAGAGATAGATATAGACAAAAACACGTGACAAGATTATGTTGTGGGGGCAAAATTAAAGAGAAAGCAATGAGGGCTTTAAGGAGGGACAGATCATTTCTAGGTGGGGACATAAGTAAAGGTTTTTTGAAGGTGGTGACTCTTGAGTGGGCCTTAAAGGAGATTGTACAATATGAAGATGTGAACTTCAACAGAAAAGAAAGAGTCTTGAAGATGCCTTCTAGCTCTAAAATTATTTATGATACTACTCACATACCCAAGGCACCAGCCTCTCGGTTCCATAAGGGCAGAAACTGTCTTATTTCACTTTTCCAGCTCCACCAGCACTAAGAACAGAGAATATCAGGATTTTTAAAGTCAAAAGGCTCTTAGAGGTTATCCAGTTAAACTCCTCCATTTTTGAATCTGAAAAATGAGAATCAGAGGGGAGAAAGTATTTGCACGGGGACATATTGAAAGTGAGTGACATCACAGGGACTAAGAAATGGTTTGTAGAATTTATTGAATGAGTCATGTAATATTACTTAAAACTTCATCATTCATCTGAAATCACTCTCTCCAAAGTGACTGATAACCTATTAATTGCCAAATCTGATAACCTTTTCTCTATCCTCATCTCTCTTCACCTTTCTGCTGGTTCATCATCCCTGACATGCCTAACTGGCGTGTACCCTAACTCTAACCATACTTCATGGTTCAGCAGGAGCCCAAGGCTTCTTCTCTCCTTGGCCTTCAATCTTTATGACCTCATCAGTTCCCATAGGTTCAATATTCATCCCTATGAAAATGACTCTCATATCTATGTATTCAATTCTAGCCTCTCTTCTGAACCCTAGTTCCATATCACCAATCTCCTATTGGACATTTAGAACAGGATGGCCCGTAGGTATCTTGAAATCCACAAGTCTAAAATGGAAAATCCATTCTTCTTCCAAATTTCTCTATTACTATCAGACATTTTCTTCCAGTCACCCAGGTTTACCACCTGAGTTGTGAACGAAGGTTTCATTCTTTTTTTAAAAATATTTTTCCATGTTTACATGATATATTTTCTTTCCTTCCCCTCTCCCCTCCCCACTCCCAGAGCCAACAAACAATTCCACTGGATTGTACAAATGTTGTAACTTGATACTTATTTCCATATTATTCATTTTTGCAATAGAGTAATTTTTAAATTTTAAAACCAAAACCCCAAATCATGTACCCATATAAATAAGTAATAAGTCATCTGTTTTTCTTCTGTATTTTTACTCCCACAGTTCTTTCTCTGGATGTCAATAGCATTCTTTCTCAAGTCCCTTAGGATTGTCCTGGATCATTGTATTGCTACTAGTAGCAAAGTCCATTATATTCAATCATTCCACAATGTTTCATTTTCTGTGTACAATGTTTTCTTGGTTCTGCTCATTTCACTCTGCGTCAGTTCATGGAGGTTCTTCCAGTTTATATAGAAATCCTCCAGTTCATCATTCCTTACAGCACAGTAGTATTCCCTCGCCATCAGATACCATAATTTGTTCAGCCATTCCTCAATTGAAAGACACCCCTTCATTTTCCAATTTTTTGCCACCACAGAGCACAGCTATTAATATTTTTGTACGACCCTTTTTTATTATCTCTTTGGGGGGTCAAACCTAGTAGTGATATTGTTGGATCAAAGGGCACGCATTCTTTTACAATCCCAAGGTTTCATTCTTGACTTCTCACTTTTTCTCACCATCTATCCCTAGTCACTTACCAAGTCTTATCACTTTGTCTCCACAACATCTCTAGCATCTTTCTCTCCACTCAGAGCCATGGCCCTCATACATTCTCTCATCACTTCTCACTTGGATTATTGCAATAACTTCCTAATTTGTCTCCCAGTCGTAAGTCTCTTCATCCTCTAATTCATCCTCATCATTCCTGACATAGATATGACCGTGTCATCTCCCTATTCAATATACTTCAGAGGCTTCCTATTAGCTTTTGTCAAACATAGAATTCTCCATTTGGTATTTTAAACTCTTCACAATCTTTCCCCTTCCTAATATTCCTTCCATTCTTCTTAACCACTTTTCTTCCTCAACGGTCTTTATGGTCCAGTCATACTAGCCTTCCTGTTCTCCCTCATATGGCATCCCATTTCCAATCTCTTTGTCTTTTTACTAGTTCCCCCCATCCCATGCCTAAAACGGTCTCCTCTCTTTCTTCTTTTTTTTCCTCTAAACCCTTATCTTCTGGCTTAGAATTGATACTAAATATAAATGCCAAGGCAGAAGAATGGTAAGAAGTAGGCAATCAGAATTAAGTGACTTGTCCAAGGCCATATATAGCTAGGAAGTGTCTGAAGTCAGATTTGAACCCTGGACCTCCCATCTTTGAGCCTAGCTCTCTATCCACTGAGCTGCCTGGCTGTCCCTCTCCTTTCTTTTATATGCCTCCTGGGATCCCAAGGATTTTGATTCTTTAAAAATAATCTTTTAGAATCAGCCAGGATAATTCTGAGGGACCTGTGTAAAAGAATGCTATCCACCTCAAGATAAAGAACTATTGGAGTATAAATGCAGATGAAAACATATAATTTATCGCTTGTTTTTTTGGGTATGTGATTTGGGGTTTTGGTTTCATAGAATGATTTACTTACAAAAATGAATAATATGGAAATATATTTCGTGTGATAATACATGTGTAACCCAGGTTGAACTGTTTGTCAACTCCAGGAGGGGAGAGGCAAAAAAGAAGGGGGACAACATGAATCATTTAATTTTGGAAAACTTATGTGAAAATTTGTTATTAAAATAAAATAAAGACCTAATTCTCATTAAAAAATAAAAATTAGGGGCAGCTGGGTAGCTCAGTGGAGTGAGAGTCAGGCCTAGAGACGGGAGGTCCTAGGTTCAAACCCGGCCTCAGCCACTTCCCAGCTGTGTGACCCTGGGCAAGTCACTTGACCCCATTGCCCACCCTTACCAATCTTCCACCTATGAGACAATACACCGATCAATAAATAAATGCTAAAAAAAAAAAAAATAAAAAAAATAAAAAATAAAAATTAGGAAGCAGCTAGGTGGCTCAGTGGATTGAAAGTCAGGCCTAGAGATGGGAGGTCCTAGGTTCAAATCTGAACTCAGATACTTCCTAGCTGGGTGACCCTGAGCAAGTCACTTAACCCCCATTGTCTAGCCCTTACCTCTCTTCTGCCTTGGAACCAATACGTGGTATTGATTCTTTCAGAAGGTAAGGGTTTTTTTTATTAATTTTAAATTAAATTAAAATGAAAAATGAAAAAACAAAAATTAAAAATTGAGAAAAAATAAAATAAAATAATCTTTTGGGATTTTCTCAAATGCCATATTCTACTTGAGACCTTTCCTGGTCTCCCCATAAGCTAGTGTCTTCCCTCCAAGGTCATCTTGCATCTGCTTTGTCTTTGTCTTGGATATAGCCATATATGTGCACATGATCTCACTTGTTGGGTTATAAAATCCTGGAGGGCAAGGACTGCTTCATGAGTTTCTTTGTGTCTCCAGAGCCTAGGATAGTGCCTGACCTATAATAGACACTTAATAAATGTTTGCTGATTGATTGAATAATCATCTTCCTATGGAAAGACCTAGTAAGTGTCCCTCACACATCTAGACTTCTCCATTGGAAATCCAGCTGTGGTTGGGCAGGAAGACAAGATCATGTGTTAAGCCAAATGACCCCTCCAGATTCACTTTAATACATGCACCCAAGTGACTGGAGAGTTTGCCGCATGACCAGCTGGTCCTACGTGGCTGCCCACACACAGGTCTTTAGCTTAAACCATCTGTGTAATCCCTATGGCCATGTCCGCTGGTCTGCCTATGAGCCTGAGTTCCCCCAGACTGAACCACCCCATCCGTTGGCACCGGCACATAGAAGCTCCACGCCAGGTGTCCTCTTCCAGCAAACACCAGAGACCTCTAGACCAATAAAGCTCCAATGAGCAATACAGGCAATCCTCGGTGTCTCGGTGCACTAAGGAGAACAGCATGACCTCGACAATGGGCCAAAGAACATCGAAGGACAATTCAGTCCATTAAAAACTAAAGCTAATCCATATGGGGCTCAGCCAAAGCCTACTTCTCATGTTTCTCTGGGCTCAAACACCATATCATTAGAAAGAATTCTTGGAGAAATCAGCAATTCTCTGGAAAACTCACTTCCTGCCCAAGAATGAGGTAGTGAGAATGGACCTGCCGAGACTAATGTCATTCTGGAGGAATTTTTCTCATGTTGTTCCCATTTAAGGGCCTATAGAAGGTCTTATTTAATTTTATCTCTTTGATGAGAGGGGAAATACCACATCTCTATTGCCAAAGACCCAGGGCTCCAAGTGGACAGAAAATCAGATGAAAATTTAAAATGTAATAGGAATCCTAGAGTGTTAGAGTGGAGGGTTTGGGGCCGTGTATCCTTTGGGGCCACTCAGACGTCCGGACAGATTCCAGCTAAGACCTAACTTATGTGAATAAGGCTTTGGATCAGATGGTAGAGCTAGATGTGCCTCTTTTGAAAGGTAGAGTAGAAAACAGGGAAAATTGAGAAGGCTTTTTCATTCCTATGGTAAGTAGGTCCATCTAGTAAGCGAGAAAGTCACTGCTTTTTTTGTATAGTATCCCAACTATCCCTCCTTGGACAAATGTCTGACCCTCTTCATTACAGCTGGGTTTGCATAGCTCTATAAAAAATGGAGACAGGTATCATATGAGGAAACAGGCTCCAAGAGGTTCTGTGATTTGCACAAAATGCTACTACCTCCCCTAAACTTTATAGAATTACACCACCTCAGAGTTGTAAGGGACTTTAGAAGATATCTGCTCCAACCCTCACCTAAGCAAGAACCCACCCTGGAATATCCTTGATAAATGGCTATCCAGCCATCACCGAAGACTTTTAGTGATGAGGAACACACTATCATCTGAGGACAGCTCAAAAAGGGAAACAAGAATGGATTATAAGACATAAAAGTAGGCTGATTTCTTACCCCTTTGCAGATGAAAACTGAGACTCAAATGCCATCTCCACTATGAAACTTCTTATTCTCATCTTCCTACATCACTAAAATTCTTTCTTTTTTTTTTAACCTTCCTTAGAGTTTTGCTCTGCACCCATCAAGTTCACTCAATAGTAGGTTATACCATGCAAATTTGTTCCAACAGCCATGAAAATGGTTGAAGCAAGAGCTGTGGCTCACCTAGCCTGGTCAGACATCAAAGAAACAAAGGCCACCCACTGCATCCTAGGCCATCGCTAGTCATCCTGACTTTTGGCTTGCCACTGGACTTTGATGCCTCTGGAAGAGAGTATGAGGCTGACAACTTTCTGTAATTTTCCTTCACTTAAATCCAATTCATGTGCAACTCAAGACAGCACCGAGAAGTCATCAGTCCTCTTCTAAAATAAAAGATAACAATAATTACGTGCGTTCTCTTTGCCCCTTCCAAAATGAATTACTCCCACGATCTACCCATTTTTGCTCTTTTTCATATACTACTACATTATTATTTTTAATCTTACTTTCCATCTTAGAATTGGTACTGTGTATTGGTTCCAAAGCAGAAAAGTGATGAGGGTAGGCAGTGAGGGTTAAGTGACTTGCCCAGGATCATACAGCTAGGAAGTGTCTGAGGTCAGATTTGAACCCTGGACTTCCTGTCTCTAGTCCTGGTTTGCAATCTACCTGAGTCACCTAACTGCTCTCCAATATTATTATTATCATTAATTGCTAACATTTATATAGCACTTGCTATGTGCTAGACACTATCCTAAGTGCTCTGCAATTATTATATTAATTGATCCTTACAATAACCCTGGGAGATAGGTGTTATTGTTGTCCTCATTTTACAGGTGATGACACTGAGGCAAAGGCAAAGTAATCTGCCTAGGGTTACACAGCTAGTATGTTTCTGGAGCCAAATTTGAAATCAGGACTTCCCAACTCCAGGTCAAGTGTTCTATTCACTATACCATCTAGCAGCTCTGGATGCCTCTGTCTTAAAAAGGTTCAATAAACATGTAAAATTAGTAAGGAATTTAAGCAGAATAGTTGAAGGTCTCAGAGTCACACAGTAGGGAAAATTTTTTTGAGGAACAAAAACAAAAAACAAAAACACAAAATCTAATGATGTATTTCTGAGAGAATAGAAATTCCATCCAGGGATTTTGTACTTTGGATCTTTTGCCAAAAGAAGAGAGGAAACACTTCTACCTATGTTACCTTGGGGAAGTCTCTTTACTTCTCATGCCTCAGTTCCTCATCTCTAACATAAAGAGTTTGAAACTGTGAAAAAGAAGTTCCTTGAGGACAGAAATCATTCAACCTGTGACTTAGCACAGTGATTGGCACACAGTAGGCACTTAATAAATGTTTAATGAGTGCATAGTTGGTCCACTTCATAGTCACAAGACCTAGCACAATGCCAGGTATACTTAGAGACTAGAGAAGGACCATATCTGTGATTTCCTTGGTGTGGAATATTCCTTTCAGCCACATCTGTAACTTAAAATGCTGTAGAATTACTATCTAGGACACTTCGAAGGTAAGTGACTTGCTAATGGACACATGAATAGGTATATAAATACATATATGTGTATATTTATTTATTTATGTATATATGTATTTATATATATATATACATGTATATATATATATATATATCCAAGGTAGAATTCAAACGTAGACCAGCCCTCTATCCATTGTGATACCCTCCCTCTCACTTTCCTAAATAAGTGTTTATTGTTGAACTGATAAGCTCATCTCTAATATTATTTCTTTTTCTAAATCCTAGGCACCTCTGTTTCATGGTCATCTCTCAACATTTGAAGGAGTTATTGTGGAGGAAAAGGAAGAAAAGCCATCATCTAGGAAAGAGATGGTCAAGAGAGAAGATGGGTGAGTTGAATACTAAGAGCAAGGGACAAGTAGACAAACTAGATGTCATATTGGAAT
>NC_058131.1:213343169-213407942 GCF_016433145.1 Gracilinanus agilis
TCTTTCTTTCTTTCTTTCTTTCTTTCTTTCTTTCTTCTTTCCTTCCTCTCTCTCTCCCTCCCTCTTTCCCTCCCTCTCTCCCTCCCTCCCTTTCTTGGAATAGAAGATAAAAATTAATGAGTAGAAAGAAAGAAAAGAGAGAAATGGAAGAAAGACTGCATTGTTCAGACATTAAGGGACCTAGGAATCCTACAGGAACTAATGATACAATTAACACCACTGTTCAAGATAGGAAGGAAGGTGGTCAAAGCACTAAGAACTGTCCAAGGAAAGGAAAGTAGAGAAGAAGCTGGGCAAAGAGAAGCCCTCATGCTTAATATGAATGAATGAATTTTAAAAGTATTAAGTGCTTTAAAAAAGAATCCCAAGTCCCTCTATATCATAAATAATATGAGAGATAGGACATACATTTGAAGTATCAGAGTGTATACATATATTTTTAAGTGATGTGATATGGTAAGCCTCTTCATTTCAGAATATTAGAGGGGAGGATTTCAGGGGGTGGTTACAGATGTAAATTTGGGTGGAATCCCTTACCAACCAAAGTCTCATGAAATTCCACCTGCTTTGATAAATGTTTGCATCCCACCTTACACCATAGTCATTTGTCTATATAATATCTCATCTTGTGTACCAGAATACAATCTCCTTGAGATAAAGAACCATGACATATATAAACTTTGTATCTCCTGCTGTATGTATAGTGCAGGATTTTGTACATAAAGATGTGAATGATTATTACGAATATTAAAACTTCCTTGCCACTATTCCATTTGGTAACTAAGGTTTCCAACAGTTCTGGGCAGCATAAAGAAGTTAGAATGAAGAGTCACTTGCCCAAGAAATAGATCAGTTTTCATGGAAAATAAGCTCTAATACTAATAGATTACATTTTTGAAGTTTTAATGTTTACAAGATACTATAGTCACAAAAGACAGAGTAGTATAATGGACCAGCTTCAGCAACAAGCAGACTTGGATTCAAATCCTGCCTCCAACACATATTGGCTTTTTGTTCCAGAACAAGTGACTCAGTTTCTCAATGCCTCCAAGCAACACTTTAAAACTTGGGGACATCCAAGTGGCTCAGTGGATAGAGATAGGAGATGCTGGGTTCAAATCTGGGCTCAGACCCAACCTAGCTGTGTGACCCTGGGTGAGTCACTTAACCCCCATTGCCCAGCTTTTACCACTCTTCTACCTTGGAACCAAAGCTTAGTATTGATTTTGAGACAGAAGGGTTTAAAAAATTATTAATTGCAAAATAATGTTGCCACTGCATTGGTAAAAGGCATCTCCTCAAATGTGAGCTCCCTATACCAATGAAATCACGAATCAGAAAAATGAGGATTAGAAGTTAAATGACTCTTAACCATGATCACACTGCTAGCAACTATTAAACGTTCTACATCTGACACAGTATTCAATTCTGCACACCTCACTTTAGGAAGCTTTTTTGTTGTAAGCTAGAGCAGTGATAGCTAACCTATGGCACGGGTACAAAAGATGGCATGCAAAGACCTCTCTGAGGGCATGCAGCTGCCCTCCCCCCACCAGAGTTCATTACTAGACAGGCAGAGGGACTCAGGCAGAGCAGCTCCCTTCTCCCTCCCCACTATGCCTGACAACATTTTTTCACACTCCCTGCCCCTCTGCCCTACAGCCCAGCAGGAACACACAGGGGGTAAGGTGGTAGGCTCACAGGGGGCAGAGCCAGAGGGGAGCAGAGCACTCAGACCACTCCCCTCCCCCACCCTCTGCCCAGCAGCCCAATGGGGGCTCTTCTTCCCTCTCCTGTGTGGGGTAAGGAGGGACACAGCACATGATCTTGGGGGGATGAGGGGAGCAGCATGGCACTCGGTCTGGGGGGGGTGGGATGGGGGCAGGGTCTGATACTCCATCTCTAAAAGGTTCACCATCACTGAGCTAGGAAAAAAGGGTGATCAGGTTGGGGAAGAGCCTTGAGTCCATGCCATTTACCATTTAGTGACCAATTGAATGAACTAGGAATGTTTAACTTGGAGAAGAAAAGACTTGGGGTAGTGGCAAGCTATGTTAAAATATTCCAAAGGCTGTCATGCAGAAGATGAATTAGATTTGTTCTGTTTGGGATTGAGGGCAGAATTCTGTGGGAGTGAGGAGGGAGAGCCCAGGGGTGGGGGGAGCAAATATAGGCTTGATGCAAGGAAATACTTCCAAACAATTACAGTTATCTAAAAATAGAATGGACTGCCTCTTGGGATAGAGTGGATTCCGCATCACTGGACATCATAAGCAAGAGCTGAATGTCCATTTGTTAGGTGTGTTGCGAAGGGAGTACTTGTTCAGGTATAGGCTGGGCTGGCTTGCCTTCAAGAATTCTCTCAATTCTGTAAGCATGTTGTTTCTAATAAGGCTAACCTGGACAAGCTGCATATTCTGGATCTTGAGTATTCTGGAAGTCTAAGTGATAGTGAAAAACAGTCATTCCCTATATATATTTTCTTATCAATTAATTGAAAAATAATGGTGTCACTACATCAGTAGAAGGCATTTCCTCAAATACAAGCTCCCTGTACCAAAGGGAAAAGAGATATTCTTTAGAAAGAAAGGGGCAAGGGGCAGCTAGGTAGCTCAGTGGACTGAGAGCCAGGCCTAGAGATGGGAGGTCCTGGGTTCAAATATGGCCTCAGACACTTCCCAGCTGTGTGACCTTGGGCAAGTCACTTGACCCCCATTGCCTAGCCCTTACCACTCTTCTGCCTTGGAGCCAATACACAGTATTGACTCCAAGACAGAAGGTAAAGAGATTTTAAAAAAAGAAAAAGAAAAGAAAGAAAGGGGCAGCCAGCGTATCAGAGTGCCTCCCAATGAGATGGTCATTCAGGATTATATTGCCATTGGAGACTACTATGATCTCCTCCTATGGTCCTTTTCTCCAGCCTGGTAACCTTCTTTTTGGGGTGATCTGGGCATATTTCTGGTCCTCTTGTCCTTTCCTTTCTGCCTGACCTATTTTCCCTGGCCCTATCCCCAAATGCCCCAGCATAAAAATACTTGTGGAAGAGTACGAGTTCAAAGCAGATCCTCCAGAAATCGAAACCATCAACCCTAGTAAACAAGGGCTTTCCAGATGAATGAGAGAGAAAGATGAAAGACAAGATTGTGCCCTGGAAATTTTGAAGTCTGGAAATTTTCCACAACAAAATACTTCCAAATTGTAGACAACAAGATGGTCAATATAGGCTGTGTCTGTACTTCCATAACATAAAAGTTATCGTTCGAACCTCATTTTCAGTTATTTTTTGTTTCTATTTTTAGGTTAAAGAAGACATCTCTAATCAATTAAGCAACAGGTATTTATTAACCGCTTACTATGTTGCAGGTCCTGAGTAGTAGGAGGACAGAGAATAATAGACAATAATAATTTAGGACACACTTTAATGTTTACAGAGCTTTTATAGATACCATTTCATTTGATCTTCACAAAAATCCTTTAAACATGGTATAGACATTATTTTTCTCATTTCATAGATGGCAAAACTGAGTATTAGAGAAATAAAGTGACAGCTAATAGTGATGTGACAGGGCAAGACCAAAGAAAGTGGAACCCAGACCCTCCTGACTCAAAGTCTAGCCCCCCTTCCTTCCTACCCTGTGACCTTTCTAAAGGCAGCAAGAGGAAGGAATCACTGAATATCTGGTATCTGAATGTAAACCAAAGGAAATCAGAGCAGGAAAGGGCTACAGTGATCATATTGCCCAAATCCCTCATGTCACAGAAAAGGAAACGAAGCCCCAGAAAGAAGAAGGACTTGCCTAAGGTTATAGAGCAACTTTTATAGGTAGTTAGATGGTGTATTAATATCTTAAAATTTTACTTAAAAATTTACTACCTGTGTGACCCTTGGAGATTCACTTAACCTCCTTCAACCTCAGTTTCCTCATCTGTAAAATGAGAATAATAATAGCACCTATATTCCAGGATTGTTGTGAAGATAAAATGAGTTATTATTTGTAAAGTGCTTTACAAATCTTAAAGCACTATATAAATGTTATCTATTATTGTAGCAGAGCTGGGATTTGAACCCAGGTCTTCTGAATCTAAGCCCAGGGCTTTTTCCAGGATATCACAATGGACAAGTTAAAATGCTTAAGAAAATAATGCAGAAATCCCAGAGAAATTAACCTTTTGGAAGCAATAAGAAGGAAATAGGTAGAGTAGATTTTTTTATTTCAGATGAAGGATCTTAATCTGATTCCAATGAAGGAAGAAGTATTCCATTGACAGAACAATATGTTTGGGAGTAAATGGTCAATGTAATTGTGGAAAGGAGATTATCAGCCATGCCGTAAATTGTTGTAACAATACTGGAAAATAATTTGGAATTATGTAAATAAAGGAACTAACATTCATACCATTTGACTCAAGTACCCTAATGCTAGGCATATATCTCAAAAAAAAATTCAGCGACAAAAACAAAGTCCTCATATACATCAAAATCTTCATAGCTGCACTTTTTTAGTTGGCAGAGAACTAGAAACAAAGAAGATGTATCAAATGAGGAGTAACTAAACAAACTATGGTAGATTGATGAAACGGAATGTTACTTTTTTGTAAGAAATGGCCAGCATAAAGTCCATGAGGAAGCATGAAAAGATTTATTTGAACTGATGCAAAGTGAAACAAGAAAAACCAGAAATATAATATCTACAGTGACAACAACAATGCATATAGAAACAACAACCAAATAATTAATGTCCCCAAATTATAATGACAAAACTTGAAAAAATACAAGGACATTTCCTATCGCTTCTTTTCAGATGTAGGAGATCAGGGGAATGGAACACTATGTAATGTCAGGTTTTTCTGATATATTAATTTTACAGATCATTTTGTTTTCTCCTACCTTTTTTGTTGTTCATTTTAAGGGATTGCTCTCTGGGAAGAGGCAAGGAGAGGGATAAGTGAGAATTGGCAATGATATAAAATTAATAGATATTAACAATATTTTTTAAAGGGGCACTAATTGCACTGTAAATTCCTTGGAGGTGGAGACAGAGTCTACTTCATCTTTTTCTCTTCCTCAGCACCTTGAACATGGTTTTACAGATATTTAACACAATAAAAACTTGTTAAATAAAGAAAACTGGACTGAGCCCAAATGGAATTTCATGACCAGGACATGAGCCAGTATAGCATAAAACACTATAACAAAGAACTGAATTCAAATCCCACTTTGGGCACTTATTAGCTACTTGACTCTAGGCAAGCTACTTAACCTTTCCAAATCTCAGGACCTATAGTATCTATCTTATAGGACTATTGTGAGAACTAAATGAGATATTTCTGTTAGTCACTTTGCAAAATTTAAAGCACTATATAAATGTAAGTTAGTGCAGTGTTATTATTGCTTCTTATATCATGGATAAATTTAATATAATAAAAATACTGAAATAACATCATACATTATATCATAATAAAATAGAAATACTGAATAAATATCTAATAGGAATATTACATGGAAAGTTAGGTGGTACAATGGAAAGAGTGTTGGGTATGGAATCCAGAAGATTCATCTTCCTGAGTGCAAGTCAGCCTTGGACACTTTCTAGTTGTGAGGTCTGGACAAGACATTGAATCTTGACTCTAGGCAAGCTACTTAACCTTTCCAAATCTCAGGACCTATAGTATCTACCTTATAGGACTATTGTGAGAACTAAATTTGCCTCAATTTCCTCATCTAGAGAAGGAAATGGCAAATCTTTCTAATACCTTTGCCAAGAAAACCTCAAATCAGGTCATGAAGAGTCAGATACAACTTTAAGCCACTGAACGACAATAAAAAATATATATTAATCAGATAGTCATAACTTTTAGAGGAGATTTTCAATTTATTTTTTAAAGAAGGTACCAGTCTATGTGATGCAAGTCATTGAAATAATTGTATTTGACTCAATAATTCCATTACTAGAAACATACCCTAATAACTTACTCTCTCCTGAGTTCTTACTCTGTATCTTAAGCTGCCTATAGGATATTTCAGGTGGCTGAATCTCAAACATAATATATTGAGGATGAATCTCAAATATAATATATTGAAGATAGAACTCATTATCTTTTCCCCCAAACTCAGTCCATTTCTAAACTTCCTAATATTGTTGGGTTTGGGCTTTTGTTTTTAATGCTTACCTTCTTAGAATCAACACTATATATTGGTTCAAAGGCAGATGAGCAATAACAGGTAGGGAAGGGGGTAAAGCCAATGACTTGCCCAGGGTCACATAGTTTGAAAGTCTCTGGCTCTCAATCCACTAGCTGCCCCCAATTATGTTTTTAAAAAGGAAGTCTTTTGGAAAATGTATGTAGAAAATTGTTATCACATATGATTGGGAAAATAAAATATCTTTGAATAAAAAGGAAGTCATTATCAGTTGATGAAAAATTTTCAGACTGAAAAGCTTCCCGTAATCTTAACGCATAATATAATAGAAAATAGCTCTGGATTTGGAAACAGATAACACATGTTTGAGTCCCAAATCTTTAACATAGCCCTGTATGTCCACTAGTAAATGATTTTACCTCTCTGAGCCTCAGACTTGGTTCCTCCATCAAACAAGGGGTTGAATTAGATGATCTAAGGTCCTTCCCCATTCTGACATTTTATGAACTTGTGGATTTTCAGTTCCAGTTTCTTTCATCCCATTTGCACTGAGTGATGCAACTAGGACTGAAGTGGTTTGTTTGAAGTTAGAAGTTAAAGCCTCTTAGCCTAAAACTTAAATTAAACAACAGCAGCAGCAAAGAAAGTGGCTAGAACATTCTACATCTAAAGAATAGTTATCATTAAAGACAAAGAGAAGAGAGCTAAGAAAAAAGCTTAGAAGGGGCAAAGAGAAGCAAGGTAACTGATATAATTATGATAAATTTAAAATGCAGCGGTTCACAGGTTCATATATAATCCTCTTATGTTCTTTGAAAGTGTTTTTGTTAAATTAGTAATTGAAAAGAAAATAGGTATTAACATATTAAAATGACTTAGGTACTGAAAAAGCAAATTTTAATATTTCTTTTAAAATTATTCCTATTTAAAACAAAAAGTTATGGACACATTCAAAATGGAGCAAAAGCTTGTTTTTATACATGAAATAACTCAATGGTAAATTGAGATTTTTCACAATGAAAAAATGTTTAATTTGTGAAATATTTTGTTTAAATCTATAAATTTGAATCCCAACTCTGCAACTTTTTGCAAAATAAAGATCTTTGGGAAAATCTTTCTTCACACTAAAAAAATAAAATAAAATAAAATAAAGAAGTTTTCAACCACAGTAAAACTGGATTCATGAGGAAGCTAATTTTCCATCTGTCCTACATAGGCAGTGTAAAGTTGGGAGGGCTTGGGGAACCAATCAGTTAAAAGTCTGAGTCCTTTAATCTGGTTACTCCCGACACCTACTATTCATCCTTCTCAGGAAAAAAAAGAGAAAATGTTGATTTTTTTTTTCTTCACAGGATGTTCAACTTAGCTACATGAAGGCAATGGCCTTGTGTGGTAGGCCAACCCCTGAGGGAAAACACAATTATTTTCCAGCAGAATTTTCTTAAATGAGGCTTCAAAGATTCCCACCACCTCTCCTCACCTCACTGCCCTTCTGGCAAAAGGAATGTCAACTAATGGGTATTGAGAAGCCCACAGGTCTGGAACACAACTCCAGCTATTAAAAAGAAAGAGTATCAACGTGACCTTATAATAACCAAAAACTCTAATTAAAAAAGGAGGGGTTCTCTCAAGCAAACCTTCCTTGAACATCAACCTGTATGTGCAGAACCATAAAAAACCTCAGTGCTGGAAGACAACTTAAGGGTCAGTTCATCTAACTTCCATCTGAACAACAGTCTTCTCCAGGAAGTTCTTGATGAATGGCCATTCCACCTTTACTGGAAGACCACCAGTGATGGGAAACCTGCTACTTCTTAAGGAAGCCCATTGCACTTTTGAAAAGCCCTTTTTTCATTCTATGAAACCAAAGTGCAACTTTGCAAGGTTTTCTACTCTTTGTTACTAATCCTCCCCTATGGAGCCAAGAAAAACAAGTTTCATCCTTCCAAGATAGCTGTTCAAATTCCTGAAACAGGTATAATGTCCTCCCATGATAGAGGTCTTCTCTTCTTCAAACTAAATGTCTCCACTTCCTTCAGTTGATAAATCCCTGAAACTTTCTATTGATTGGATATAGAGCAAAAGGGAGAAGCCTCTGCTAATAACCCCAGTTGTTAGAGCTCGCTTCCTCTGCCAGAATACTTTTAAAATTGATTCATCTATGTGTACATTGTCCACAGAATGTTAGTTTTTTGAGGGCAGAGACTCATTCATTTTTATCTTTGTAGCCCCAGTGGCGAGTATAATGTCTTGCATATAGTAGGCACTTAGTAAATATGGGCATAGTTACCGTTGAATTCACTGTGGAAAGATAGGCACATTTATACATTGTTAGTGGAGTGGGGGGTTGGTCTGATCATTCTGGAAAGCAATTTAGAATTATGCTGAGAAAAGGAGCTAGAATAACCAGATCCTTGATTAAATAACCTAAAGACCCTACTGCTGACCACATACCCCAAGGGGGTAAATGTTAAAAAGAAAAGTCCCGGATGTAACAAAATATCTATAGCAGAAATCTTTGTAATAGCAAAGAACTGTACTTATTTCCATCAAATGGAGAATGGCTAAGCTAACTGTGGTACTATTTGGGTGATGGAATATTTGCTGTGCTATAATAAATGATGAATAGAGTAAAGCTTGCTAAAGACATATGCATGTGAAAGTAAGGAGATATATCTGTATATCTCCTGATACAAAATGATGCAAGCAGACCAGGAAAACAAAAAGCCCGGTAAATATAATAATATAAATAGTAAAATGACAATAACAAAACAAACTTAAATCTGTAAAATTATCAGGAGTGGGGAAGGGAATAAACATTTATATAATACCTACTATTTGCCAAGCACTATTCTGAGCACTTTTTTACAAATATCTTGTTTGAGTCTCCTAGTAAAATCAATTCCTTATATATTGGGCAGCCAGGTGGCACAGTGGATAGAGGGCTGGACCTGGAGTCAGGAAGACTCATCTTTCTCAGTTCAAATCCAGCCTTAGACATTGACCAGCTGTGTGACCCTGGGCAAGTCACTTAACCCTGTTTCTCTCAGTTTCTGGAAATGGCAAACCACTCCAGGATCTTTGCCAAGAAAACCCCAAATGGGGTCACAAAGAATCAGATGCCACCAAACAACCAGCCACCACCATTCTGCCTATTGTTCCTAGTTTTGCCTCTTAGGACCAAACAGAAAATCGAATCCCTCTTCCATATGATAGCCTTTCAACTATTTAAACACAGTTCTCTTCAGTCCTACTTGGGCTTTTCTTCTCCAGGCTAACCATCTATAGTTCCTTCATCCAATTTACATCTAACTTAAGCTTGAGGTCCCTTTGCCATTCTGGTAGCCCTGCTCTAGACTTATTGTAGCTTATCAATGCCTTTCCCAAACTCGGCTGTTCAAAATGGAGCCTAATACTCCAGATGTGGTCTAAACCAAAGCTGACTACAAAGAGAATTATAATCTTATTCCTGGAAGCCATGCCCCCCTCAATATAGTTCAAGTTCAAATTAGCTTTTTTGGATGTCACATAACATTCATTCATTGTAATCCCAGCTTTTTTTCAGACAAATTTCTGTGTAATTTTGCTGTTCCAATCTTATATTCTTACAATTGATTTTTTAGTCCAAGCATAAAATATCACATTTAACCTTTTTGATTTTCATCTTATTAGAGTTAGTCTAATGTTCTAGAACTTCAACATTTTTTTTTGGATCCTGATTCTCCCTCCCAGTATTGTATCATCTGTAAATTTAATATGGATGCCACTAATACCTTTACTGAAGTCATCAATTTGAAAGAAATAAAAAGTGATAAAAAAAACACTAGTCCAAAGCCAGGTGTTGGGGTACTCCATGGGAAACCTCCTTACAAGTTGATTTTGGAACATTAATGACTACTTCTGGAGTCTGACCACTATGAATTCATCTAATTCTGCTATCATCTAGTCAATATCTCTGTGTCTTTTGTACAAAAGTACATGAGTTACTTCATCAAAAGCTTTGCTAATATTTAGATAAATAACATCCAGCATTTGCCCAATCAAGAAGGAAATAAGGAGAAAGCTAGGTGGCTCAGTAGATTGAGAGCCAGGCGTAGAGATAGGAGGTCAAATATGGCCTCGGACACTTCCTAGCTGTGTGATCCTGGGCAAGTCACTTAACTCCTGCCACCCAGCCACTGTTCTTCTGCCTTGGAATTGATACTTAGTATTGATTCTAAGACAGAAGGTAAAGGTTTAAAAAAAAAAAGGAAATAAGATTAGTCTATAATGACTAAACTGATAACCATTTCCATATCTAGATGTTTAACTATCTTATAAATCATACGTTCTAATAATTTACCAGTAATCTACATCATATGTAAACACTTTGTAAACCTTCAAGTGTTATATAAATATTAGTGATGATAATACCAATTTCATTGGCCTCTGGCTTGTAGGTTCCAGTCTCTTCTCTTTTTTAAAAAAATTAGGATAAGGGGGCAGCTGGGTAGTTCAGTGGATTGAAAGCCAGGCCTAGAGACGAGACGTCCTGGGTTCAAATCTGGCCTCAGACACTTCCCAGCTGTGTGACCCTGGGCAAGTCACTTGACCCCCATTGCCTACCCTTACCACTCTTCTGCCTTGGAGCCAATACACAGTATTGACTCCAAGACGGAAGGTAAGGGCTTAAAAAAAAATTAGGATATTTTCCCTTTTCCAGTCTTGTGGCACCCCTCCCATTCTTCAATATCCTTAAGTCTTCATAAATATTGATTCAGCGATTTTAGCTACCAGTTTTTAGGTTCCAAGAATGTAGTTGAATTTATCAAGGATGCAGATGTGCTTTCTTACTATCTCCTTACCTGTCTTGGCTAGCAAATCCTTAATTGGTGGTTCTTGCTCTGTCCTTTCTATTGCAAAGTCATTCTCTCAGGCAAAGAAAATAACATCTGAACAGAAGAGAGCAAGTCTGCCTTCCCTCTATCATTAGGTTATCATCCATCCCATTCATCCATCCTGACCAGCAGTCTTACCCCTTCTTTAAACTTGGATTTCTCCACAATTTAGCTTTTTTTGTTGTCCCTGGCTTTCTCTGTCAGTCTGAGCTCATTTAGAACTTTGATATTCCCGACATCATGTTTACAGTACCTTGCCAGAAATACTTTAATATTCTTCCTATTCCCAGCTCTTATCTGAATTATTTTTTTTTCTACGTTGGTTGCTGGATTCTAGTAAAGTACTAAAAGACAGCTACAGATGTGACTAAAATACAAGTAAAGAGAAGACGCTCTTGGGCTCTCTACATCTGCATATGAAAGAGTTAGGGATGAAGCTAGGTTGGTACAAGAACTAATGACATTCCCCCCTTGGATTTAGCTAAGAGCCATGACAGAAGGACCCAATCTTTTTAAATGGAGTGGTGGAGAGAGATTCTTTAAGAAGATGAAACTTGAGCATATTAGCTATCTGGAAAGATGCTAATCTTTGTTCTAAAGGGCTTGGTGCTGTGTTGAGAATCAATCTCTTGTTGGGGATGAGAGACTTATTGACTGACTGATTCATATTCAGCTTAAATTTGCCTCTTTGCAATTTCTCATTAATCCTAGTCTTGTTCTCTGGGGCCAAACAGGTCATGGCTAATCCCTCTTCCACATGACAGGTAGTCTTTCAATTATTTGAAGAGAGTGAAAATTCCCTCCTGGGTCTTCTCCAAGCTAAACATTTCCAATTCCTTCAATGAGTGAATGAAAAGCATTCTGGAAGCACTTATTCTGTGCCAAGCAAAAGTGGTTACTTCCCCCTCTCCCAAAAAAAAGACAGTACCAACTTTTCAAGGAGCTCATTATCTAACTGGGGAAGCCAAAACAGAGGAAAGTCCAGCGAGAAGCAAATGGAAAGTCCCTGAGGTCCTAAGGGTGTAGCTACAAGGCTGATAACAAAGCCTGGGGGTCTCTGACCTCAGTGCTAACCAAGTTTTCGAGTCCTCTTTGGATTTTCTCTTTTCAATTCTGCCCCATCACCATGCCTTATCAAAGACCCACATGTTCATAAAGGAGTTGAACCAGTTCTGCAGAAAGAGTGAAGGACACCTGACAGATGACTGAATGCTGTGCTCGTAGCCCCAAATTATTACAAGAAAAAGAAGACATTGTAAATCCTATATGGGTGATTCACAGAAATATTTGGGAAAGATTTGCCCAGAATGAAAAGGCATGGAGGAACTGAGACATGTGACATTGGAGAAAGTACCCACATGCATGAGATCATTGTTCTACTGAACTATTATATAATAATTATAACAGTATTTCTACAGAGCTTTTAATGGATGTCAAGTGCCTCCCTCCCAACACTCCCAGGTTCTAGGAAGAAAGGAGAACTATTTCACTTAGCTGGAGTGTGTAAGAAAAATGAAGATGGAAAAAGAGGTGGGCAGAATGAACATCATATGGATTTTACTTTCATCTAAACTGGACAAAAGAGGATTAAACATTCTTATGCAAACACACAAGAATTTGATGTAAAATGCACTGAAAAATATACAGACAGGATGAAGGGGGGAAAGGAGTAATAATAATAGTAATAATAATAATAATAATAATAATAATAATAATAATAATAATAATAAAGAAAGGAGGCCTGGGCAACAATTGAACCTCACTCTCATCTGAACTGGTTCAAAGAGGAAACCATATATATGCCACACAGCTAAGTACAGAAATGTACCTTACCCATATAGAGAATTATTTATTAATTAAGAGTTCATTAGGAAATAGAGTGAAGTAGCATAAGTAATTGATAAATGTATAAGAGAGTTATGTTAGGCTTCTTTAAAAAATCTGAATGGAATCTCAGATGGATTTATGGGTAACAGAGAATTTTTCCAGAGTGCTTTGAGAGACTTTCACTCTTTGGGCAGACCATGTTCTGAAAGGAGGTTCTAAGAGCTGCTCGATGAGATTGGGAAAATCTCAGTGTTTTTATATCTCTGAAAGATCTGACAAGTGAAGGAGATCGTTGGGTGAAACATCCGTGCAAGCCCCAGGAGTCTTCCTGTGCAAGTGGAGAGAGGCTGTGGAGTTTCAAAGCTGTTTGTTCATCTATATAGCAAGGAAGAGAGAGAGAGACACCTAACTTATTTCTCTTGTGTATGATTTAGAGTAGGGTAGATAGATTAAGGTTTTGGGGGATTTAAATAAAATAGGAAGAGAGAGTAGCCTCAATTCTGTTTGGGGAAGAAGATCTTTGCAGATCAGATTTTGGGTGGTCAGAGTAAGGATTTTTAGATTAGGAACTTACATATTATAAGATTTCTACTTGTTTCCTTTTACTATCCCTTTCATTAGTTTTTTTTTTTTTTACCTATAATAAAAAAATTTTTTTTATACAACTGACTGAGCCGGAATTCTTGGGCTGCTCTGAGAAGTCATTTTTCTCAAACAGTCACACCAACAGCCTGGCCACACAGGACAAATTTATTGATATTACCATACTATACCAGTATGTTAGAAAACCCTTATAACACCCAATAAGGAAGTAGGAAGGAAAGAGGTGGAGAGAAAGTGGTGGGGGATAAGAAAGGATAATTTAAGGAAGGCAGTGTAAAAGAGACTCTTGATCACAGATAAAGTAAAAGCTTTGTTCTCTGGCCTAAATAATCAGGGAAACTCAATTTTGCTAAAAGGTACCATGGAAATATATTAATATTAAAAATATATAAAGCAAAATAATTTATCAATTCTTGAAAGAAAAGTTAAATGTGTTACAGGAGAAATTAGTAAAACTATAATAGTGAGGAACCACAATTGATACCTATCACATCCAGATAAATCTAACCATAAAATAAACAAGGAAGAAGTTAAGGAGATGAATAAAATTTTAGAAAAGTAAGTTACAATAGAACTCTTGAGAATACTGAATGGCAATAGAAAGAAGTATATCTACATGTTTCTCAGCTGTGCATTGAACTTTTCCACAAAAATTGACATATTAGATATGTCCTATGTGCAATAAAAATTACACATTTGAAGCATAGTTTGAAAATCAGTTGAAGAAGACAGGTAAATGGCTCAATGGATTGAGAACCAGACCAAAAGACAAGTCTTCAGTTCAAACCTGGTCTCAGACACTTCCTAGCTTTGTGACCCTGGGCACGTCACTTAATCCTCATTCCTTAGCCCTTACCCCTATTCTGCCTTAGAACCAATACTCAATATTGACTCCAAGATGGAAGGTGAAGGGTTTTTTTTTAAATCAGCTGGAAACTAAATACCTTATTCCTAAAGAATAAGGGAGTCAAAGAGCAAATCAAAGAAGCAATAAATTCATTAAAAATAAAGACAACAAAAAAACAACATACTAAAATTTGGGGGATACAAAGTAGTAATTATGAGAAAATCTCTATATCTAAATTGGGAATGCATTAAAAAAACTAGAAAAACAACAAGTTAATTCCTTTTTAATTAAACTCCAAAGTAGAAATCCCAAAAGTCAAAGGTAAGTAATAAAATTGAAAAAAAAAATAGTAAAGTAATAAATAAAAATAGGAGTTAGATTTTTTTTTTCATTAACCTTTACCTTATGTCTTAGAATCACTACTGTATATTGGTTCCAAAGCAGAAGACTGGTAAGGGATAAGTAATGGGAGTTAAGTGATTTGTCCAGGGTCTCACAGCAGGAAGTGTCTAAGGCCAAATTTGAACCCAAGATAGCTTGTCTCCCAGGCCTGGTTTTTCTGTCTGCTGAGACACCTGGCTGCCCTTAGGAGCTAGTTTGGGGAGAAATAAACAATAAAACAAAAAAAAAAATAGGTAATTCTCTATTTTGATTTTTTTAAAAACTCTTACCTTCTGTCTTAGAATCAATACTAAGTATTGGTTTTAAGGCAGAAGAGAGGTAAGGGCTAGGCAATAGGGGTTAAGTGACTTGCTCTGGACTACACAACTAGGAAGTGTCTCAGGTTAGATTTGAACCTAGGATCTCCCATCTCTAAATCTGGCTCTTAATCCACTGAGCCATCTAGTGGCCCCTGGCTAATTTGGCTTTTAAAAAGAAATAAGGAAAGCACAATACTAGTATAAAAAATGAAAAGGGAATTCATAACCAATGAAGATGAAATAAAAGCTTTTATCAGGAACTATTTTGTACAATGCCAATAAATCTGACAATCTCAATGAAATGGATACATATTTACAAAAATATAAATTGCTCAGATTAAAAGAACAAGAAATAGAATACTTAAATAACTCCATATTTGGAAAAGAAATTGAACAAATCATAAGTGAGCTCCCTAGGGGAAAAAAAATCCCTGAGGACTAAATGGACTTAGAAATTAGTTTCACATTCTAGATATTAGTTCAATGTTGGGAAAACTATAAGAATAACTGACCATACTAATAAAAAAAAACACAAAAAATCTTAAGATTATTTCAATAGATACAGAAAAATTTAAATAATTAGATATTTAAATAGATTAGAGAAATATACATTGTTCTTGGAGAGGCTGAGCCAATATAATAAAAATGACAATATTACCTAAGTTGATTTACTTAATTTAGTGTCATATCAAAATACCAAATATTTACTTTGAGAGCTAGAAAAAAATTAAATTATTATGGAGGAACAAAATGTCAAGAACATCAAGGGAATCAATTTTTTTTTAAATGAGAAAGAAGGAGACCTAGAAGTTACCAGATCACAAATTATACTACAAAGCTGTAATCATTCAAACAATTTGGCAATGGATAAGAAACAGAAATCAAAGGAACATATTAGGTACACAATATACTGTTACCTAATGTTTGACAGACTTAAAGATCCCAGCTATTGGGACAAGAACTCACTATCTGATAAAAATGGAGGGGAAAAGTGGAAAGTAGCCTGGTAGAAAGTGGGTATAGATCAATATCTCACACTATATACCAAGATAAACCCCAAACAGGTACTTGTTTTAGACCAAAAGGGCAATGCCATAAGCAAATTAGCAGAACAAGGAAGAAATTACCTGTTATCTCATCAACGAAAAAGGGAAGAGTTCATTACCAAATGAGAGAAAAGGAGGTTCATGGGAGGCAAAATAGATCATTTTGATTACATAGAATTCAAAACATTTTGTACAAATTGAACCAGTGCTGCTAAAATTAGAAGAAAAACAGAAAATTGAGGGGAAAAATCTTTGTAGTAAGTTTCTCTGCTAAAGTTCTCATTTCAAAAATATGTAAAGAACTGAGCCAAATTTACAAGAATAAGAGCCGTTTCTCAATTGATAAATAGTCAAAGGGATATGAATAAGATTTCTCAGAAGGAGAAATTAAAGTTCAATAGTCATATTTTAAAATGTTCTAAATCACTAATAATAGAGAAATCCAAATTAAAACTCTGAGGTACCACCTCAAACTCATCAGATTAGCTAAAATGACAGGAAAAAAGACAAATGGTGGAAGAGATGTGGGAAATTAGGTACACTAATATGCTAACAGTGGAGCTCTGAACTAGTTCAACAACAAAGTGATGGAATACTATTGTGCTGTAAGAAACGGCAAAGAGGATGGTTTCATAAAATCCTGGGAAAGCTCATGGTGGTTGTTGTCCTTCATACTAAAAGAGTACTAAAATGATATCTTGAAAAGGATGGGAAGGAGAGGGAAAAAGGAGAGACAGAAGGAGAGGGGAGGAAGACATAAAAGGTAACCTAGTAGGCAGGAAGCATTGAACACCAGATTTTTCCACTAACAGGAAAATCATAATTCCTAAGAAACTTTTTTTTTAGATTAGTTTCTTCTCAATAACTAGCAACCTTCATCCCAGATATACCTTTCCTCTAAGATTATCTCCACTTTATTCAGGATATATCTTGTTTGTACATAGTTGTTTGAATGTTGTCTTTTCCATTACATAATGAGTTCCTCAAGAGTAGGGTGGGTTGTTTGGGAGGTGTTTATTTTTTATTGAGGGTTCCTTTATATCCCCTGTGTTTAGCACAGTTCTTGGCACATGGTAGAAATTAATAAATTTTAATAAAAGATTTTAATGACAAATATTAATAAATGCTTGCTGTTTTGACTTGACTGCTTTTGGGTCCCATAAGATCATTTTTATTTTTTATTATTAATATTTCCCTTGTTATCCTGGTACCATAAGGAATAGGGAATAGGGACAGGTCAAGTAGGAGAGAGAGAATCCAAGAAGGTGCTTTCTTTCAGTTGCCTCTGGTCATTTTCCCAAACAGAATAGATTGTTGGGGTTTTTTTTTAGTTTTTTTTTTTTAAACCCTTACCTTCCATCTTGGAGTCAATACTGTGTATTGGCTCCAAGGCAGAAGAGAGGTAAGGGTAGGCAATGGGGGTCAAGTGACTTGCCCAGGGTCACACAGCTGGGAAGTGTCTGAGGCCATATTAGAACTCAGGACCTCCCGTCACTGGGCTGCCCAGGTGCCCCCCAGAGAGATTGTTTTTAATGAGGGGTGGGGAGAGAGACAGAGAGAGAGAGAGAGGGAGGGAGAGACAGACAAACAAAAGAGAGAGCACTTGCACTTGTATAGATTGGAATTTGGGATTTACACTGTCTAATACAGAGCAGTCTTCATGGGGTCTTTCTTTTCCTTTTCTATCCTTGTATAGAGGGCATGGAGGCTAATCAGCAATGGGTGAGTCCAGGGAATAAATAAGGAGAAGATGCAGAATCTGTGCTTGGTAGCACTTGTTGGGCTGCTCTTGAAAGCAAAACTGAGGCCATTTATGATAGAGGAAGAGGAGGTTCCCCAAACCAAGAGAACCAGCACTGCGACAACACCCCTAAAATACTACCTTCGGAGAGGAAGCTACAAAGTGAAATATTCCTTTCAGCTTCCTGTTGTGGCTATTACTTTTGATAATACACAGAAATAGTAATTGTGCCTTTTGCCCATATCTTCAAAAGTGTAATGACTGGAAATCAAGTAGAGTACGAAATGACATTGCTATCTATAGTGCTTAAGTTTTATACTTTTCTTATATCCATCTTGCAAAGGAGTCCGAACTGTATTTAATCTCCGGGAATATCTTGCTCTTAAAATAGCCAATTAAACTTAGAGATTCAACGGCTAAGCCTCCAAGCCTCCAAGGAGGTCAATGTCAAAAAACGAAAGGTCTTGGGGCAGCTAGCTATGGATTGAGAGCCAGGGTTCAAATCTGGCCTTAGATACTTCCTAGCTGGGTGATCCTGGGTAAGTCACTGAACTCCAATTGCCTAACCTTTACTGCTCTTCTGCCTTGGAACCAATTCTTAGTATTGATTCTAAGATAGAAGTTGAGGGTTTGTTTTTTTTTAATAAAAGGCCTCATATATAATAAAATATTTGCCTTGCTTGATAATTGATAATGAGTCATCCTCCATCAAAATCTAAGTCTTTATGGGTAGGGATTGTGCTCTTTTTTTCCCCTTAATTGTATTCCTAGCATCTAGCATGGTGCTTGGCACCTAGTAGACTTATTAATTGATAACAACACTTCTTATAGTAGTAAATGATGTGGGGAAATGTAGAGGCTCACTGCTTAGGGAATACTTAATAATTTGTAGTGCAGGAATACAATGGAATATTACCTTAGATGATGATGATACGAGTTCAGAGAAGTAAGGAAAGACATAGGAACTAATGAAAAGTGGAGTGATCTGAAGTCAACACATATAATTACTGGAACAAGGTAAACAGAAAAAGTAACAAAATAATTGAAACTGAATATTGGAAAATTATAATAAGATTAGAAAGAAAAATTAAAAATAAGAGATATGAAAAGTTACCTACTCTTTCTTCATTGCAGAAGTAGGGGACCGTGTGTGTGGAACATTAATGGGAGACATTTTCAATATTTTGGTTACTTTTGCTGAATTTTTTTCCTCCTTTAATTCTTTATTATATGGGATATCTCTTTAAAAGGCATTGAGGGGGCAGCTAGGCAACTCAGTGGATTGAGAGCCAAGCCTAGAGATGGGAGGTTCTACGTTCAAGTCTGGCCTCAGTCACTTCCCAGCTGTGTGACCCTGGGCAAGTCACTTGACCCCCATTGCCTAGTCCTTACCACTCTTCTGCTTGGAGCCAATACACAGTATTGATTCTAAGATGGAAGCCAAGGGTTTTTAAAAATAAATAAATAAAAATAAATATATAAAATAAAAGGCATTGAGGAAGGATATTGGGAAATGAATGAAATGTAAAAATAAAAAGTATTGATAAAAATTTTGTTTAAAAAAAGTAAATGAAAACTACCTAGAAGGACAATTAGGTAGCACAATGGATAGAGAGCCAGAACTGTGGTCAGGAAGATGTGGGTTGAAATATGGCCTCACATACCTCCTAGCTGTGTGACCCTGGGCAAGTCACTTAAACCCATTTGCTGCTATTTTGACTTAGAATGGATACTAAGGCAGGAGGTAAGGGTTTAATTGAAAAAACAAAACCAAAATCTACCCGAACCAGCTTTTACAAAAACAATTGTATAAGTGGTTGTTGAATGAATCCATCTTTACAGGACACCAAACCCCTAAGAAATAAAGAGGTAAAGTAGTTAATAAAAGAACACTAGATCTGGACATGGATTTGAGAATGGTATCAGTAGGTGTGACTGTGACAAGAACAATTGAAGTAAGCACATCAAGGTCCATTCTAGAGGGGGTGTCCTGTGTTATCCAAGGTGAAGAGCCATAGACTGAGGAAATGTAAGCATGGTTTCCTTCACAAAAACTATATGTATGGTCTCTGGTGACTATGGGGGTTGGAAATCCAGGAATTCAACTCCATTAGGAGGAAGTAGCAGACAAGAACTTGAAGAAAAAGTTAATTAAAAAAAGAAGAAAAAGAAAAAGTTAATCTAATTCCAAGGGCTTTCTATAGAATATGGCTCACACTGACCACAGAAAATATGCTCAGGTGCCTTTTCTAGTGTGGGGAGGAGAGATAGAGAAGGAGATAAATAGATAAGATAATTTTTAAAAATATGTCCATGATTCATTCTTCATCCTAGTCCTCCCATATATGGAAGTTTCCCCAACCCCAAGAAAGCTTTTTTTTTTTTTTTTAAATGGGAACTTTTCCCCATACATACATCACTTTAGGAAGTATAGAAAAGAACTCCCAATTGAATTGTTCATGGGAGCTCTTCTGCCTGGTTCCTTCTCACTTGTTATTTATATTATATAACTTTGCCAAGATTACATATTTATATCATATATTTATATATATATCCTCACTTGTTACATTATGTATATATTTATATTATATATATGATATGTTTTTAATCTTAATTAAATATTTGTTTCTAGATTTGTGGTTCTTGAATGGTCTATAACTAGAGTTCTGCCCTGGTTGGGGTTTGGGACATGATTTGCATAAATGATTCCTCAAAACACCCCAGAATGAACTTGGGAAAAATAGCAAAGTGTCCCAATGTCAGAGTTCTCCAGGGTAATTAAGAGGACTTTTGTTACAGATGTTTTTCAAATATTTATTATTTATTGTTTTTCCATCCTTATCTTCCATCTTGAAATCAATGTTGTATACCAGTTCCAAGGCAGAAGAGTGATATGGGCTAGGCAATGGGGAGTTAAGTGACTTGCCCAGGGTCACACACAGCTAGGAAGTGTCTGAGGCCATACTTCAACCAACATCTTCCTGACCACAGTTCTGGCTCTTTATCCATTGTGCTACCTAATTGTCCTTTTAGGTAGCTGTTTGTATACATCTCCCCCATTAGACTGAGCGCTCCTCGAGAGTGGGACCTTTCCTCAATACCTCAATGCTTAGCAAATTCCTAGCACACAGCAGGCACTTACTAAATGTTAACTGACTGCTTGTTCATTGCTTAATTAACGAAGGTCCCTTCTCGCTCTCCATCCATGATCCCATGATCTCGTACCCCAAAGAAAGCACTTCTGCTGGCCACGATGAGGGCAATTAAGGCAAACTTTCTACAAATAGTTACGTCCTAAGAAAGAAACTGAAAATATTTAGGCTATAGACTAACCACCCAGACCACCATTTTCCTCAGGCAGCCATGTTTGTTGACTTACAGTTTCTAGAAAATTTGGGATAACTGTGCTGTCATGATTTCCTGAAACCATGGTCTCCAACCATTTTTAGATGTTACCTCTAAACTAGATGACCTCGGAGATCCCTTCCAGCTTTTATCTACATCTTGTTTGGACTATTTCTGTGTCCTTTCATTCCCTCATTTCCTGATATTTGTGTAGCAATGAATCAGCCAGTCTGTCTATCCATGCAGTTCTGAGTCAGGAACAGCTGGATTTGAATCCTGCTTCTGAAACCTACTAGCTGTGTAAACATGGTTGGTCACTTAACCCCTCTCCAAGTCTCAGTTTCTTCATCTGCAAAATGGAGATATTAATAATAAAAGCACCAATGTCACAGGGTTTTCCTGAGGCTCAATTGAAAAAAAACTTAACTCCTAGGATTTGGTTTCAGGGTGTTTCGGAGCAAACATTAGAGCACTGTGTCAATATCAAGGAGTTTTTTGTTTTTGTTTTTGGTCCAGACCCGTAATTTCATTGATGTCACAAGTTCCCAGTGAGGAAACTCTCCCTACCAATGCAGATTTTGTGGCAAGTAAACTGTGGAGTGGATTAAATATTAGACCTGAATTCAAATCCAGCCTCAGATACTTATAATATGCCATATGACCATGGATAAGTCATTTAACCTGGGTCTATCTTAGTTTTCTATAAAAAATGGGATAATTCTAGCACCTACATCCCATGGTTGTACTGAAGGTAAAATTAGATATTTGTAAAACACTTTGCAAACTGTAAAGCACCACATAAATGTTAAATATTTATTTCCAATCATCCTGCAACTTATATTCATAGGAGTCCATGGGGCAGTAAGAAATAGAATGACTTCCCTAGGACCAGACTGTATGTCAGAGGCAGAACACAGTCCAGATTCATAACCAAGGCCAGCAATCTAGGCACTGTGCCAAGCTCCCTCTCCAATGAGAATGATGCTGATGGATGTGTGTGTACTGGGCATGGTGAGGCACGGGTATATGTATGTGTATGTGTGGACTGGGGAACACTGTGAACTAAGGAACAAGTTTTGAACTAATGTTGTGCACATTAATGTAGTTTGGTGGAGGTTCAGGATTCCAGAATGAAGTACGAGGAAAGGTAGATCATCAAAAGTCACAATTCTAGTAGGGAATCAGCAAGAAGTAAAGCAATCCAGGTTTATTGAAGGGGAATGATCATAATCAATGAGGCAGTCACAGTTCAGATCCTAAAGGTAGATCCCAAATCAATAAAATCTCATAGGCTTTTATAGGGCACTTAACTGGGTCCAATAATACCACTCGTTGAGGGAGGGGGTGAGAGGTGGAGAACCAGGAATTGGTGTGCAGATCAAGATTTGGGGACTGGCACCAATTCATGCTGGGGGGACCGGAGGTTATTTGATATTCGTACCTTCTGTTGGCCAAAAGGAGAGAGAGAGAGAGAGAGAGAGAGAGAGAGAGAGAGAGAGAGAGAGAGAGAGAGAGAGAGAGATAGACTGACTTTAGGGTTTCTCTAAAGCTTCTTCATTTAGTGGGGTAGAGAATGTTCCTGAGGTCCTTGCACCTTAGAGACTCCCACCTTGGTCTTATGACACCACAGGATGTTTCCATTGCTCAAAGACACCACAATAACCTTTAAAAAAACTACCCAAAATAAAACATATGGTAATATTAGCTTATGGGGGCAAGGAGGAAACACACATCCATCAATGACAGCTTGGTACAACTTCCAAAAGCCTGGATTACTGATCTAAAGGGATGCACCTGTGGTGGGCCAAGGCAAACACACAGCCTCACAGGAAGTCGATTCTAGAAAGGAACTTCAAACACTTCAATGGATTTGTGACCTCATGAGTGTGAGTTCATCCTTCACCACATGGATCACAACTCATCCATGTCTTCTGTGAAACCCATGTGTCTTTCTGTCAGTTCTCCAGAGGACCTAGCCATTAGGCTAGATGTCCTCCTCTAAGGCTCCTTTAACATGTCAGCACTCCACTGTTATCCTTTGCTCCTGCTATATGACCTTCCTGTTGGGTGGATCCTCCATGGTGTATTTTATGCCCACTTCTTCTCTGTAAGTTATTTTTAGAGATATGTTGGAACCCACTTACAAATTCACAATGAGTCTCTCTATTGCCCTCTGGGTTACTAGAAATTGTGTGTTATTCTTGGTATTCCACAATTTGTAGCCATAACATCAATAGAAGAATATTAGTGAGGGGGGTGGAAATGGGTTTTAAAGGGGAAAAGGAGAAGGGAATAAGCATTTATATTGTACCTACTAGATGGCACATAGTAAACTCTATATAAATGTTAGTTGTTATTATCATCACTATGCTAAGCACTTTATAAATATTATCTCATTTGACCCATACAAAAACCACATTAAGAAGCTGCTATTATCCCCATTTTACAATTAGGGAAACTGAGGCAAATAGATATTAAATGATATGCCCAGCCAGGGCCACACAACCTAGTAAGTGTCTGAGGCTCCTTAAAGCCATGAGTAGTATGGAATGGAAGAAACTGCTGCACAATTTCCCAAATGTGAGCCAATTCCATCTCTTGTTATTCAACCCTAAATGTCTGTCTGCCATGCCTGCCCAGGATATATCCAGTAAGGAGCTAGCAAGAGAAAAATCACCAAAGACTTTAATGATTACATATTTGAAACTCTTTCTTCCTGCTCCTCCTTTTTCCTCCTATATTTTATAGATAGGAAACAGAAAATCAAAGGAGTTTTGACTTGTCCCAGGTCACACAGACAGCAGACAGGTAGTATTCTAGCATCCAGGGGTTCTGGTTAATTGTCTAGTAACTAATCTATTATTAGTAGTACACCCTACTATTCTATTATTCCATTTGCCTCCTTGATCTTGGAGTAAGACCTGGTCCATTGTATGGAATAATAGCTAACATATATTTAGAGCTTTAAGGTTTCCAAAGCACTGTACGTATATGTCGGTGCAGTGGACAGAATGGCTGGGCCTTATGGCAGGAAGACTCTTCTTCCTGAGTTCAAATGTGACCTCAGACATTTACTCATTGTGTCACTCTGTGCAAGTCACCTTAACCTTGTTTGCCTCAGTTCTTCATTTATAAATGAGCTGGAGAAGGAAACGGCAAACCATTCTAGTATCTTTGCCAAGAAACCCTCAAATAGGGTCACAAAGAGTCAGAAACAACTGCAAACAACTGAACAACAGTACACGTTATCATATTTGATGCCCACAACAAACTGAGAAGCAAATTGGCTCTCTATCATCCCCACTCTCTCACTTCACCTTTAATTCTCCCTGTCTCTTGGCTGCTTCCCAACTGCCTACTATAAGAATATCCATATGTCCCCCATCCTCAAAAACCGCTCACTTGAACCATCCTTTTTAAATAGCTATGATCACAAATCTCTCCTCCATTTTGTGGCTAAACTCCTTGAAAAAGTCTTCTATGAGAGGTGCCTTCATTTTCTTTCTCCTTACTCTCTTCTTTACTCTGGCTTCCGATTTCATCATCCAAATGAAACTGCTCTCTTCAAAGTAGCAAATAGCCATTTAATTGCCAGATTTAAGAGTCTTTTCTCAATACATATCTTGGACTTCTCTACAGCCTCTAACACTATCAGTCATCCTCTTTGTGATACCCTCTTCTCTCTAGGTTTCCATGACACCACTGTCTTCAGGTTCTATTCTAATATATCTTATTGTCCCATTGTCTCCTTTGATGGATCTTCATCAACAATGAGTGTCCCACAAGGTCCTGTCTGAGTCCTCTTCTTTTCTTCTTCTCTTCTCCTTTGGTGATTTCATCAGCCTTTCTAGTTTATACTAGAATCTCAAATCTACTCCAACTCAACTGTTGGCTAACCTCTAGTCTCATATCTCCCAACTGCTTATTGGGCATCTCAAACTGGGTAGCCTATATACATCACAAACTAGACATGCCCATGATGTGTCACTATCTTTTCCCCAAGATTCTCCACTCTTCTTAACTTCTCTATTACTGTTGAGGGTACTGCCATCTTCCCAGTCACCCAGACATGCAGCCTAGTGTCACACTTGCCTCCTTAGTCTCTCTCACTGCCTCTCTGCCCCCCGATCATTCTGTAGCTAAGGTCTGTGAAT
This sequence comes from Gracilinanus agilis, assembly GCF_016433145.1. Classification (NCBI taxonomy): domain Eukaryota; kingdom Metazoa; phylum Chordata; class Mammalia; order Didelphimorphia; family Didelphidae; genus Gracilinanus; species Gracilinanus agilis. Next base: position 213,368,453 of record NC_058131.1, read on the forward strand.
TTTATATTCCTATCATCTCATGCCCACATTCTTCTTCTGTTACCGCCACCATGGAGGTGCAGGCCCTCATCACCACCTCCTTCTTACAGTATTGCAACTGAGTGCTGATCAATTCTGCTCGCTATAAGTCTCTCCCACTCTGATCCATCACTAGATGTCAAACTGCTCTTCCAAAAACATGAAAGTGACCGTGTCACTCTCTTCTCAATAAACTCCAGCAGATCCCTATCATCTCCAGGAGCAAAAAGCAAGTCCTCTGTCAGGCACTCAAAGCCTTTACTAAGTTGGCCTCCATTCCTACACCTTTTTAATATTCTTCTCTGACCCAGTTAAACTGACCTCCTTGCTGTTTCTTAAGTGGGACACTACATCTCCCAAATCCAGGCATTTTCACTGATGGCCCAGACAAGGATTGCTTTACCTCTTCTCCCCCATCTTCACCTCTTGGCTACCCCATGGCTTCCTTGGTTTCTTTCAAGTCCTAAAAATCCCATCTTCTATAGGAAGTCTTTCCTGATTCCCCTTCATTCTGGTGCCTTCACTCAATTGATTATTTCCTTTGTATCTTGTATATAGCTTATTTTTACATGACTGTTTGCATGTTGTTTCCCCTCTTGGATATTGTAAGCATGTTGAGAACAGGGGTTGTCTTTTTTTGTCCCTCAAAACCCTTACCTTCCATATTAGAATCAATACTGTGTATTGGTTCCAAGGCAGACTAGCAGTAAGGGCTAGGCAAGGGGGTAAAATGATTTGCCCAGGGTCACACAGCTAGGAAGTATCTGAGGCCAGATTTAAACCCAGGACCTCTCTCTCATCTACAGGCCTATCCACTGAGCCACCTAGCTGCCCCACATAATATACATTTAATAAAGGTTTGTTGATTGACTAAAAATGAACAAAATATCATCTTCCCTAGGAAGCCTCTCTAATGCCCTGGACAGTATTCTTCCCCCTTGTGCTCCACAAACTTTGTCTTATATTTTGTCTAAAGCTTTTACCTAGTGTTCTCGACTACACTGTCTATTCTGTAATATTATAAGTGAAACTGTGGATTCTTATTAGATCATAAGCTCCCTGAAGGCTGGAACTGTAGCTGAAGTTTCTATTTCCACCAACACTGAGCCCCACCGTGTTCGGCACACAATGGGCACTGAATGTTTTGGTTTTCAGTTCACTCTATCTTTATATAATCTTGTATAGGAGTAATATGGACAGTATGCTGGGTGCAGAGAGCACTTCTTCTCCGATGGAGTCTGAGTGTCATCCTGTATTCTATCCGGTAACAGGAGGAAATGGAGAGCAACAGGATTACATTCTATCCTGAGCCCTAGGGATCAAGGTTGCGAGAAAAATATGGCTGACCTTGCACCTGACAGGAAACCTAAGCCTTGGCAATACTTTTGTGAGCTCATGTGGGCTGATTATGGATAAATATTGTCACAGAAAAGCAATCTGTTGCTGACCAACTTTGAAGAATAATCATTTCCTCTTTAATTAAAAATGTGTCCAGGAACTCTCACTGGGCAGTCTATTTTTGTTCCAAGTGAGGAAAATGAGCATTCTGGTATGTGCCTCTAATTATACAGGAATTACGTATGAAGGTCATGATGGCCAAGAAATATTTCACAGAGCTTACTAAACAGCCCTATTCTGGAATGTCTCAACTATTTCTTTTAAGTTATGTTTTCCCACAGAAGAAAAACAACTGCTTGATCAGCTGGTTCTATGGGGATATGATTGGGGATGTAGACTCTAAACGATCACCCTAGTATAATTATCAATGATATGGAAACAGGTCTTGATCAATGATACATGTAAAACCCAGTGGAATTGTGGGTTGGCTACAGGGGGTGAGGGTGGGGTTGAGGGAGAGGGAAGGGAAGGGGAAAAACATGAATTGTATAACCATGGAAAAAATATTCTTAATTAAAAATTTTTTTCAATTAAAAAAAGAATAAAGAGTTATGTTTTCCTTAGAAGAGTTTATTCTCTAATTTTATAAATTCCCAAAGCATCTAATACAGTTCCATTCATTCAATATGGGACCAGTAAATAAAGGACACCTTACAGATAATTGTAAATTTGAAGTGCCATGTCTATAAAGAGACAGAGGGGGAACAGATACACTAATTTATCAAATGCCATCTTCACTATACAGAAGTGATTAATCCAATCACACTTTGGAAAGTAACCAGAAGATACTTCAATTTGTCATTCAAGGACGCATGGGACAGTTTCAAGGGAATAAACGTGAATTTTGAAAGTAAAAATTTCAAATTGTCTTGTTGGTTTCACTAGTTCATAAACACTTTGGTGCAGGAATATTCCATGAATATCTCTCTCAATGGGAATTGGACCTTTGAAAAATTCATTGTATAGAATGGTCAAGTAGGATTCATCATGTACCCATTGAGAAAGCAAGCAATTGACACCCGTTATAAAAATGAGGTCATATAAAACACTTCCAAGGAGCAGCTAGGTGGCTCAGTGGAGTGAGAGCCAAGTCTGAATATGGGAGTTCCTGGGTTCAAATCTGGCCTCAGACACTTCCTAGCTGTGTGACCCTGGGCAAGTTACTTAACACCCATTGTCTTGCCCTTACCACTCTTCTTCCTTGGAATCAATACACAGTATTGATTCTAAGAGGGAAGGGAAGATTTTGTTTGTTTGTTTTTTTTTAATTAAGAGTTGTACTTTATGACCTCCAAGATGCTTTCCAGTTCTCAATTTGTGATCCTTTGTAGAAGATTTTAAAAAGTAAAGAAATTCAATGAAGAATTTAACAGGATCCTCCAAATTAGGTCAACGATAGCTTAATACTTAGGAATTTCTGTTTTTAAAAAATTGTACAAAGGAAGTTTGCAGAATCTGTGAAAATGATATTCAAGACCAAAAAATGAAAAGAGGGTAAATACTTATAAGCTATATTCATGTATTTTTTCTATTTACAATCCATTTCCAAGTAGCTGGTTAGAAAGCATTAGATATGGTGAACACTGGACATAATCATAAAAATTTCATGTTTCTTTAATGCATTAAGGTTCACACAGTTTTTTCAAAATAATCCTATAAGTTGGGAGAACAAATATTATAATCTCCATTTTATAGGTTAGAAAACTAAGGCACTAAGAAATGAAGTGACTCACCCCAGAACATACAACTAGGAAATATTAGCATCTGCACTCATACTTAATCACTGTTTTTTCTACTCTGATGTGCTGTCTTTCAAAATTTTATACTGATTTTCTTCCAATCTTTAAGAAATCTTATGTCAGGTTGTACCAAGGGCTTAGACACATTTATTTCCATTTAAATGAAAAGCAATCAAGCTCATTCTTAGTGTTTCTTTTATTATTCATGCCCATCTTTAGAAATTTGCTTCAAGAACTGCAAACAGCCTAAAATGCTTCTGAAGCTCTAAATTTTTCTACCATCTCTGCAATAATGGCATCGCATGCTAAAAAGACTGATCAACCAGCCAACAAGTATTTATTAAATGCTTACTATGTCCCAAGTGTTTGGGATCCAAAAAAAGGGGGAAATGTGATCCTTGTCTTCAAGGATGGAGAAGAAAGTACATAAAATAACCACATTCATACAAGAAATAGAGAACTGATGGAAGGTCATCTCAGAGGGAAAGCACTAGCAATGAGGAGGAAAAACTGGAGAAGGTAGAATTTGACTTGAGTCTTCAAGGGAGATAAAGAGTGAAGAAGAGAATTCCAGGCATGGGGGAAAACAGTCACAGAGTGTTGTAATAAGAAAGCAAGTGTTGCTGGATGGTAAAGAAGAAAATGTAAGAACACTGGAAAGACAGGAGACAAGTTTGCAAGGGCTTTGCTAAATAGATCAATCTAAGACAGATACAATGCTTTTTGTAATGCAGCTTGATCACTTATAATTAAATCTTGAAGTGAGAATCAACCACGGAGGTCATCTAGCTCAGAGGTGTCTATTTGGCCCACAACATGGTAGTGTGTGGTCTTAAACCAGATTAAAATGTAACTTGGAGATATTTAACAAAATACATAAAAAAATAATAAAACATAGCCAAAATGTAGCCATCAGGGCTCGTTACATAGTTTAGAGTCAAACATCACTGATCTGGATTCTTTAACTCAACGGTCGGCAACCTTTTTGGCCGTGAGAACCATAAACGCCTGCTGAAGGAGGAGGATGGAGGTGGAAGGCGCTGGAATATGGGGCGGGGGCTGAAGGGCCCCCTGGGGCACATCCTGGGGCTCTGCCCGGACTGGCCGGTTGGGAGGTGGAGCCAGATATGGCTCGAGAGCCATACTTTGCCAACCCCTGCTCTAACTGATGCAGTAATTCCCTCTCTAATATGACTAGTCACTTAGCTTCTGCCTAGACATCCAATGACAGTGAATTTACAACATGGGGAAGCACCCTTTTCTATTTCTTAAGATGATTCTAGTTTTTGAGGATGTTCTTCCTTACATGTTCAGGAAAAAAGTCTCGCACCATCAGAACCTTTAAAATCTGAGGTTTAATCTTAACACTGTAAAAGAAGCAAAAGTTACAATAAATTCTTGTTATCTTCACAGAAGGTGGCTACAACTGATGTTTAACCTGATACCAACTCAACTCTTTTCGTCACTATCAGCCAATCTGTCCCACTAATAAAATGTGTTTAAATATCAGCCTTTAGAAAACCACATAAAAATAAACATGACATCTCGATGAATCAATGATCTCTCTTGATATGGATTTTCCTTCCTTTTGTGTAGACCAATTTCTCCAGACCTTTTTTATGCCATGTGATTCTTGTCCATGTACTCCCATAAATCCTGCAGCAGTTGTCCATCTACTGAGAATCATTTTCTTTTTGTTTTAAAAACCCTTACCTTGTCTTAGAATCAATACTGTGTATTGGTTCCACGGCAGGAGAGTGGTGAGAGCTAGATAATGGGGCTTAAGTGACTTGCTCAGGGTCACACAGCTAGAATTGGAACCCAGGACCTCCCATCTCTGGGCCTGGCTCTCAATTCTCTGAGCTCTGTAGCTGCCCACTCTGAGGATCATTTTCTAGAAGATACAAAGAAAATGTGGGGTATCCCCTGGTTATTCCTCTCTCTTACAGCTGACACATCTCTTTCCTGGTCTGTATGCGATCCCTGGCACACTGCAGGTTTATAAACACTTATTGCTCTTCTGATATCTTTGGTACAATTTCTTTGGTGTAAGTCCTTGTGGTTCTGTATTGCAGCTTACTCACACCTGCTGCCCACCCATCATTGCCCTTTGGATGACCAGCAACTTGAATTGTTCAAAGACCATGACATTCCGTGACTCCAAGCCAAACGACATCACCTTTGCTGAATGCTACTCTGATGCCTCATTGCGTCGGGGAGGTGATCATAGGGACTTGAAGGCCGTGCCAGTGCCACCTAAGTCCTGACACGCTCCACTTGACCTCGCTGAAGACTTTAAATCTGATTCCAGCAACAGGCAGCCTCTGTTTTCTGAGGATCAGAGCTTTGGCGATGAATTCTTTGGCCCCAGCAACCCAATGATTGCTAAAAATGCTGATTAAAACAGCAAAATTAAATAGTATATTCTAAGAGGGGAGAGAGATGTTTTATTATCAGTCACAGAAAGAAAATACAGACATAAACACACACACACACGCAAGCTACATAGGGAAGAACAGGAAAATGATAAAGTTTCTTGAAGGAAAATAGAGGGGCCAACTAACACACAATAAAATCACAGCAGCTGCAAACTTTCTGGAAGAGATGAGAATCCTTGTTATTTTGGTGATGCTTGAATCTTACTTTCCTAAATTGTTTTCACTTTAGCATCTCTACACCTTAATATGAAATGAAAAAACATTTTAGATTTTCCCCAAAACTTGTATGGGAATTCACCTAAAACATCCACAACTATTTATCTGGGGAAGAAACATTCTGACAAATCAGAGTAAAAGGCTAGAAGAAGAACCATTTAGAAACACCATTTGTAAAAATGAAAATAACCCTGAATTTTTTGCAATGCCCGGCTTGTTACTAAATGAGAGAAAAGTGAAAAAAAAAATTAGTAAACATCAGTGATTCTCTCCCACACCAGGCAATTCATAACAAACTTTGGTCTTGTAACACTTTTTTAAATTTTTGCATGGTTAAGTTTTCATATGTGGAAAATCCTTGAGTGAAAGGATTATATCTTCTTCCTGTATATCCCTGCCTGGGACCATGCCTAAAGTAGGCATCCCATTAGCAATGACAACTGAAAGCATGGCTTTTGGAGTCTAATGGCTTCAAAGAGATAAGCTTAGAATGGTATACACTTAAAAAGTGAAGAAACAAATATCTACTTCAGAGTAACACATTAATTGGGGGTTGCTAGGCAGCAGAATGGATAAAGTGCCAGTATTAATAGTCAGGAAGATCTGAGTTTAAATCTGACCTCAGACACATACTAGCTTTATGACCTTGGATAAGTCACTTATCCCTGCTTGACTCCATTTCCTTATTTGTAAAATGGGCTGGGAAAAGAAATGGTTAATTATCCCAGTATCTTTACTAAGAAAACCTCAAAGGGGGTCGCAAAGACTCAGATACAACTGAAAATGACTAAAAACAATAACATTTTAACTCAGGTTCCCAGTAAACAGCATAACAAAGAAGCTAATCATTAAGAATAAAATGTAATTGGCATTTACAGTTAATTCAATTTTTATAACCCATCCAACTCTTTGTAATATATGAACAGAATGAATTAAAAGCCTGATTCAAATCAACTCTATTTAATGAACATCCAGTAAGTGATTATTAAAGGCCCTGTGCTAGGGACTGGGAATACAAAGACAAAAAAATGAAGAAAAATAATTCCTGCCCTCAAGAAGCTTACATTTCATGGATGTAAGGCAAGAAAAATCTGTCAAAACCGTTTTATTTGCCAATTTAATGAAACAACCAAAGCTCATTTAATTTTTACTGGGTGTAGAGCTCTACACAAGTGCTGGAATATAAAATTTAAATAAAATGTGTATGTTGCTTTATTATAGCATAATATCTAGGAGGCAGTTAACATATAAAGCTCTCGGTCATTATATTATATGACAAGTGCATGAGAGAAATGCGAAATAAAGTGGGGCAAAAGGCAGTATGAAAAAGGCAGAGGGAGCATTTGAAATGCATGCATAAGAAATGAATAGCAAATATAGAACATGGAAGCAAGAGACTATTGGGCATAAGAAAGCAAATCATCCATGTAACCAGTATTTAAGAAACACTGAGAATGAGTCTCTGAGAGTGGGGGGGTATAAAACATCCCTACTTCTGTGTTGTTATAGTTTTAAACTTTTTTAATTAATTTATTTTAAAAATATTTTTCTATGGCTACATGGTTCTTGTTCTCTCCCTCTCTTCTCCCCTCCCCACTCCCAGAGCTGATAAGCAATTCCACTGGATTATACGTGTATTATTACTCACAATCTATTTCTACATGATTCATTTTTGTAATAATCTTTTTAAAACCTAAACCCCAAATCAAATATCCATATATACAAATGATAAATCATATGTTTTTCTTCTGGGTTTCTACTCCAATAGTTCCTTCTCTAGATGTGGATAGCATTCTTTCTCATAAATCCTTTGGGATTGACTATATTTTTTTAAAAATACAAACCTTTTGATGGAATACTATTGTGCTCAAAGGAATAAAGAACTGGAGGAATTCTATGTGAACTGGAAAGACCTCCAGGAATTGATGCAGAGAGAGAGGAGCTGAGCAAGAAGAACATTGTACACAGAGACTGATATACTGTGGTAAAATTGAATGTAATGGACCTCTGTACCAGCAGCAATACAATGACCCAGGACAATTCTGAGGGATTTATGGTAAAGATGCTACCCACATTCAGAGGAAGGACTGCAGGAGAGGAAACATATAAGAAAAACAACTGCTTGAACACATGGGCTGTTAGGGATATTATTGGGGATGTAGACACCGATAACTCTAGTCCAACTATCAATAATATGGAATTAGGTCATGATCAATGATACATGTAAAACCCAGTGGAATTGTGCATCAGCTAAAGGGGATTAGGAGGTTTTGGGGGAGAGGGAAAGAACATGAAATATGTAACTAGGAGAAAATATTCAAAATAAAAATAAAAAATAATAAAAAAATAAAAATACAAACCTTTAATGAAAAATGAAAATGAAAAATTTAGGTCTTTTAGTTCCCATACATAACACTAAAATGTACTAACAGCATAACCAACAAGAAACAGTAACAGGGAAAGCAGGTTAGAGGAAAGGGAGCTTCTATGTACTTTAGCAATATTATTAAATGGCCAATATTCCAGTTTCTTCTCTGAAATGTAAGAAGGTTTAAAGTTCTATACTCAAAGTAAATATCTTTACATAGGGTCTCCATGCCTGATAATAACAGAATCCTGATAATACCTTTTACTTTCATCAGATTGCATTGTATCTTCACTGCCGAAACTAACAATGTTTGTAACTAGTATTTACAAAGCATTTTGAAACCTAAAAAAAGGGCTTTACATTACATTACCTCATTTAAATCTCATGACAAACCAGTGAAGTAGGTGCTATTATGACTCCCATTTTGCAGATGAGGAAAAGGAAGCTGAGAGATTAAATGATTTGACCAGGGTCAAGGATGTGCACATTAATGAAAGCTGTAAAAAGAATATCGGGTCTTATACAGTCAGTTGTGCTATAATGTAACACACTTTCCCAAAAAAACCCTGAATCAGGCAAAATTGAGCAATAAAAAAAGACAGAATTCATAGGAAAAATGGTTTTGGGGCACAACACACAGACATTTTGTCAGTACTATGAAGAAAACAAAAGAAAGTAATAAAAACAGAAACACAATTTTATATATTTTAAGTGGTTTAAAAAATACATATATAGAAAATAGTGGCAGTATCAGGGGCCTCAGGCTGCTGCTTCACCTGAGCCCAGGGCTGGGATCATGGAAAAGGTAGCGGAGGGCAGAATGAGGTCAGCCCTGCTCAGACCTCAGCTATTATTGCACTAGAATAGGGATGAGCAAACCTTTTAAAGAGGGGGGCCAAAGGAAAGGAAATGCTCATCTGTCAGTCTGTTTCTACAGCAGCTCTTTCAAAATTTCATTGTATTGTATCCTATTCATTGTAATCATCATATTGGGAATAATGTCGTGGGGCTGAATAGAACATTTGAGGGGGCCGCATCTGGCCTGCGGGCTGTAGTTTGCCCATCACTGCACTAGAAGACAGCCGATAAATATGGAACTTTGCTTTGAAAAAGACCTTAAATTTGCCTGTGGAAGTGGATATGGGAAGGGTTACAGCTTGTGAGTTACTGTGAAGTCTAACCTGTGTCACCTAACCTGTGGGAGAACAGCCACAGTGAAAACTGTGCCTAAGTTTTGTGCTTGGATCAGCAGGCTGCAATTTTTTTTTTTTTGTTTCTCCCTGATGAAACAGTGCATTCACATTGTATTAATTCACATTGTATTAAAACTGTTCCCTAATATTTTCTCTGGCTGGAACAAATTCACATTCAAGACCAAATTCACTAAATTTCATACAAATTCACACAAAACAAGTATTATAACAGAAGTGACTGTGCAGGCACAATAGAAGTAACTTGGGCCCAGAATTCAATAGGAGAAAGAATGTAGCCTGGTTTGCACGATGTTTTCAATGATCCAAGGGCTGGTGTTTGACACAAAAATCCATCTTTATACTAATACTCTTCCAATGATGAAATACAATTGCAAATTATTCCATAACTGTGAGAAATAAAAATGGTAGGCGATTCCCAATAATTATTTGGTACATGGGGCTTAAAGGCAATGGATGCACATGCTACAGGAAATGCAAGCTAGTAAGAGAAAGTGGGCCAGGAGTCAACAGATGGACAGGCCAAGAGCTACACCAGCAGCCCCTCAGGAAGGGGTTTTTAAACTTGGGGATCAACTCTATAATCATGTATACCTAATTTTATGCATTTAAGAACATATTTTGAAAAGGAGTTCATAGGTTTTATCAAATTTCCAAAAGGTTCCATGGCACACACCAAAAAGGTAAAGAACCCCTGATGGAGTGGAAGGTCAACCACCTGCTGGTTAGATTCTCTGGGTAGAAGTTGTTGAAGAGAAGAAAGTTAGATAGTGGGACAAACTGTGGAAGGAGAGCCAGTTGGGCAGTTTTTGTGAAACTTACCATCAAAAAGCTCACTAATATCCACTGCAGTATAGTAGAGGGCAGAGCTGGGACAGGACTTAAACCTCAAAACCGGCATTCTAATTTAGAAAGGCCAGTTGTTTGGTTTTTTCCAAGGATGGTCTAATCTAGTTCTACCTTTTATATATTACTTGGGACCAAAACTAGGGTCTAGTACCATGTTGGCGAACCAATGGCACTCATGCCAGAGCGTGCAACAGAGGCTGCTCCCCTCTCCCTCTCCACATGCACCTATGGACAATTCTCACATCACCCACCCCTCTGCCCAGCAGCCCAACGGAAGCACTTCCTCCCTCACCTGCCTGGGGTTGGGGGGGCAGCTCACATGCGGTGTGAGGATTGCAGTTTGGGTACTCAGTCTCTAAAAGGTTCACCATCACTGGTAGTATATCTAAAATTAGGTTCAGGATTCTTTTAGGGGTTTTTGAGAGGGGAAGATGGGAGAGAAAGGGTATCCTGAATCTTATATTGCAAAATTCTACCACAGACATGGACACAGAGGAAACAGACCATTCTAGGGGATACATACATAAGTTTTGTACATCTCATGCCTATAATGCTCTGCTCTACTCATTTCCACCTGTTGAAATTCTTAGCGTCCTTTAAGACTCAGTTCAAATGCCATCATGTGCAAGGAGAACGCTCTGCCCTGTTTGGCCTAGAGCCTTCCTGTCTAAGGTCATTCTGTGATTACTCAGTATGTATTTTCTGCGTGGCTATTATATACATGGTGCTCCCCCCATTAAGAACATAAGCTCTTTGGGGGCAGCTGGGTGGCCCAGTAGACTGAGAGTCAGGCCTAGAGATGGGAGTTTCTGGGTTCAAATGTGCCTCAGACACTTCCCAGCTGTGTGACCCTGGGCAAGTCACTTAACCCCCACTGCCCACCCTTACCATTTTTCTGTCTTTGAACCAATACACAGTATTGATCTAAGGTAGAAGGTAAGGGTTAAAAAAAAAATGCTAGCTCTTTGAAGTCAAGTATCATTTTTGTTTTTCTCTTCGTATTTCTAGTGCTTACCTGAATATATATTATTTTAAAATTTTTGTTGGTTGAGAAAGGAGTAGATTCAAACAAACAATAGGACCAAGTCTGACAGGCCATCAAATAAGTAAATGTGATTTAAATTTACAGTAAAGTAAATGTGATTTAAATTTACAGTGAAACGAGAACTGATAAGAGAGGCAACTCAAATCCGTGACTTGAATATCTTGTTGTTTTAATCACTAATTAACAAGATTGTAGCTAATCAACACCAGAGGTGGGATTTAGACTCAGGGCTTTTTGACTTTTATGTCCATAATCTATCATCTCTCTGTCAGTAATGACAAACTCAAAAGAAATGGATCTGGTGGGTGTTTGTGGATTAGAAAACCTCAAATCAGTGTTATCTATGTTGTATTGTACTGTATTTTTGTTTATTTTTAAACATTTCCCAATTATATTTAATCTGGTTCAGGAGGGCTTCAAATTTGATACTTCTGCCCCATTTAATATTTTTAAAGTTGTTACAACTTTTAAAGTTTAATAACATGCTATAGACATGATAGAAATATAAAAATTACACTTAAAATTTTGGACAATATGTATTTTTATTTTTAGTCCTATGTTTTGGTAGACAAGAAAATAAACAGTGTCCAATAGTGAGCAAAACTAAATTCCATATATCACTTATGAGAAGAAATTTTGTTATCTTTAAGCATTATTTACAAGAGATTTCTATCATGCCTACAAACCTGTTACTAAAGCTTACAAATTAAAGGTTCAAAAGCTATGCAGGGGCTTTTATGGAAACTCTGTATGCAAAATACAATTAAAAATTTTTAACTTCTCATAGCTTTTTCTTTAAATCTTCAGGCAGGGAGGCAAAGGGCCAACTTGAAGTGACCCATCTGGGTTTGTCACACAGGAAAATTGAGTGATTCTTCCTCTTGGCTTTTATGGCCCCATCCCAGTATTATTTAGTATGTACTGACCCATTTCATCTTTCTACTCTATTACCTCAACAATATCCTATTTTCACATACAAAATAAATAAACTTTGTCGAGCTTCTATCATTGCTGATACAACTATAGCAAGGTTAGCAGGCTCCCTCCATATCCCAAAGGAAGAAAAGTTGCATAAAGGAAGCACAAAACTACAAGAGATCTTTATGTATTCTTAGTCAATGGAAATATATATAGTTGACACCTCACCCTTAGAATCCCTACAGGAATTTCATCAGACATACTCTAACTATAAGCCCTCCTGGGATTTCTTGCCTTGCTTCCAATCCTTAACAGAGCAACACGGAAGAAAAATGCTTGTCCTCAAGGAAATGTGAGCAGTTAAGTCTGAGTTTGTGGGAAATATAACCTGAGAGAGGGATGGCTAGTAGCACGGTACATAGAGAGCCGGGCCTAGAACCAGGAGGTTCTAGATTCAAATCTGACTTCAGATACTTCCTAGCTGTATGACCCTAGGCAAATCACTTAACCCCAATTGCCTAGGCCTCGCAGAAGCCTTTGAACTGATACTTTTAGATTCTGAGACAAAAGGCAAAGGTTTTAATAAAGAAAAAACCTGAAAAAAGAAAGAAATCCTTTAGTCTGTAAGCTAAGATTCATAAGGAAAAGGCAACATTTTAATGTAAAGAAAATCTTTAGATATCCTCAGATCTTATTTCAATATCCATTTAACTCCTTGAAAAATTAAAATTAATTTTCAAAATCTTTCAAAGAATTACAGTTTCCTTTAAGTATGTTTCTTATTTGAAGAGTATTAATTTCAATCACTATTTCCTCCCAAAAGTTCACCTTTAACTTACTTCCAAGGACCAATGAAAACTTCTGTGCTCAAGTCAGAAGAATAATGCTGTATTTCCAGATCGTGTGCAATTTCTTTAATGTTTTATATTCCTTGAAATTATATTATCCTCTCAATTCTGCAAGTGGAATTTCAACAAAATGAAACAAGAGCCGTTTACTCCTCCCCAACCCTCCTATATTTAAATAAACACAAACACAAATCTGGTCAAAAAGTCATGTCACACAAAGTCTGAAGGATGGCTTCTGGGTTATAACAGTCATACTAAGAGAAAAGACCTAAAAATTGAACTCAGTTTTTGGCACAGAATAAACACTTCAGATGAATTCAGTTTTTAATGGTCCATGTTTGAGAAGGCTTTTTAAAAAGTCCAGTCAGTTTACTTGATTAAAACTATAGTAAACCAATTATCATTTCTTTGGGAATAACAACTTGTACAAACAATATACTCCAAATGGAAAATAACAAGTTAGTATATACAGATTCATGGAAATACAAACCCCTGATTTGGGTGGAAAAGGAGTTTTATCTTTACATCTTCAAAAATATCAATAATTCAAATAGGGTTATAAAGTCATTTTCTTCTCCTTAATATCTTGTAGTAACAGTAAAACATAATTCCATTTTTCCCTTCCCACCTCTTGTGTATATTAAAGAACAGTTCATAATCAGCAGGTAGGGGACAAGAATTTCACAATTAATGAAATGGATGCCCTCTTCTGTGCTTAGTCTTAAGGTGTCCAGCTGAACGGCGAAGTCTTTTTCTTTCTTGTCGATGCTGCTTCTCAGCTTCTTGTTGCTTTTTCTGTTGTTCAGACTAAAAAATTTAAATGGAAAAGGAGAGGGAATGAAAATTCCAATGTTTCCTTTCAAAGTCACCCAAATCCACTGATCTTCCTTGGCTAATTATTACTGAACTCTGGCTCACTTAAGTTGGTAAGGCTAGACTCTGCTCAAGAAAGAGCACTGTGGTAGTCAGACAAGAGATGGAAGGTGATTTGCATTACTAATTTTAAAACAAGCACATAGTACAGAGAAAAGCCCTTTATCAAAGAGGAAAAAAATCACCATGTTGTGTGAAAAGAATACTGGGACAGGGAGTCAGGAGATCTGTGCTCTATCTGATTCTTGCTTTGCCACTGATTCACTGAATGCCTTTGTGTCCCTTCCCTGACCCCGATACTCATTTTCTTCACCCCCAAAATGGCAATGGTTGGACTGATTTCTCTGGCTCTTTCTAGTTCTACAAACCAGTCGATAATTCAACTATCTAATTATATAAGGTTAGTAGGCAGACCACATCCTAAGAATAGTTTTTCTTACATTCAAATTCTTCTCAACCCCAATCTATTTGAAAACAAAATGAGCATTCCTCAGCTTGTCATCTATCTTAATTTTTAAAGCTTTAGTTTCTAAATATTTATGCCTCTATCCAAACAACCAAATTAACCTTAAAGCATTAAGATGCCCTCACAGCTGCCCCCCAGGCTACCCATTTCTATTAAACTACCCAGATGATGTTCAAAAAAATGTATCACAAGCTGAGAAAGTAAATGCAAATTAAGAACCTTGGACATATTATAAATCATAGCAGTATCATGGAGACAGTGTTAAGTTAAAATAGCTGGATGGAATAGGGAGAATGTTAACCTTGAAGTCAAGAGGACCTGGATTCAGATTCTGCCTTTGGTACTAGATGTACAACAAATCACTTAACTGAAACTCATTTTCCTCATTTTTATAATAAGGATTATTATACCTGTAAATACCTAAATCATAGGACTACTGGGAGGCTCAAATGTGTTGATGTATACAAAGTATTTTTTCAAACTTTAAAGGAATAAGTTTCAGTTATAATTATTAATACTGTTACAAGTACTACTTTAAATGGGACATTAATTTGGTTACATTAATTCTGGTCTATTAGGTATAAAAAAAACTAATCTCACTCACTTTGTAGCAGGCCTAAACTTATTTGATTTACAGAAGATCATGTACTTTGCTCTAAAATTTCTTATGCTATATTTATTTAAAGTCAGTTCTGCTTGACCATTTAAATTAGGGAAACTGCTTTCTGTTCAAATTTTAAGGAAAGAAATATAAAATAGAATTATCATTAGATTTTAATATTTCCCCCACCCAAGATGAAAGTTTATATTGAATTTAACTATCTCAAAAATAAGTGGACTGCCTAATAAACATATTACAAACTACCAGGACTAGTTTGTACATTATTGGGAAATCCTTAGTTAAGTGAAGTTCCATGACAAAAGGTAAGGGTTTAAAAAAAAATTTTTTTTTAAACCCTTACCTTATGTCTTAGAATCATTACTGTTTATTGGTTACAAGGAAGAATGGTAAAGGCTAGGCAATTGGAATTAAGTAACTTGCTCAGTCACACAAAGTGTCTGAGGCCTGAATTGAATCCAGGACCTCCCATCTCCACACCTGGCTCTCTATCCATTGAGCCACCTAGCTGCATATATCCTTATATATCTAATGATATAAACTTTTTCACGAAATTCATGTTTTAAATACAAAATGGTTAATACCTTTCAAAATAAGTTTTTTATCTCTAAAACTTCTGAACAAATTTAAAAGTTCCCTTAAATTTGTTGGCATTTATAAAATTAAAAGAAGAATAACTGGAAAGACTACATATAGATTTTTTAAATTTTTTTGGTTTTTAAACCCTTAACTTCTGTGTATTAGCTCATAGGTGGAAGAGTGGTAAGGGTGGGCAATGGGGGTCAAGTGACTTGCCCAGGGTCACACAGCTGGGAAGTGGCTGAGGCCGGATTTGAACCTAGGACCTCCAGTCTCTAGGCCTGGCTCTCAATCCACTGAGCTACCCAGCTTATGTTTTAGATAAAATTTTAAATTTTATCTAAAACATAATAAACACCTATGTGATTTGGCCAAAAACATTCAATGGATATGGAGTCTGAAGACTTGGGTTTGAATTCCAATTCCAATTCAGAAATCTGCTTCCTAATCATTGGGGTTGAGACAGGTCTTTTCTCCTCTCTGGGCTTCAATATCTTAATTTATGAAGTAAAGGATTAGGAACAGTGCTCTCTTACAGCTCTAAAATTATAAGGCTACCACACAAAAGGCATTTAAAAATATGCCTCTCTGAATTCTCTTGATTTAAATGAATGCTATGTACCCAGGTAATGTTGAGGCCAATGGATAAGAACCTTTGGAAGAACTAGATCTGTCCTTTGGTAACAACAGTGGGGACTTTCCCTGTATACTGAACTTCTCCACACCTTTCTATCCTGAGTTCTTATCCATGTTTTTCCACAGATAATCTAAAATGCATATTTATATACTGTTTGTTTACAAAAGTAATTTTTTCCCTGAACAACTAAACGAGGTGAGGATTATCATGTTCATTTTGCAGAGAAGGAAAGTGAGGCTAAGAGTTAAGGTGACTTGCCCATAAAAATACAACTTAAGTAGAGTTTGAGGACCCAACCATTATAACCCAAACATTTGCAAAAATAATTGTAACAAAGTTAATTACTGTCTATGTCTAGATTTAGCAGAATGTCTTTTTAAATTTTCTAAAGTATTTTATCTAAAAAAAGCCAGAATGATCTGTTACTCAATTTATTATGAAATATAAAGAGATGCTTTAGCACAGCATTTTCTAATTTTATGACAAAACTTTACTTCAGAGTCCTAAGGTGTATTCACTACTCTAATGAGTTGTAAAGAATTAATCTATCAGTTTAACAAAATTACTAAACTGGACAAAGGGTGATCCCTCCCACAGCTGCACTGAACTATATGGTTCTCATTTCAGTAAAGATGTGTCAATTTATGTTAATAGCCAAAATTAATTATGAGAGTCAAGCTGCAACAAGACACTTTGGATAAAAAACAGATTCTGACTTTTTTGGGGAAAAAGAAAACATGCTTTCAAAGTACAATGTCTTAACTACAAGGTACTTTTAACTCACAGAATGAAAGCTACTTCTTTCTTTATTTCTTTTAAAACCCCTGCCTTCCTTCTTAGAATCAATACTGTGTATTGGTTCTAAGGTAGAAGAGCAGTAAGGGTTAGGCAACAGAGTTAAATGACTTGCCCAGGGTCACACAGATGGGAAGTGTCTGAGGCCATATTTGAACCTTGGACCTCCCATCTCTAGTCCTGGCTCTCAATTCACTGAGTCACCCAGCTGCCCCCAGACTACCCATTTCTATTAAACTACCCACAACTTGTTTGGGAAATATTTCTGAAATAATCAGGGACAAAATGTATAAGATTGCTTCTACAAATGATTTAAGGAAAAGAATCAAAAGCACTGTTAAAAAACAATGTTCCTTAACTAATTTTTAAAAGTAACTGGGGGAAGCTGGGTGGCTCACATAGGTAAGGTAGAGTACCAGCCCTAGAGTCAGGAGAAGCTAGGTTCAAATGTGGCCTCAGATGTCTCTTGGATGAGTGACCCTGGGCAAGTCACTTAACCTCAATCGCCTAGCCTTTACTGTCTTTCTACCTTAGAACTCATACTCAGTATCAATTCAGAGACAGATGGTAAGGGTTTAAAAAAAAAAAAAAAAGGATCGATTCCAGATAAGTATTTTAAAACATTCAACAATTAAAAAAGGGTGGTATTCGACATTAAACTAAAGATTTCAATAACCTGAAACTAGAATGCACATAAAATTTAGGGTTAGAAAGGACCTTAAAAGTCATTTTACCCAATCTTTTCATTTTACAAATAAGAAAACTAGAAGAGTTAAGTGTGTTTCCCAAGGTAATGAAGACAGAGAGCAGAAGAGCTGGGCCTAAACTAGTATGGCTACTCATCAATTTCTCATTAATGATATTACAGTTCACATCATGTTCTAAGATACTCTTTGATCTTTGGATCTTTATTTCTAAATCACATAAGACAATTTAGTAATGGACAACAACTGCTAGCATGTCTGTTTACTACTAACCAAAAAAGAATTATATTTAACTTTTGAATCATTGAAGCTCCAAGACCCCAATAATACATGATCACACTTCTTTTAGTCAATCAGCTAACAGTCCTTTAAAAAAAAAAAAAACTCTTACGTTTTGTCTTAGAAACAATACTAACTGTTGGTTACAAGGCAAGAGAGCAGGGTAGGCGAGGAAATTAAGTTAAGTGAATTTGCCCAGGGTCACATAGCTAGGAAGTGTCTGAGGCAGATTTGACCCCAAGTCATCCTCTCAATAGGCCTGGCACTCTATCCACAAAGTCACCTAGCTGCTCTATGAGCTAACAGTCTTAAGAAATCGCTGGAAAAAAAAAAAAAAAAAAGATGAAACACTAGGATAAGAAATGATACTTTAGGGAGCAGCTGGGTAGATCAGTGGATTGAGAGCCTAGAGACGGGAGGTCCTAGGTTCAAATCCAGCCTCAGACACTTCCCAGCTGTGTGACCCTGGGCAAGTCACTTAACCCCCATTGTCTACCCTTATCACTCTTCTGCCTTGGAGCCAATACACAGTATTGACTCCAAGATGGAAGGTAAGGGTTAAAAAAAAAAAAAAGGAAATGATACTTTACAAAGGAGGAAAGCTTGGTAGGTCTGGCTCCAATCAGGTCACAAATATATCAAATGATCCAAGAGGTTTGACCAATCTCTTGTGAAAGTTAATATCATTTCTTAAATCAAGTGGGAAATCTGATGTATTAGCTAACTGAAATGCCTTCAGCTCTTTTAAAACACAAAGATACCAGTTTGAAATGTTCATTCTCTATACTATTTTCCTTTTTTAAAAAAGCTACTTAAATTAAGCAAAAATAATTTACCCTCTTTAATGTGAATGTCAATTGTTTGCTGCCAACAGTAGTATCTGATACATTCAGAGTTCCAAGTTTTGCTTCAAGCTGCAAACGATCTTCAAGTGGTTTTCTAGGGGGGAAAATTTAAGGAAAAAAAATGAAGGCAAAATGCAATAAAGAGTGCTGACATAAAGAAAAAGTACCCATACACGTCTTGAATATAGAACATCATTCAGGATGTCCTAAAAATCATAGTCAAGTTTTAAACTATTAATAGCTTTAAGATGCTCTAGGACTTTGGGAAAACCCCATGTATTAAAATCAGTAAGCAGAGAGAATGTAGATATTATTCATACTCTAGACATTCAATTCAATTCAAAATTTCTTAATTGCCTCCTATCTTCAATATACTAACTATGCTTGGTAATGAAATATCAAGGAGGAAAATGACACAATCCTACCATAGAAAAACTTATACTAGAATCAAAAACAAATAACTAAAAAAATAATGTGATAAGCACATAGAAGAGATCAATTAGAATGAAAAAAAAATTTTCCAAAAGGAAGGCTCCAATGAGGGGAACCTGCTACCTCTAGAGGCAGTCCATTCTACTTTTGGAAAGCTTTGTTTAATAGGAAACTTTTCCTTACATTAAACCTAAACCGTTATCTCTGAAATTTCTATTTATTAGTTCTAGTTTTTCCCTTTGGAGCAAAGCAAAACAAATCAAATACAATCTATCTTCCACATGATGGTTATTCAGCTATTTAAAGACAGCTATTATGTACTGCATCACTTCAGATATCCCCATTTCCTTCAAATGATCCTCATATCAGTGACCATGAATTCTGAATTAAGGTAGTGGAACTAAAATTAGAGAGGATAAAATGTAAACAGAATTTCAGAAGTAGAATCAAACGGGACATATTGATTATACACACCGCTAAATGGAAGAAGACAAGTTAAATGTGGCCAAAAGTTTGAACTTGGGTACCTAAGGAGTGCTATTTACATAAATAGGAAAGTTAAGTTAAAAAGGAGAGGTTTAGGGCAGCTGGGTAGCTCAGTGGAGTGAGAGTCAGGCCTAGAGACAGGAGGTCCTAGGTTCAAACCCGGCCTCAGCCACTTCCCAGCTGTGTGACCCTGGGCAAGTCACTTGACCCCCATTGCTCACCCTTACCAATCTTCCACCTATGAGACAATACACTGAAGTACAAGGGTTTTAAAAAAAAAAAAAAAAAGGAGAGGTTTAGTGAGAAAGGTGATGAATGAAATTTAATATATACTGATTTAGCATGCAGTATTTATAGCTAAGAGATCAGGACTAAATATATAGATTTGAGAATCATATGCATAAAAGTATTAATTGAAACCTTAAGGATCAAATGAGATCACCAAAGGATAAACTATGAAGAAAAAAAAAAAAAAAGGCTTAAGTTTCTAGCAACACTCCCATTTAGAAAGGAGAAAGATATGAGATAAGAGCCAGGAGATCACACCAGTAGGGGAAGAACCAGAAAACAGAAACAATAATCAACAAAAAAGGGATGAAAAATAATACTGAATGTTGCTGGAAGTTTAAACTGGATAAGGACTGATAAGGAAAAGGTCTTTAAGATGTGATAAATAAGTAGTCATTCATTTCTTTGGAAAAAGAATGCAAGAAATAGGACTGGAGCTGGAGATTTATTCCAATTATAGAAATTCATTCAATTATACTTCAAAAAAAAACAAAAACAGAATTTTGTCCAATCAGGCACAACAACAATTTTCAAGAACTTGGTTTATAAGGAAAACAGTACTGATAGGAAACCAGACAAAGACAGGCAAGATATTCTAGGCTTGATCTGTTTCATCCATCCCTTTCATTTTGTAATTAAGGCCCAGAAAGACAGCAGTAGTAGACCAAATATCTGAATCAAGGTCTTCTGTTTCTATTGCATGATACTGTTTTTTCAAGTTTTGACAATTCCTTTTTGCAGGGACTGTACCTGTGATTTTGTTCAAAATTGTTAGGGAATTGTGGGGGAAATCTCTCTACTAATGAATGCCAATGAGTACTCACTCACAATCTTAGAGTTATCCAAGGCACTGAAAAGTACAGTGACTTGCCCAGGATCATTTGTCTACTGTGTATAAGAGGTGGGGCTTAACTCTCCATCTCCCAGACTCCAAGGCTGCTACATTATCCATTCTATTATACTGCCTCTAAACATTTACTAAAAACTACTAAATATTATTATGAATGGATAAAATACCACATTTTTCTCTGACTCTCAAACCCTCATACCGGAGTACAAAGAGCATTTCTCAATAGTCTACAAAGGTGTGAAAGGCCTATTTCCTCATAAGAGCAATAAATGGATTTTTTGTGCGTGCCCCATCCCCCCAGCAAAGCTTAAGAGAGAATCCTGCTGCACCCTCTGGGGCTGGAATTAGTCTGATTAAGTGCAATTGCAAAATCTGGTTCTTGAGAATGGGTCTTTTTTCCTACTAAGTAGTATCTTCCGGGTGAATTACTTTGAAAATAGTTCCCAAATCCACATGTGAGTAAACTCTAAACATGTATACCTTGGGAAATTTAGGTACAGTTTTCAAGTAGTAATGTACTAACATATCTGCCTTCATATAATTTGGGATGTGGTTAACATAAAGTGGTAGTTTTTTTTTTCCTAAGCAATAATGTTGTTAAGAAGTACTTTTAATATACTTTTCATCTTCAAAGTTCTTTAGAGACTAAATAATTAATCCTTTCAACATCCCTGAGACAGAAGTATTTATCCCTTACAGATGGAGGAAGGGGGGAAGGGAGGTAGATGTTAAATGTTTTGCCTCAGGTCACAAAGAGATTCAAGTCTAAAGCCAGGATTGAATTTAAGAATTTCAGGTTTTCAGTCTTATGTTAGACCTTAACTTATTTAAAAGATTTGTTCAAAAAACTTCCTAATTGTCCTTCAACTGCTAATCTTAAACATGATGGAATGAATGAGAATGAATTCTTTCTTTATTTTTTGAAAACTTTGGCTTTCATGAAGTTATGGCCATAAATGTGGCTCTTTGGAGTGGAAGTGAATTATAACTGTCTGAGCAGTGTCCTCAACCTTCATATTTTCTTTCAGATCCTATTCTACTTATATCAATCATAGGAACTATGAGTATGGGGCTACTGGGACCCAATATTTCAGAGAAAACAACTTGTGAGAATTAAGATTTTTCAAGTAAATTGTACAAAATTACTGTCTTGCAAGAATGACCTTATATCCTCTATGATCAGGAATTTAAATTCTGGTTTTTATTCAATGTGCTTTCAATGAACACTTGTAAAAACTTGTTTCGTCTGGGCTACTTGGAAAGGCAAACTAAGCTTCAGAATGAACCATGGCAAGAGATCAGTCACTGACAGGGACTATGTGCTGAGATTTCTACATTAAAGAAAGTTCCACTTCTCCCTCTTTGAAAGTCAATTTAGAACGTGGCTGCTAACCAGCAATTCTAAAGCATGACTGCATGAGTACCATTTCGGTCAGAGGCAATTAAAAAATATAACAGATGAAGTTCTAAAAATGTGAGGACATCTGAAAATGTTCAATTGTTATAGAAAAAAGAAATAAGTTAAGAAAAAGAAAAAAACCCAAATCCTAGTGTACAGTTTTCCCATTACTTAAGGCTTAATATAGGGCCTAGCAGCCTATGGTACCTGCACTATTCCATAATTCACAAAAAGCATACTAGGGGAAAAAAACCCATAATTTAAATTATAGTTCTTAGAGGAAGTATGGTTATATTTGAAAGGCCATAATTTTACTCAACCATCTGAAGAGAGGCTAAAATGATTAGAATTGCTTAGGAACCAGAAGAGGTATTTGTAGGAAAGGATCTAAATTATGAGAAAGGACATTTTAAAGGTTAAAAAATAAAGGGAATAAATCAAAGACAGAAAAATTGAGGTTATAATTAAGGAGAATGAGAATCTAATTGTGCTACAATAACAAATTGTGAGATTTCTTTTTGTCTGTTTTTGTTTTTAAAGAAAAGGGTCAACAGCTATTTTAATATTTAGAGGTGACATACCATACTTGTACCTCTCTTCCACTACTCCGCCATTATTATGCAAGAAACAGAAATGGTGAGCAGACTTTATTTCCCATAATTCTAGTGACCAATTTTTTGGAATTGAGGCTCTCAATAAAGAGTCAAGGCTGGTCCTCAAACAGGAGCTATAGCCTGGTGCCACGCCCAGATTTAAAGACTTTCCAGCTTGGTTGATGCCTGTCAGGCTTTTTCCTCTGCTGACATACATAGCCTTTTTCCTTCACACAACAGAGACAAAGAGATGGGACTTTTATGAAGACATTCTTTATTATGATTTTATATAAAGTCCTATGCCTCCTGTTTCTTAAACATGAATACCCTATCAAAATGTAGAATGAAGAATGCCATTGAGATCAGTTATACAACCCGGCCTTCAAATCTTGGCCTCTTATCACAATAGTCTGTAAACACATGCTTCCATATAGTCTTAGTAAAAAGTTACATGAGAAAATTAAATCTAGAACCTAAAGCAAACCATTTTCAGCAGTTCTACAAGGGATAATTTCTTAATTCTTTATGTCTAAGACGGAGCAAGGATTGCAATTCTGCTGATAAATTCAAGCCACCAAATATACCAGGGGTCAGCAACGTATGGCTCTTGAGCCATACCTGGCTCTTTTGAGGGCCAGATACGGCTCTTTCTGAAGGAGCCACAAAGTCAATTTTTTTTCAGGCGCTGTTACAGGAGGAGCGCACTGTGAGCACTGTACGGCTCTCACGAAATTACATTTTTAAAAATGTGGCGTTTATGGCTCTCACGGCCAAAAAGGTTGCCGACCCCTGAAATATACCACTGCAGGGAAAAAAAGCATTTTTTTTAAAGGTAACATCAAGTTATAGAAAATTCTATAGCTACAGAAGGAGGAAAAGAGATGGAGTGGCCTATTAAACTTACTGAAAATAAGCTTACTATTTTATATAGAGGTTTATAAAGATGGAATGTTTTCTGATATACCAAAGATCTAGATTTTTAAGTAATAAAGTGAAAAAGTGAAGTTTTTTTAAAAAAATCATTTTATTATAGAAGGATCTGCTTCTTATCTTTCTGTTACCTTGTCTTAATTTGGACATTTGAAATATGAATGCAAATAGTGTTTTAGGGAAGATATGCTAGCTGTTTTCAAATTATTCCTTCCAAATGGCTGAAGGTGAGAAGTTGAGCAAGTGCCAAACTAAAATAAGTTAAATGATGATAGAGGGTGAGGTAGGCAGAACAAGGTACACATTAATTATCATTCCTATTATGCAGACTTTAACCCTAGCCTTACATCTTTTGCCTTAATTAGTCTTAATCATCCTTTACCTCCTAACTCTGTGGCCTTCCCCAAATCTTCACTCTTATCAAAAAACTCTTTCTTGTATGACAAATGTATCCTATTTCAAACCTATCCTATCAATACTTTGCCTAGAAGATGACTCTTAACACTTCAAGTCTATATATAATTTTTTTTAAACCCTTACCTTCCGTCTTGGAGTCAATACTGTGTATTGGCTCCAAGGCAGAAGAGTGGTAAGGGTAGGCAATGAGGGTCAAGTGACTCGCCCAGGGTCACACAGCTGGGAAGTGTCTGAGGTCAGATTTGAACCTAGGACCTCTGGTCTCTAGGTCTGGCTCTCAATCCACTGATCTACCCAGTTGCCCCTCCACATATAATTTGAAATTTGTTTACATAAGAGAACTTCCTTCTCTCTACTTAACCTCATGTCAACTGGAACTGACATGAATAATCAAATAATTATAACCATCTTGAATTTATATTTGTTTTTTAATGAGCTTTAAGTGCCTTATAAATTTCCTAATATATCCTTAGGAGAGACAAATAAGATGAGAAGAAACAGTAAAGGTTGTGGTCCCAATAAAAGACACAGTTGTTTTCTATAGAAAGTGTAGAATGGATTAGCTCCTAAATTACCATGCTCTTCTGTCTCTAGGATACCACATAAGGAGATTTATGCGAAGTTCCATACTAAGTAAATGAACAGAGACGAGAACTTGGGGTAAAAGAGAAGGAGAGAAAGGAGGCCAAGGGAAAAGGACTTACTTAGTTGGATGTTTCTCATGGAGAAATGGGACAAGTCTTATTCTAACTGGATGTATTCTAATTGTATGAGAGAGGAGAACTAGAAGTAAAGGGTTGACGTTATAGAAAAGCAGAGATTTAGCTTCATCGTAAGGAAGAAATCTGTAAATTAGAATGGACCTCTAGTGAGGTGATGAGCTCCCTATGACTAATGTTCAAGTACAGGCAAGAACACTTGGGAATGAGGTTTTAAATAAGGGCCAGACACAATGACTTTTGTCCCTTCCAACTTTTTAAGTTTCCATGAATTTGGTTTTTGAGGTTTTAAAACATTTTAACATCTTGTGTTTTAATGATGATTCCTAAGCATTTTGATAAAGAACATTTGACCTCCACCATACATATATGAATTTGTAATAAATATTACTGTTCAAGGGGACTGAATGGGCAATGTGCCAACTACAAAACATTTGGGATCCTGACCACATGTCAACCCCACATGTTACTTACTTCATTAGCTTCTGCTTTTTTGCAGAATCCTTGAAGCTTCTGAATTCCTCTCCTGCTTTGATCTCAAAAAACTGGGGCTTCAACACTGTTTGCTGATCCTCCTTGAACCTTTCCTGCCACCTCATTTTTTCCTCTTGGCGTAGAAGTTTGCGCTGTTTCCTGACCTCTTCAACCCAGTCTTTTTCATCATCTGAAGTCTCAGAACTTTCTGCATCACTTGGTTTTCCTTCCGGTTCTTCCTCCTCTTCCTGAAGACAGAAATAGTTAGAGGCACCACTTTTCCCCCTAAATAGGAACTAGTTTGTTTGTTTTTTTTTTTTAAATAGCATTTATCCAATTAAAATACGTGACAACTTCTAATATCCTCCAACTTTAAAAGAAAACTATAATTAAATAAAAATACTTCTAAATAGGTAGGTAGTAGTGTCTGAAATAAATTATTTCTCAGTCACAGATGACAGTTCCTCCTTGCTCTAGAGATTAATGCATTAAAATTTTCATTAATTTGAAATCATAGATACTTTACTTGTTCAAGGAATTCTTGTTGCTCTAAGAGTTTTAGTTTCTTCTTTCTTTTTTCACTTATTTTTGAAACAAGTGGATTCAGAAGCCTAAATTCTTCGCTCTTTTCATCCACCTGGAAATCAGGATTTTCAAACATAACTTTGAATCGATCATCAGTGAGAATGTTCGGTAATTTCTGTGAAAGAGAAAGAGAAAAGTGACTGGCATGTTTTAAAGTCTGCTTTAGAAGAATAAAGTGCTAGAAAAAAATCACTTATAAAAATTTCAATTATGATTTTTAGTGACAATAAGGCAGAAAGCTGCATAAGGCCAAAATTACTTAATAATCACCAAACTTCTTTAGAACTAGTTTTAAGAACTTTCCAAATGCCAATAAGTTTTAAATCCCACCACTGAAACAAATACAATTTATCAACTTCTTTACCAACACTGCTTAGCCTTCACTGATCAAATCTAGCAATTTTCATCCATGTAGTGGAATACTTTTTTTTGTTTAATACTTAATACATAATAGAGATTATAAAATAGACATTATTGGGGCAGCTAGGTAGCCCACTGGATAGAGAGCCAGGCCTAGAGACAGGAGGTCCTACGTTCAAAATTTGGCCTTCAGACACTTCCTAACTATGTGTCCCTGGGCAAGTCGCTTAGCTCCGAATGCTAAGTATATACTTAGAATCATTTCTAAAATGGAATGTAAGGGTTTGTTGTTTTTTTTTTTTTTAGTAACGTTATTAATGGAAATAATTATTTACAAATGAAACATTTTTCTCATTCATTAAATTTTTGGTACAACAGTAATTAAATATTGTACTATGTGTAATTAATTAGAATTTTGTACCCCAGGACTCCATTTCCCAGAATCTTACTTTTGTCCTCATGTTATGTCCTTATGTTTTGGAGATTAAGTTTCTGTAACCCCAACCCCTTTCTCTCTTCTCCCGCTAACACGGTCGGGAAACTTCTCTTTACTCAGGCTTTTACTTTTGTTCTTTTTATTTCCTCTACTTCAGGTGATTATTAATAAATCTTATAAAATATAATACTTTCGAGTTATTGGATATAATTTTAATTTACAACTAATACCAGAGTTCAGAAGAAGAGGGAAAAAATATCTAAGTACACTGATTTAGAAATCTTTGGAATACTCCATAAGCCAGGCTCATCTATTTTTCTCATTTATTTTTTAAAAATATAGTTTAAGATCCTATATATTCTGTCCTGAAAAACTTTTGCAATCAGTGAGAAGTGTTTTTTAGGTGCTAAAGCATCATATTCTCATCAATTGTTATTATGTACAATCCTTGGAGAAAATTTTGTTTTAAGTAGCCATGTCTTCCTGATAGCGATTACTTTAATTTTAATTTAGATGCAAGCTTTCTAAAATCCTATGTGTACATGCATCTATGAATGTGAATGTATGTGGGTATGTATATAGGTAGATATTGTGTATCCTGCCTTCTTAAACAAATGATACTTAATATTCTTTAATGTTTACTTGATGACTCAAGAGCATAATTATTAACATCAATTACAGTACACAGAAAGGCCCTCAGGATCTACTTCTTAGACTCCTATACATTTTGAATTCTTGCATCAGCTCCATGAAGTCTCCTCACTAGCTATCACATATTGCTTCTAGCTACTCAGTTTAAGTGTCTGTGGCATTCCTTACACTACCTGTACCACTATTACCATCACCCCGACCCTACCCCCACTACCAATGTGCTGCTTTAAATTTGCTGTGCAACCAGAAATCATATTGCCAAGTCTGTTAGAAATGCATGTTAACCTAGAGTAGAGTGGTTCTAAAGAAGGGCATCACTTATGAATAAAAGCATATAAACCTTTTATCTATTTTGGTTAGCCGAAGGACCGTTTTGTTTATTCCCTAATTTTCATCTATGCTGATAGGTAATATCCTTCTGATTAAGTTAAATCTAACTAAAAAAATGGAAAACAGGACATGTTAAGCAGCTTTTTGTCACCTAGAATACATTTGAAAGACAGACTGAACTTTAAGAAATTTCACAACACCAAGTTATTAGAACAAAGTTTGCATATTTTCAAATGACTATACAAGGTCAATTACAGAACTAGAGGGAAAGTTAGAGAATATCCAGTCCCAGATTTCTTCAACAAAGCCTTCAACATCCCTCAATTAAAAATAATCTTTACCTCCTCAAATTCTGTACCAGATTTTGCATATGTATCATCTCTTACATACACTTAGGACTCACTCCCACGCGTGTCTTTTGATTAACTTACAAATTCTTTGACAAAAGAGATGATATCTTACCTATTTATTCTAAGCCCAAGGCCCCAGCAAAATTCTTTGCAAATAAGAGTAAAATATCTGTTTAACTGAATTTTACTAATGGAAAAACCAAGTCTCAGTGTAATAAAATGATATGCCTTTATCTACATAAAATCAGTCAATAGTAGAGACATAATTAAACCCCAGGTCTTCCAAATATTAGTCCCATTCCTTTCTATTTTGTACTGCACATATTAAGAAAATAATAAAAATCCAATTAAACAATGAACAAAATTTGTATGTCAGCTTATTGAATTTTAAGAAATTGTCATATAATCATATTTAGCAAAAATCATTATAACAGAAAAAATATTCTGAGAGCAAATATAACTGGCATTCTCTAATCATAGTACAAATGAGATGTGAGGGTCTTTAACTTGTTTTGAGATTAAATGAAGATTTAAAAAATGAACAACTCTTTTCATCTGGCTGCAAAAAATATTATCAGTAGGGGCTTTACCTCATCTAATTATTTACTTATACAGCTGTCTTGAAAGCCAAAAAACATGACAAGGGATAGGTTAGAATAATAATCTAACTCTCATTTATGGATGCCTGGTTTACGCTAAATAGAGTAAAACTTAAAAAAACAACAACCTGTTCTGTTATTGATGAAAGATTTTATAGAAAATATTTTAAAGGACTCACTATATATAATTCATTGGAAAATATGTCTATATAACCTGTGAATTAGGTAGTTGTTTTTTTTTCCTACTTTTTTAAATCCCTTTTTACACAGGGGCTTCAGGGAATTTTATGAACACCAATCAATCAATTATTAAAAAATATATAAAAATAAAGGCACTTCCCAACTGTGAAGGCAAAAGCTAAAAATGACAACATTTTAAATGTTCTAACTGATTTGGCTCAAAATAGCAACTTACAAACATTAATCTTTTTTACCCCAGGACTGATGATTTATTATTTTGATAGAGTTGAAAATGGTGTTTAATAATTTCTGAAGTTGTCAGCACAGTTCAGGCATAGATACTAGCCAAGAAACATCAATGGCCTAGATATCTGATATGACAATGTCTGCCATTAAAAAAGCAGTTGCTACAGGAACAGATCTGTCACCCACCGTTCTGTGACACTTTCATTCTGTGGCACAGCCATTATTCTTATTCTAATAGCACAGATAAGCCAGAGAGGCATGCATGTACTCACATATACACATCTATACACACACAACCTTAACAACCTAAATTTCTACCTCAATAGATGGAAATTAGAAAACATGTCATCTTCAGAAAGAATATATTGGGGACAGCTGGGCAGCTCAGTGGATTGAGAAACAGGCCTAGAGAAGGGAGGTCCTAGGTTCAAATCTGCCCTCGGACACTTCCCAGCTGTGTGACCCTGGGCAAGTCACTTGACCTCCATTGCCTAGCCCTTACCACTCTTCTGCCTTGGAGTCAATACATAGTATTGACTCCAAGACAGAAGGTAAGGGTTTAAAAAAAAAAAAAAGAAAGAAATAATAAATTGAATTTATTATATGCTTAAAGCAAGTTCTACATAATAAAGATTAGCTGCCTCATGCACAATCCTTTCCTGTTAAAACTGTGTATGGAAATGCTTGTTGTTTTTGGTGTTTAAATTCAGAATAAAAAGAAAATAAAATAGAGAAATGAAAGGGCCCAAACTTGGTCTAGTTTTTCTCTGCTTTACTACAGTAAGCTATTATAAACTTTTTCTGATTAAATGAATACTCTGACAGATGTAACTTAATGGTCATAATTATAACTCAACTCTTACTATCGTTATTTGATTCATTTATTCAAATATTTATTAAGTATATAGGCCTAAGGACAAGGAAGGTCTGTGTTATGTCAGTCCCTTAACCTCTATGTGCTAGACCAGCATTGGCAAAGGTTTTCAAGTTAGCAGCCCAAACTGCAACTTCAAGCTGCCTGTGAGCCCCACCACATTACCCTAGAGAGCAGAGGGAAGAATTGCTTGCTTTGGGTGGCTGGACAGAGGAGTGGGTCATGCAAATTTAAAAAAAAAAAAAAAAAAACACGTCCTTGGGAGCTGGGAAGTGGGTGAACATAGCAGTTCCCCAAGTGCCAGCTCTGCACAAGCGCCATGCCTTCACCAACACTGGGCTAGACAATTCTTTAAGACTTTAAAGATGAAGACCTCAAAAATTCCCCATATGGCAAGTTCCTAACATCAATAAATTCACAAATCCAGTCAACTCTGGGGATATAAAGAAAATTACATGAATCCCATATCCAAGAATTTACAATCTATTAGGTTAGGCAGTATACAAAGATAGAGAATTTTATAGGGAAAAGAGAATACCATAAAAAACCTTTGAGAAAAGGGAGAGAATACTTTCAGTATGGGAGATCAAATAAGAATATAGGGAGAGATCACACATTAGCTGATCCTTAAGGAAAATAAAGCCTCAAAGAAATTAGAAGGAAGAGTATTCCAGCCAAAGGAGTTTGCCTTCATGAATGCATGATGGTAGAAGATGTTATGTTGAGTTCATGGAATAGCTAATGGTCTAATCATGCTGGAAATAAACCTAAACAGATAAAGTTTGAGAAGGGCAATTTATCTTATAGATCAGTGGTTCCTAACCTCTGGAATCCCATACAAAAATAAATAATATGTTGTATACATGCATTACCATTTTTTAAATGTATAAAGTTGCTCTTGTAGAGTAAATAATTCATAACATTTACTGTTACTATGTATTTTCTAAATCAACAGATGAAGAGTACAACTATTCATGTAGTGGTTCTAAGGAAGTTTTTAAGATTAAAGGATATTAAAGTAATAAGTATTATTACCATTGGTATTTATATAGCATATATATATATATACATATATATATATATAAAATCTCATTTTATCTTCACAACAAGAAGGCTATTCTTTCACAACCTACCTAATGAGGTATGTATTGAAGGTATTATTGTCTCAATTTTTCAGGTAAGGAAACTGAGATTCAGAATGGTTGTGACCTGCCATTGTAACAAAGGTAAGCTCTGGAAGCAGGATTTGAAATCAGGTTTCTCCTGACTTCAATACAACATACTTTCTTACCGTACCAAGCTGATCTCGTACTTTAAGAGGTTAGAAACTAAAATGAAACTACTTTTAAGTTTTTGATTAGGAGAGTATCATAGTTAACTTATGACTAGGAAGATTATGTTGGCATCTCTGTGAAAGATGGATAAGAAAAAGAAAAAATGTTAGCTTAGGAAACATATATAGCTAAGACAAGAGGTGATAAGGAGCTGAAATAAAGTGTAGGCAGTATAAATAGAAAGGAATGGTTAGCTATGTTACACTGAATTGTAACTGACCAGTTGGGGATGGTGAAGCAGAAGGCAGAATTCAAGAGAACTTAGATGTTTCAAGAATGAATGACTGGGAGGAAAGATTTTAAAATCAAGAGTTAGAGAAAATTACAAATGTAAAATAAATAATTTTGATTATATTAAATTAAAAAGCTTTTGTACAAACAAAAACAATGCAACCAAAATCAGAAGGGAAACAACAAATTGGGAAAAAAATCTTTATAACAAAAAACTCTGACAGGGGTCTAATTACTCAAATATACAAGGAGTTAAATCAATTGTATAAAAAATCAAGCCATTCCCCAATCGATAAATGGGCAAGGGACATGAATAGACAATTTTCACATAAACCAAAACTATCAATAAGCACATGAGAAAGTGCTCTAAATATCTAATAATTAGAGAAATGCAAATCAAAACAACTCTGAGGTATCACCTCACATCTAGCAGATTGGCTAAAATGAGAGAAGGGGAGAGCAATGAATGTTGGAGGAGATGTGGCCAAATTGGGACATTAATGCATTGCTGGTGGAGTTGTGAACTGATCCAACCATACTGGATGTCAATTTGGAACTATGCTCAAAGGGCTATAAAAAAAATGCCTGCCCTTTGATCCAGCCATACCATTGTTGGGATTGTATGTACCCCCAAAGAGATCATAGATAAACAGACTTGTACAAAAATATTTATAGCCACACTTTTTGTGGTGGCAAAAACCTGGAAAATGAGGGTATGCCCTTCAATTGAGGAATGGCTGAACAAATTGTGGTATATGTTGGTGATGGAATACTATTGTGCTCAAAGGAATAATAAACTGGAGGAATTCCATGTGAACTGGAAAGACCTCCAGGAATCGATGCAGAGTGAAAGAAGCAGAGCCAGAAGAACATTGTACACAGAGACCAATACACTGTGGTAAAATCGAATGTAATGGACTTCTGTACTAGCAGCAATGCAATGACCCAGGACAATTCTGAGGGATTTATGGAAAAGAACGCTACCCACATTCAAAGGAAGAACTGCAGGAGTGGAAACACAGAAGAAAAGCAATTGCTTGAACACATGGGTTGAGGCGGACATGATTGGACATGATGTAGATTTGAAACGACCACACCAATGCAACTATCAACAATTTGGAAATAGGTCTTGATCAATGACACATGTTAAAACCAGTGGAAATGCGCATCGGCCATGGGGGAGGGGGTGTCGGGGGGTGAAGGGGAAAGTAAGAGCATGAATCATGTAACCATGTTAACTTTTCTAAAAAATAAAAATTATTAAATTAAAAAAAAAGAATGAATGACTGGGGAAATGGTAATATCATCCCAGAAACAGGGAAGTTTTATATACCTATGTAAGTTGTGGGACAAGTCACACATGTTACAGTTGTAACTCAATAACTAAATGTGTATATTTACTTTACCTCAGATATGTCACTTAGATGCTTTCCTAGTGACAGCAACAATATTTGGGTACAGAAATATAAAGGGAGACACATCTAGCAACATTTTCTCTTTATCTTAATACTTTATTAAGTTTAAAATGACTCATATTTCAACAAAACTGAACAGTGTAGTCTTCCAAAAGATAACAATCCAGATCATGAGTCACTATTAAGAGCTAATGATGTTATGGATTTAATGTTTCACTTAGGTAAGAAATTGTGTTATATATTGTTTAAAAATCTGAAATGAAAGTTCCTTCTTTAATATATATATAGAAATTCATTTATCATTAGACAATTTAAAACAATAGGTCCTAATAAGGAATGAAGATCAAATAGAATTTTTCTGGGTCATTAGCACTGTTAGTTCTGAATCCATGGATTGACTTAGTGATCATAAAACTATATCTCATTTTTTAGAAGCACATGCCAGTAAAAGTTTCTTGCACTAGACTTTTATATGGCAGATCACACTGTTAAAAATACTACTCATAGTATGCAAAAACTGGGTAAGAATTACTATTTGACGGAAGAACAAAAGAATTTCTAAGATCCTCCTTATCATCCCCCATTCCAACTACAAACAGGAGAGAGAATTTTTTTTAATGAGTTTCTGTTAGAACCTGGAAATATATTTATTGTACATGATTACTCATTATGGTGGAACTTGTGGTAACCCAATCAACAAAGCACTCTTAAATCTAAGCTACCAGGATAGAGTTAAGATAGAAAGATCAGACTATACTAGTATAGCAGAAAGAACACTACACTTATGAGTCAGACAACCTGGGTTTCAGTCTCTTAGCTCTGCTACGTATGGGACCCTGGTCAAGTCACAATCTTCTGGGGCTTTGGTTTCTTCATCTATAAAACTAAGGAACTGAATTAAATGATCTCTAAGGATCATTATAGCTCTAACTTCTGATATTTCATCAGGGTTGAAAAATGCACAACACAAACTACTACCAAAATGAAATCTTGATAAGAGAAGCCCCTGCTCTAGGGTCTAAGAGATTACAATAACAAAGACCTTGCAAACACACAATATTGATAGACAGAAATACAAACTTCTCATAAATCATCTGTTGAATGTTGTACACTTCAGAAGTATAGTAACATATCAATCCAAAAATCATTTAAATTTTATCTGAGGTTTATTATAGTTGTTGAGTTTTGACTGACATTAAAATAATATTGCATCCTTTGAACAAAGCAAATAGCCCAGAAGTTCTGCTTTGTAGCAAAAAGTACACACATCACAAGTAGTTGGATATGTTACTCTATAACTATGATGGCAAACCTATGGCACAGGTGCCAAAAAGGACACACTTGTTGTCACCCACCAGAGTTCAATACTAGAAAGCCAGAGGGACTCGGAGCAGAGCTATTCCCCTCCCCCTCTCCATGCACCTGAGGACATTCCTCACTTCACCCACCCCTTTGTCCAGCAGCCTAATGGAGCTGGGAGGGAGGGGAGGAAAGAGCCTGACACTCCATCTTTAAAAGGTTCAACATCACCACTCTATAATATTTGTGCTTAGATTTATGTTAAACACATATATGTATAAATTAAATACATATGCATATTTAGACTATAAAAACATAAACTAAAATAATAGATTGTGGCAAATGTTTAAGCAGTGGAATGTTATTCCATTAGTAGAAATTGACACATTAAAGGCTTCTGTCAGAAAAAGGCCATGGCAGTGTATTTGGGTAAGCCCTGCCTAAATTCTATTCCCTTAGGAAAGGTTGTATGTAGATAAAGTTTTTAAGAGTTCTTTGAATGTAACAACAGAAGTAACTAATTGGGATGCAAAGAATAAATGTTCTAAAGACAAATTTATGCAAGCAGAACAAAGGTGATTAATACAGAAGAAATACAAGAGTAATGAATGACTAGACAAAATTGACTAGAGAATATAACAGAAATCTACTTCAATAATTTAACAAAAATATCAAAGAATCACTGAACTTGGGAATATGAAGCTCAGCAGCCATCAGTACAACCCTTAGTGAGAGGAATCCTCACTTTAACATAAGAAACAAGTGGTCACCACCCTCTGCTTAAGGATCATCTCCAAAGTGAAGGAACTGACCACTACCTTTCAAGGAAGCTCATTACACTTTTGGACAGTTCTGCTTTGGAGGAAGTTTTTCCTGAGATCAAGCTTAAATTGGCCTCTTTGCAACTTCCTCCCATTGATCCTGGCTCTGCCCTTGAAGCCAAACAGAGTAAGTTTTAATCACTTTTCTACAATGATGAATAGCCTTTCAAACATCTGATGAGAACAACATGTGCCCTCCTGGGCTTCTTTAAGGTTAAATATTCCCAATCCCTTCAACCAATCCTCAAAGGCCTTCACCATTCAGGTTGCCCTTCTAAGGATACTCTCCAATTTCTCAATGCCCTTCTTAAACAGTAACAGCCAGAATTGAACACAATACTCTTGATGAGATCTGATGTGGACAGACTTCTAACACCCTTATTTCTAAAGCTATATCCCTCTGAATACAGCCCAAGATCACATTGGTATTTTCTTATTGCCACAACAACACTTCTGAGCCCTGCTGAACTTGAATTCAAATTAAATGCCCAAAATTTATTCAGAAAAACTGTCATGTGACCACAACTGCTCCCTTTTAGAGCAGTAAAATTGAGGGTTTCATATCCAAATTTAAGATCTTACAGTCATTTCTACTGAACTTGATCTTACTAGATTCGGTACAAGATCTGTCAAGTTCTATTGGAATTCTGATTTTTGTCATTCAGTGTGTTAGCTCTTCTTTCCAGCTTTGTGTCACCTGTAAGCCTAACAAGCATGCCATC
The DNA here is from genome assembly GCF_016433145.1 of Gracilinanus agilis. Taxonomy (NCBI): domain Eukaryota; kingdom Metazoa; phylum Chordata; class Mammalia; order Didelphimorphia; family Didelphidae; genus Gracilinanus; species Gracilinanus agilis. The sequence goes on from NC_058131.1 coordinate 213,404,319, forward strand.
TCTGTCCATATCTAAGTTACTTATAAAAATGTTAAATGAGGTCAAACTCAAATACTTTGTGAATTCCATTATAGCCCTCCTCTCCTACCATAATGAAAATGGAATCACTAGCCACTGCTGAAAGTGGCCATCTAACTAGTTCTAAATCCATCTAATTATGCTATCAAGTCTACACCTCTCAGTCTTCCCCAAGAATAACATGAGATAGTCTACGGATAGTTTGTTTTTAAAAAAAGTTTTACTTAAAATATTATACTGGAATTTTGATTAAAGAATTTGATCAATATGAACTTATACAGTTTTTTAATCAAGATTATGTAACTCATTTTTCTGATAAATTTATTTTACCACAGAATAGTTAATTGGTTACAGAAATTGTGCACTTTGGGGAGATAGTAACAAAAAGGTGATCAGTATGAACATAAGAATATTATTTCTGATCCAGTCATAACCACTACTGGGTTTGTACCCCAAAGGGATAATAAGGAAAAAAATATGTAGTGGCAAAAAATTGGAAAATGACGGGATACCCCTCAATTGGGGAATGGTTGAACAAATTATCTGTTGGTGATGGAATACTTTGTGCTCAAAGGAATAATGAACTGGAAGAATTCCATGTAAACTGGAAAGACCTCCAGGAATTGATACAGAGCCAAAGGAGTAGAACCAGGAAGACATTGTACACAGATACTAAAATATTGTGGCACAATTGAAAGTAATGGTCTTCCCTACTAGCAGCAATGCAATGATCTAGGACAAGTGTGAGGGACTTAGGAAAAAGTACACTATCCATATCCAGAGAAAGAACTGTGGGACTAGAAACACAGAAGAAAAACATTTGCTTGATCACGTGGTTCACTGGGGATATGATTGGGGATGCAGACTCTAAATGATCATTCTAATGCAAATATTAATAATATGGAAACAGATCTTAACAAATGACATGTAAAATCCAGCGGAATTGCTCATTGGCCATGTGAGGAGGGAAGGAAAGAATATGAATCATGTAACCATGGCAAAAAAAAAAATAATAATTAAATAAATAAGTGTTTTTTGGGGAAAAGAATGTTATCTCTATCTTCCCCCCGCCCCCCAAAAAAAGGTAGAAGAAAAATAAAGCTAGGTAGCCCTGGCCAGATCATTCACTAATCTAATAGCTTCCACTGTTCAGATCATGGACAAGGAATCAATCAAAAAGTTTCTCGATAATAACAATAATTCATGTACTCCTCTAATGACAGGCCTCCATTCAGAATCTATTTGCAATTCTACAAACTGTATTTCTAACAGTCATGAGTTTTAAAGGTTCCCAGACAATAACAAAATATGATTAATGGTTTAGAAAGAGCACTGCTTGAGGCTGGCACACTGATAGAGGAAAGAAATTACAACTAACAAAAAGGAAAGACCAGAAAAACAATAAAATATATTCACAAAAACTGAATAAGCACCACAGGACTATAAGACTTAGCAATGGAAGGGATGCTAAAAAATGTATTTCAATCTTTCATTCTGAAGAGAAGGAATGGAATTCCAGAGGGTGGAAAGGACTTGGACTTTAGTAGTAGCTTTTAGTATTATGTATAGTAGTACACAAAGGGAGTAAAATAACCCAGTATTTGAACTCAGCCAGGTCTTCTGACACCAAATTTAGTGCTATCAGTACGATATCATGCCCTTACCCTAAATATAGTTACTACTATTACTACAGTAGACTATGGTACCTGATATCGCAATTACATTTAGTCACCCAAAAAAGGTTAAATTAGGTTAAGAATCTTCTATTTACTAATTCAGAAAATTCTGTGTTCCATTTAATAAAAATCAATCCAAAAATAATTATTGTCAAATATGAGGTAAGCTTTAGGTGTAGGGAAAACACCTACACACATTCAATGGTTCATCAATAGTAATGCCTAACAAGACACTACTGACCTACTAACGGAAAAGTTCTAAAAAAAAAAACACTGCAAGAAGATGGCAGAATAAAAGCAGGGTTTGCTTGACTTCTCCCAAATTTGTCTCCAAACATCATAAAAACAATGCCTCAAAAAGAATTCTGGAGCAGCAGAAGCAGCAAAAAGAAGGGGTGAGACAATACAACTTAGAAAGTTGACAATAGAGCACATTACAGCAGTAAGCCTTGAATCACTGGAGTGGTTTCCAGAGCTCTCAGCCCACAAAGGATAAGGAAGTCAGGGAACTGATCAGAAAAAGATTACAGGAGACCCTATCTTGGCACTGGTAGTATGGCTCTGTTGCATTAACCAAAGTTGGTTCCAGATCACAGTATCAGGGTGAGGAAGTGCACTAGCAGGATCAGGGACCCTGTCCACAATTCCAGAGTGGAAAAGAGTGCTTGTGGTGGCCCATAAACCAGAGTATAGTAGGCCCTAAGCCTCTCCTTAGATCACACTACCCTGGGATAACTGAGAGTTTGTAGGCCCTCAAAGCTAGCTCTGAAAATAATGGCACAAAAAGCCTGAAGCTTGAAACAGTGTCTCCCTACATCTCAGGAACAGAGACCAACTTGAACATAAAGTTAAAAGTGAAGAAATAAGTTAGAAAAATAAAAAGAACCTGACCACAAAAAAATTATTATGGTGACAGGGAAGATCAAAACACAAACTCAGAAGGCAATCAAATCAAAGCAGCTACATGCAAAACTTCAAAGAAAAATGTGAACTGGTCTCAGGCCCTAGAATAGCTCAAAGGATTTTTAAAATCAAATAAGAAAGACAGAGGAAAAATTGTAAAAAGAAAAGAGTGAAGCAAGAAAATCATGAAGAGAGATTCCACAGCTTGGTAAAGAAGGCCCCAAAAAATTACTAAATAAAACCTTAACTGTATCCCCTAAAATATAAAAACAAAAGAGAAAAATATCTAATATTTATAGCAGTTCTTTTTGTGGTGGCAAAGAATTGGATTTTGAGTAGATGCCAATCAAATGGGAAATGGCTGAACAAAGTGTACTGTGAATAAGAAATGATGAGCAGGATGGTTTCAGAAAAATCTGCAAAGACTTATGTGAACTGATGCAAAGTGATGTAAGCAGAATCAGAAGATCATTCTACACAGTAACAGTAATATTATATAATGGCCAATTGTAAATTACTTAGCTATTTTCAGCAATTAAATGATCTAAGACAATTCCTAAAGATTTATGATGAAAAATACTCTCTATCTACAGAAGAAGAACTAATGGAGTCTAATCAGATCAAAGGATAGAAAAATGTTTTTCAAATCCTTACTTTCTCTTTCAGGCAGAAAAGTGAATTGGGCTAAGCTAATAGGGGTTAAATGATTTGCCCAGGGTCACATACCTAGGAAGTGTCTAAGACTGCATTTGAATACAGAATCACCCATCTCTAAGTCTGGCTCTCTATCCACTCAACCACCTAGCAGCTCTCAGAGGATAAAATTTTTTTTTAAATTTAAACATTTATTAATATTCATTTTTAACATGGTTACATGATTCATGCTCCTACTTTCCCCTTCAACCCCTGCACTCCCCCCACCCATGGCCGATGCACATTTCCACTGGTTTTGTCATGTGTCCTCGATCAAGACCTATTTCCAAATTGTTGGTAGTTGTATTGGTGTGGTAGTTTCGAGTCCACATCC